>NC_051156.1:217014563-217385304 GCF_013339745.2 Dermacentor silvarum
TAATACTCTAAGCACCATGACCATTTCTCATCCGTTCACTACCCATAGATCATTCCACACGTCACTGCCATAATTCTATTCGATATATGTTTTTACGCTTCTATACCGCGATTTGTTCTTAGGCCCCTTTACAGCCACATTGCATCCTGTCATCGGAACTCACTGATCATGGCAAACATACCATTCATTGTCTTGGCGCTCTTTGGCCACACTTGGCCCTTGCGCCACAAAACACCAAATATCATCATCATCAGTGTCCGCTCTTGTTGAATTTCATTCCCTGTGCGGAGAGAAAAAAAAAAGAAAAAAAAACAGGCTATACATCAAATAAAAAAAATAAAAATGACAGGCGGGTCGCCGAACAGGCGAACACTCACATGCGCAGCAGGCCACGCTCGCTTGGGTGGCGTGTCTGGCGCATGGCGCATGCATCTGGCGTGTCATTGGCTTGTCGCTAGGTAACGCAAGAAAAACAAGTCGCCAAGTATACATTCCTTTATACGCAAAGCTTTTTTTTTAGTTCTTGTGGGAAAGAATAAAAAAAAAATAAAACTTCTGTTAGCTTCATTTCACGTTCTTTTGTTTTATGATGCTCGTGTCAGCTAACGGCTGACATCAATAGCGTGACTTATTTACTGTTGCCAGTTTCCGCCGAGTGTCCTCTCTTGTTGAATTTCTTTCTTTATGTTTATACCTCATCAACCTTTTTTGTCCGACTGAATTGTCGTGCGGCTTCACCGGGTATCTTATAAAAGCAAAAACGTCTTTTTGTCGCTGCAGTTATCGCAATCTCAATAGATGATTTTCAAAGAATAATGCAAGCTTGCTAAATGGTGGTGATGGGCGCATGTTTCAGGATATGGAGACGCAGTATTGACGTCCTTAATCTCGGTTGGCCTCAGTTTACGAGTCCATTAGCACATTTGCAAGACCAGCTGGCTGGTCGCGCTATCTTCACTGCCACATACATTGATTTCGATTTCTTTTTTTTTTCTAGCTTTTTTGTATTTTTTTTTTTGCATAGGGACGTGTACAAGCCGAGTAACTTTCCTGAAGGCTTGGTAAGTGGCTGGAGTAAATGCAGAAAATCATGTGTAACTGGTCAATGTTCAAAGGCCTGCTTCACTACTTCAAGTAAGGCACATTAGAACAACCTACAATAGTTCCGTTTTTTTCGCAAGCTCGCATTAAAGGAAGACGTCCGAAGCCATTTATTTCACACTGCATGTGGAACTTATGCCGCACCCTTGCCTCTTAGCTAAGGATTGGTTAAACCGCACTGAAACTGAATATAGACCGATGTACACATCCAATTTAAACTACGCGAAACCCACCGCGTTGGTTCAGTGGCTATAGGTCTGCTGCTTTGCATGAGGTTGGGGAGTTGAAATCCGGCTATTTCGGTAGCTTTTCTAACGACAAACTACCAGTCTTATACAGAACGTCGTTCCAAGGAACTAGTTCCTTTTGGGAGGAACGAAGGAACGCCACCGTTCCGTTAAGGGTCGGTGGAACCGTAACGGTAACTCGTTAGGTTTACGAAGAAACGGCAGAGGGAACGGCGTTCCTTTTGTAAACGTTCCACGGCATTGAACAGCACGTACGCAGCACATCATGCAGGGCGGATGGGCCTCCGCTTGCCTGTCACGTGACAATAGTGCATTGTTTTCGTGGGCTCTCTGTTATGTTTTTAATGACTAGGCTTCAAGATTGTCACGTGACAATCTTCAATAATTGTCACGGGTTCGTCTGTCGGACACCAACATCGAGATGCAACTCTTGCTGAGTTCAAACGAGGGACTTTACTAAGTTGTGAATATGTATTGCGAACATTTTCTTTTTCGCTCATACTGCCATACTGAATCATCATTCATTAAACGCCCGTGTATTGTTCCTTTCGATGCTGTTTCTTGTGCAAGAAATTTAATTATATTGGTGCATGTGAGTAACTTTCTATTCGCCCTTCTGAAGCGCAGTATCCTGATTGCGCATTTGCAGACCGAAGTGGAAAGTGCCATCTGTGTTGCACTTGTAATAGACGAGCACCAAAGTTGCAGTTAGACATGTCTGGAGTATGTCCGGTCGGTGCACCCTGAAAGAAATCGTCTAGGAGCGTTTCTTTGGATTTTTTTATCTCCAGGTAATTTGCTGCCGGCGATGTTCAAGTTCGTATAGTATACGTAGTTTGATGTTAGTTTTAAATTGCTCACTTTATTTTGCGTCAGGATTATCCGACACTAAATCTTTATTTAAAAAATCAAATGTAACATTAATGTAACGACACGTTCCAATGTTCGAAATGTAACTGGAAAGCGTTCCTTTTGCATTAAAGGAACTTGTAACGGAAACTCGTTTCAAAATTGGGAAGGAACGAGGAACGAGCTGTGTACAACACTGCAAACTACAGGCACGTGTATCTTTACGTTGTAATGAACGTCAAGAAACCCTAGATCAAGATTGTTCCGTATCTCGACTACGGCGTCGCTCATTGCCCCCTGTTCTGATTCGGGTCGTTACCCGAATCTACCAATATTTTACGTTACCCGAACTACCAATATTTTACGCCGAGCAACCCATGTCAAACAATTGTTTCTCGTGGTGTCTGTGTTTTTTTTAACCGTCTCACAGCTTGGGAGATTGACTGCATGATTAGGTACTTATTACAGGTTTGGCTAATGTCGCGTACCATGTCGCACAGGGGCTAAAATGCTCAACCAGTTTGAATGGAAAGTGTTCGACTTTTCATATTTTTTCAATAAAGTGCATACCATTACAATACAAGCTGTATGCATTGAGAATTACAGAATAAACTGTTGAAGTGGTGTGGCTAATTTCACCTCAGCTTATGGCCTGAGAGTCTATAGGCTACGTGAAATACAAATAAATGGTTATTGAGAAGAATGGAATTTTGGGCCAGTTGGTGATGCGTATTTTGAGTACCGTGACGCGCGATGGACGCGAAGCGCTTGTCCAGTCCGTCTTGCCTCACTTTGTGCCGTCTTTCGCGCTTCACAGTATACTAAAAGCCGCTGATCGATGCTCTTACTTAGCCCTGTTTCCAGGAGTCGAATATACACCTCTGTTAACGCCAGAACAGTAAGGATGCAAAACAGCCTAGTGCAGCTCAGCTAAAATTTCAGTTTTACAACCAAGATGATTTTCTTTCGCATGGCCATTGTGCTTTGTTTTGTTTATGTAAAGTTAACCGACACAATTTTTTCGTTTGTTGCGAGCTGCCTATCCGCAATAGTAAATAATTTCTTAAAACAATAAACAGCGCCACACATACGCAAGCGTTTCACGGCGATTTGCAGTACATCTATGTATTTTTGGCATTTCTCACCTTTGTTAAAATATATTTGCAAGTCCTACGACCGAGACAAGAGCTCCTTGCGTTTTCGGAAACCTTATGCAAAGGAATAAATTAACTGATTTGCGAACCAAATGTGACGGCGAATTTACTTTTTGAGTTTATATAACGCATTTGATACTCTTAACGGAATGAGTAAGCGGTTCTTGGGCGTTATTACTGTGTGACTTCTATGTGCTTCCGCCCTCTGATTTCAGGTTCCATCATCTCAGATTTGTGTCCGTTTCGTTTCTACTTCATACATGTCAACTGTGGTCTATCGTTCTCGCTGAGCAACAACCACTGACCCTTTCCATGACCGCGTAAAAACGAAGGTGACAACAATAATAATTACTACTACTACTGTTACAATATTATTTAGGAGGAAGAACAACAATGAAAGCTTTACATCAGATCCAACGCAGTGTTTGACTATAAGTGATGCGAATGTTCCGTTGTGTTTGTACACTGTAAACGAAAATAACCCCACGTGTGAGTTTTCACAGTTAATTTGCTCTAAAAACGGCCCAGACTTTAATATTTACTCCAATATATGGGAGCAGTAAAGCGGCATTTCCTCGGTTTACTCCGATCTCTTCCTGCGGGAGGATAAAGGCAACATGACATGCTTTTACTCCACCTTCAAAATCTTGTTCTCTTGTGGAAACTCCGCACGGGGAGTTTAAAAAAAATGTCACAGTTTCGCTCTAAGGGCGAAGCAATGAATGCGATAGCAACACAGCAATGTCATACGAAGTAAGGTGAGCGGCTTTGGTAGCAATATGAATTGTAATAAACATGAGCTGATTAAGTAAGCAGGTGTGCTGCGGCGTAAGTAGACCGACATGAAGAGAGACTCGATGACCCCGAGAAGGCGCGTGTGAAACGGTGGTGTTGATGAGAAGCGCTTCCCGTGGGCAGCGCGTGCGAAGGGACACACCTGTAGCGCTGCACTGCCGATCCGGGCAGCATTGCATGTGTAGCGTGCGTTGGAAAATGTGGCCCGACTATTACTAACTGAATGAACAAGCGTGGTGTGAGCGCGCACAAACATGAATAGATCACACTGAATGACTGCAGACAACGACTGTCAAAACGCTGGCAGCAAACGCATACGCCGCAGCGGGCGAAGGTACGTGCGGTCTATCGCTTCAACGGAAACTGAGCGGCGAATGCACAGCGCATAGAAAGGTCAGAGCCGTGTGGAGATAAGAGACGGTGCGGGCGAGCGACAAGCACAGTTGTTGGCAGAGTAGAAGTGCCCCCCCCCCCCCCCGCTCCCTCCGGCGAGCGCTCGCTTCCCGCTTCCTTGCTTGCGCGTGGGAGATTGAGTGCGTTCGCTCTTAGTGATAGCGTGCGTCCCCGCACGCTTCCGCTCGGGCATACGGCGCGCGGCGAAGATTTTATCTATACGGAACCTCACGGCGACGGCGACGGCGGAAATCCGGTTGAAGTGTCCATATAATTGCTATCGCAATAAAACTCCCACAGCCGACATAGGTTGGTCACGTGCCGCTTTCCGTGAGGCTGTGCTTGGCACCAGCGACTGGCCACGTGCAGCGGAGCCGGCGATGCTCATGGCTCCATGATGGTTTGTTTACATCTGTGAAGTGGCTTTCCGTTCCAGCGCCTCGTCGATTTTTTTCCCCTATACTTCCTTCCAGAAAGTGTTATAGGCATGCCTGAAGCTCATGTACCACAGATTCACGTACGTTGCTGTGATCACTTTGTTGACAGCAATGAATGCAAGAGCAACGTTTTCAAGGGCGGAAAAAGGCTTAGGTATGACACCGAAGCTGCCGGTTTCTGGCGGTGCTTTCGTGTTGGTTGACCATGACTTGTGTTTTTCAGAACGTAAAATGCGACTTTTGCGTCCTTGTGAGTATATGCTGACAACGTCCGGTGTAATGTTTGAAAGTGCTGCGTAGCAATGGTAACAGCAGCCACTGTTCCAGCGATATATAACGCACGTGCTAGTCGCACTTGCGTGCCATATTACGACTTCGTTGCGGTGCTGCCAGTGAGAAAGACCGGAGTGCAAGCAACTGTTTCTATGTATCTGTGTACGGATATCCTCGCAAAGAAAAACGGTAGGACGCAAGTGCATATTGTAAATATGACTTCTTACTGAGTGATGTGAATCGAATTGCTATCGCGCAGTTCTGTTTTGTCACGTCGTTGCTTAGGATATTGCATTAAAGTTATGCTCTATCCAAGAAACTGATTTAGGAGAATACCTGCTGTTATGAGTGTGAGGATTCGTTCGGCAGATCAGCGATATAGCTCCGTATTCCAACCGATAGACATTGCTTGGAAGCTGAGAAAAAGGTGCAGTAAAAAAAATGTATGACTATATATGCACTTTTCAGTGTTACGTGGACCGCTACGGGTTATGCTCACTTGTAATAAATTGTTGCTATGCTACCACTATTTTGCACGAAATTAATGTAGGCATGAAGCACGCGCACTTAAATGTTTCTTGCTTACTGCAACTAACCCACTACGTTTTGTCTGCGAACGCCGGCATTGTGCCAAGTCGCTTCAGAACTCACAGAATGGCATGCTAATTTTGAAACATTATGCCGTTAATTTTGTTTTATCACTAGTCTGAATTAACAGTCTTGTATTGATTTTAGGTCTTGTGTAAAGGACAAGCGTTATGCTCCCATCTGATAGTTATTTCCGTTTGCAGTGTAAAAACGTTTTCACCTGTTAAATATGTGACATGGCTGTCGATTTCATGCAGACTGACGGTGGAATCAACATTCTGTGGCTTACTCATCGTGATTATCTTTTCTTTTTAACACGAAAGTGTTTTATGCCGGGTTTCACGACTGACTTCCTGCAACGGATGTAACGGATGTGACGTCCGCTCCGGCGCAGCCATCTAGGAGCGGTGAAGCGAAGTACTGCATTGTGACACTAACGAGCGCCGACAGGAGCGCTTCGGTAGTCACAGCGCAGCGGAGTCTCCAGCGCGGTGTAGCCATAGAATAAAGAACCAAGTGTAGCCTCGTGCATAGAGTTTCATACAATAATTATACAATAAATAATCATACAATAAACAGCATTAATAAAATTGTCCTATGGCAAGATTAGAGCACATGACCTCTAGCAGAAAATCCCGATATTGAAACCAATACGCTACGGACTCATGCATCGACAAGCGACATAATACGCCTTTATGAATTCATCGCGGCCAAGCACTGAGACGCTTGGCGTGTTTCGATTTGGCCACCTCGCCAAGCGGAACCGTTGTAATTAGCAGCGATTGTGCGTGTTCGCAGCGTCTTCTTCACTTCGAAAAGTATATTGCTCGGAAATTTACGACAATCAAGGCATGTGAAGCGCAATAAACAAAGCCACAAGAACGTCTAAATCCACAAGCACGAAGATCAGACAGATCCATGTGCTTCCCATCATTCCCATGGTGGCTGAACAATTGCAGCGCCAAAGTCTGTGGCCTCGTGTGGGTAGTTACCACGCGTTGTCTGGCTTTCGCGTCGGATTAGCCTGTGACGCCTCGTCGCCTACGGACTGCGGCTTCAACGTGCATCAGCAGTGCATCGCCTACTGCTTCGCTTGCGATGGCACCACCTAAGACGACTGCTGCGCTAAAAGGCGCAGAAAGGCAACGACGTCGCCTGGCGAATCTCGGGTGCTCCGGACACGCCGGCGTGAAGCAGGATGCCTTCGCATGTTCGCGGCGCACGGTGCGAACTCTGCCACTGGCATTCCTGTAGTTGCGCGCGTCGCAGCTCGACCGGATGCCGTAGCCACTACGGAGCCGGACCAGAATGCTCGCACCTCCGCCTAAGCCACTCGCCAGCAGGACGGCGCTCGCCAACAGGACACCGCGCGCCAAGCAAGCCTGAAACACGGTTGCCGACCCGCAAATCGTTCGCCTTTCGCTGCGGCGGATCGTGAGTTGATGAAGCAAACATGCAACAGCGTCTGTGAAGACACGTTTCACTTTCGTGTTCTACGATTCCTATGAAAGAGGGATGAACCATAATTTTTTTTTCATTTACCATAAACCAAATCTCCATTCTCAAATCTCTATATGCGAACTAGAATGTACTCTTGGCTTGCTTACGCATACTGAAGGATAATGTCCCTGTTTATGCTATCGCAGGGCCTTTCTTTTCCTCCCACCACCCGCATCGCCGCTGGCCGAGCCTCATCACGTCGTTGACAAGTGCTGTCAAGCGTTCCGCTCGATACAGATCAGCCAACCGGCATGCCGCCTGCTTGAACGCTCATGCCATCGGTATGGGAAAAGGCGCGTTCCCATAGTGGCAGCAGTAGTGCATGCTTACTAAGCACTTTTGACCGTTTCGGGCGGAGCAGCGGTCTCACTTTATCGTGTGCACTGGAGCAGTATATACGCTCCGTGATAGCATATCTGCAGCATCTCTGAGCATGATGGGGTGCCGCACACCGGGCCTACCGGGCCTGCGCGAATCGCACTGAAAGCATAGAGAAATAAATTAGACAAGAGCGGACACTCGGCGAAAACTGGCAACAGGAAATGCGTCACGCTAGTATCGATGCCAGTGAAAAAAAGTGAAATGAAGTTGACAACGTTTCATATTTTCATTCTTTCCCGCTAAATAAAAAAAAAAGCTTTGCGTATAAATGAACTTATACTCTGCGACTTATTTTTCTTGCGTTACCTAGCGACAAGCCAATGAAACGCCAGATGCATGCGCCATGCGTCAGACACGCCGACGAAGCGAGCGAAGCCGGCTACGCATGTGAGCGTTCGCCTGTTTAGCGACCCGTCTTTTACAGCGAAGATGTTGACCTCTAACCCCTGTATGCATCCCCCGCATGCGCTCCCAGGGCGGGGGGGGGGGGGGGGTGCTCTGGGAGGCTTGCGTCGGTATCGTGGACAGGAATGGAGACGATACGATTGGGCAGGAATGGAGCCGATTGTGCACGTGGCCTGCGCTTCTGTGGTTATAACGCCACGCGCGTTCGTTGGGACAGTGCAGAGGAGCAAAGAGTGTGGCGACACTGCTGCAGCAGTGGAGGTGGGTAAGGGGAGAGGGGAAAAAGTGTGGCGACGGCGCCTGTGCACGCGGCCTACGCTTCTGTAGTTAAACGTCACGCGCGTCGGAGGTGCCGGCGCGGCTGCAGCAGCGGTTGCGGCAGATGCGTGGGAGCGGCGGTGACCGCGGCGGCGCTTGTATCGGCGTAGTGGTGCCGTATGAAAAAAAAAATGTATGATTTCATATTGTATGCAGCCCATGTACGCGGCCTAAATAGCTTCGTTGGTAATCGTCCCCATATAAATGTTACGGCCCCGCGAATTTTTACAGCGAAGCTGTATACCTCAACCAGCTAAGGAAATTTTCGTGCCGTTGGCGTAAGCAAAAAACGCCAGGCTAAAAATTGAATACAAACAGCATATCTACTTTGATATTAGGCATACAGCTCAGCACTCGTTTTCAAAAGAAAAACCGCAATACATGCATCAAAACCACATGATGGATGATAAGGTGCTTGTGAACAATGAGAGCACCCTCTCACGCGTTCCGGTAAAGATTAGGTTTGCAGCCGCTTCGAAAGGGGTTGACGTCATTCAAAACCCTCAAGTGAAGTGCAAACCGTATAATGTATGCTTATGATGTCTGCGAATAATGCGAACCACGTTCCTTCTCCCGCGTGTGTTTCCCGGTAAAGATTACGGTTGCGTAAGCTACTCCGAGTGGAAAAGTACCCAACAGCATAGAAATCACGTAGTGACGTCCCCACGGTCTAGCAACTCATTCAGTTCATTTCAGGGTATACCGTGTGTAGACCACGGAAAGTAAAGACGCCAGAAGAACAGCGTGAATATAATGTCGTTGTGAAGTAATAAAGGGTGTGGTTAAGTACATTTCACTTGTCTGTGGTTTCACTCTTTGTAGAGCAACGTGTGTTAATTAAAGTGACGTCACAATGGGTAATCGTTGTGGTGTCGTTTACAGCTTCGCTGTCCAACCACCTTCACAGCGTGGATTGAAGCCACGGCTTTTTTTTTTTGGCTCTATGCGTATCCTTGCGTTCCTTCTGCACTTCGACACAGCATCACTATGCTATTGGACGACGGCAAGGTGAGAAATTTTGACAGTCTGCACTGCATTTCAAGCTATTTAGGCTTACAGCACGGCACCGAGTTCGGCCGTTGTAGCGCAGTTAGTTTTGCGTGTACCGAATCGTACTGGGACATGTTTGCGACGCTTTCTATGGGTGCCAACATTATTGCAACTTATTTCGGTAGTTTTTGGGCACTCGCCGCATCTGGCGTTATGGCGCAATTATCGAAATGCAGCTCTGCCGTGGCGACGCTCTGCCGTATCTTAGTGGGACAAGTTTGTGGCGCTTCCTCTGAACCCCCACACTATTGCAACTTCGTTACTTTTTGGGTATACTTTAAGACACCTTGGCCGCAACCGGCGTTGTGACGCAGTTAGCGAAAAGCAGCTCGGCCGTTGTGACGCAGTTAGTTTCGCGCTGACTGAATCTTACGTGGCCAATACGGTATGCGTTGCTTGCGCCGGCAGAACACTCGAAAAGTCTTCTGAACGACTGAAAATAGGCTTTGCACCCATGTATTTGTTTTGAGTGCGAGTAAAAGGGCTTCTCTAAGCGTCTAGCATGGTCTGCCTAGAAGCCTGTGTTGTGGCCATCTCTGTGTACAGTGCCGTCCACGGCTGTGGCGAGCGCGCGAGCGGCCGGCTTTGCTCTGCAGGCTGACACCTGGCGGCAGTTGCTTGGACTGAGGTAGTGTGCTCAGGAGCAAACGTTGCGTAATAAACATGCAGAACTGCTTTTCACGAGTGGCGACGTTGAACAGTATTTGTTTAACAGTATCTGCACGCGGCGTGAGGGCGCTTGCAGCACCGCATATTAGAGCACTGCACGGGCCGATTTTTTCAGCCCGGGCCCGGCCCGGGCCCGTTTTTACGTTGGGCGGCCCGCCCGAGCCCGATCAAAACTTTTATGGCGAGACCCGGGCCCGGCCCGGGCCCGGAAATAATCTACGTTACCCGCCCGGCCCGGCCCGCCACCCCTTTACCTTAGGCCCGAGCCCGGCCCGAGCCCGACTCGAAACCGGCCCGAACCCGGCCCGAGACCGAAAAATAATGTTTTTCAGAGTTGAGACGCCCGAGAATAACTCGCTGCACGTTACATGCACACCACCAGAAAGCCCGAGCCCGGCCCGGGCCCGCGTCAAAAAACCCGAGCCCGGCCCGGGCCCGGGTCAAAAAGCACAAGCCGTGCCCGAGCCCGGCCCGAGCCCGTGAAAAAACTGTTCTACCCGGCCCGGCCCGGCCCAAGGGCCGGGCCGGGCCCGGGCTTTCGGGTAAGCCCGAGCCCGTGCAGTGCTCTACCGCATATGCCATAGAACGAAGCTAGCCGAAGATGTTGAATTAGCAATGAGAAAGATGCAAACTCAGTATACTGTAGTCATGGGCGACTTCAATGCAAAAGTGGGGAAAAAGCAGGCTGGCGAGCAAGCAATTGGTAACTACGGCCTCGATTCTAGGAATGCACGAGGAGAGATGTTAGTAGAATTCGCGGAAAGGAATAGGCTCCGAATAATGAATACCTTCTTCAGGAAGCGCAGCAACAGGAAGTGGACCTGGAAAAGCCCTAATGGAGAAGAAAGGAATGAAATAGATTTCATACTCTCTGCCGATCCAAGCATAGTGCAGGATGTAGAAGTGTTAGGTAAGGTAAAGTGCAATGACCATAGGTTAGTGAGGTCTAGGATGGCTCTAAATTTGAAGAGAGAAAGAGTGAAATTGGTCAAGAGGAAACAGGCCAACCTAGAGGCAGTAAGGGTAAAAGCAGACCAATTCAGGCTGGTGCTCGCAAACAAATATGCAGCTTTAGAAAAGGAAGATAAAGACAACATAGAGGTAATGAATGAAACCGTAACTAGGTTTATCTCAGAAGCAGCAATTAATGTGGGAGGTAAGGCACCAAGGCAAACAGTAGGTAAGCTCTCCCAAGAACCAAAAGACCTAATAAAGCAGTAGCGCACCCAGGATCTCTGCCGGGGGGGGGGGGGGGGGGGTGAGGGGGTTGACAGTTTGCCATTACCATCTAAACAGCACTAATTTCAATTTCTTCATGGGAAATTGTCAAAAAATGCGCTTTTTGCGAGTGTGCAGACGATTGCGCGTCTTACATCTTAGTTGCAGTACTAAAATGCGCAAGGAAAGGAAAGGAAAGATCGCATCACGATACCATCTTAGCGAAGAGGAATCCGTAAAATACCTGCTGGTGCTGCGTTTCTCGCTGCCGCTCTACGACCCAAATAAACCCCCTTTACAGACGCAGCATTAAATCAGTAAGAAGAAAGCTCGACATAGGACAAGGCAAGATGTATGCACGGAAAGATAAGCATGGTAATATCATCAGCAATTTCGATGGCATAGTAAAAGCAGCGGAAGAATTCTATACCGACCTGTACAGTGCCCAAAACAGCCAAGCTACTTTCATTCGAAATTGTGATGAACCGGATACAGAGGCTCCTTTTATAACTAGCGATGAAGTTAAAAGGACCTTGAAAGACATGACCAGGGGAAAAGCTGCTGGAGAAGATGGATTAACAGTAGATTTAATCAAAGATGAAGGAGATATCATGCTTGAAAAGCTTGCGGCCCTTTATACGCAATGCCTCACAACTTCAAGTGTACCGGAGAGTGGAAGAACGCCAACATTATACTAATCCATAAGAAGGGAGACGTTAAAGAATTGAAGAATTATAGACCCATTAGCTTGCTTTCAGTATTGTATAAAATATTCACCAAGATAATTTCCAATAGAATCAGGGCAACACTTGACTTCAGCCAACCAAGAGAACAGGCTGGCTTTCGGAAGGGATATTCTACGATGGATCATATTCATGTCATCAATCAGGTAATCGAGAAATCTGCGGAGTACGATCAACCTCTCTATATGGCTTTCATAGATTATGAAAAGAAATTTGATTCAGTAGAGATACCAGCAGTCATAGGCATCAAGGAGTACAGGAGGCATACGTGAATATCTTAGCAAATATCTACAAGGATTCCACAGCTACCTTTGTTCTCCACGAGAAAAGTACAAAGTTACCTATCAAGAAAGGGGTCAGGCAAGGAGACACAATCTCCCTAATGCTATTCACTGCATGCTTAGAAGAAGTATTCAAGCTCTTAGACTGGGAAGGCTTAGTAGTGAGGATCAACGGTGAATATCTCAGCAACCCTCAGTTTGCAGATGACACTGTCCTATTCAGCAACAATGAAGACGAATTACAGCAAATGATTGAGGGCCTTAATCGAGAAAGTGTAAGAATTGGGTTGAAGATGAATATGCAGAAGACAAAGATTATGTTCAATAGCCTGCAAGGGAACAAGAATTCAGGATCGCCAGTCAGCCTCTAGAGTCTGTAAGGAGTATATATACGTTTATCTGGGTCAATTACTCACAGGGGACCCTGATCATGAGAAAAAAAATTAGAGAAGAATAAAATTGGGTTGGAGTGCATACGGCAGGCATTGTCAAATCCTGACTGGGAGCTTACCACTGTCGTTGAAAAGAAAAGTGTACAATCATTGCATTCTACCGGTGCTAACATATGGGGCAGAAACTTGGAGGTTAACAAAGAAGCTCGAGTTCAAGTTAAGGACCACCGAAAGAGCGATGGGCCGAAAAAACTTGGGAGCTAACGTTAAGAGACGGGAAGAGAGCGGTGCGGATCAGAGAACCAACGGGGATAGCCGATATTCTAGTTGACATTAAGCGCAAGAAATGGAGCTGGGCAGGCCATGTAATGCATAGGATGGATAACCGGTGGACCATGAGCGTTACAGAATGGATACCAAGAGAAGGGAAGCGCAGTCGCCGTAGGCAGAAAACCAGATGGGGTGATGAAATTAGGAAATTTGCAGGCGCAAGTTGGAATACGCTAGCGCAAGACAAGGGTAAGAGGCCTTCGTCCTGCAGTGGACATAAAATATAGGCTGATGATGAAGCTAACTTATGGGTTGATAACGGACGCCGGTCCTTTTGCAACAAATCGTGCGTGCTCACTGACCTGTTCACAATAACAAAGGCACTTAATAAAATCACCTCTATTTAAAAGCAACGCGCGCAGTTCTGCATGTTTATTAGGCCGCGCATGCTCCTGGGCACACTATTAAGATCCAGCAACCGCCGCGAGGTGTCACCCCGCAGAGCAAGGTCGGCTGCTCACGCCCTCTACACTGCAGTGGACGGCACTGACGTGGCGTACCATCGCGACGTCTGAGGTCAAGTTGTGTCGAAAACATGCACTCAGTGCAAGTGCGCGACGTAAGGCCCTGGAATGGGGGAATGCTTGGAAATCAGATGTTTTCGCTATATTTTATGTATGGTATAGTTTGGAATGAGTCGGGTATCATCTATGCCATGTTTGTAAAAGCGAATCGTGTTTTTTTTTTTTTTGTAATGTCGAACAATTCACCTCGTTCCGCACGTTTCGATTCCACACGCAGTTTTCCTATAAGGTCATATAACAAGACGACACGTGCTTGTAATTTACTTTTTTTTTCAGCTGATGCCGTCCGGTGGAGGTGTTGTACCTGGTGCCACAACATTGGATGAACGCACCAAAAGCCCGGAACGAGCACTTACATAGAGCAAAATAAACATTTTCCCATTTCACAAGGCGTCTTGCATCTACTTTATGATATGACACGTTGCACAGGGCAATACATCCTTATACCCCCTTCCCCAGTGCAGGGTAGCAAACCGGATGTGCGTCTTGTTAACCTCCCTGCTTTTCCTCTCTTCTATTTCTCTCTCTCTCTCCCTCTTGCACAGAGCATTGATTCGATAGAGCCTTGCAAAGATAACTTATTTTATTAAATATAAAACAGGTGGTTCCTCACCAGGACAGCGCGCGGTTGAGCAGTAGAAGCAAGAACAAATGCCGCGTCGATCAGTGCAACCGGCGTAACGCGTGCCAGCTATAGCGTTCAAAGCGCGCGCGTCCAAAACCGATACCGGAAGTGTGGTTCAGGTTTTAATACCAGGCGCTTGGTGCACTACGACAGCTGGGCCGCTGGGCTTAATGGGAATGTACGCTGTTTTTGAACGTCTTTCTCTATGGCGACAGGGCTATCGCTTTAAAACCCACCGCGCCTCTACCAGCCATATTAATGTATCTTTGCAGTAAACCTCCGCTGTAATAGCGTTCACAATTCAACGTTAAAACCCGTTTTGGCTACGTCATAGTGACAGCTATGAGGGCCATACCCAGGAATTTTTTTTTCGGAAGGGGGGTTTGGGTGTAGAACGGTGGCAGTTTTGAAAGACTTATACTGCCTTATTTTCGCGGGTGAACCAAGCACATCGCATACATATAGTATCTAAGGGCACTTTTAAATTAGTTGTACCTAAATCAGCCAACGAATTGGTATGTGGAATTTAAATTCTGGTTAAGGCAATGAATAAATGTTTGGATTGTAATACCACCTCAGCCAGGGACACCTCAGCCTGTGTTTCATGAACGAAAGCTAACTGCCTTTGCCATGCCGTGCACTGTGCATATATAGTAGAAGATTTGAGCAAAATAGTTTTCCACAGTCAGCGAAATGTGTTTTTTGTTGCAGTTCCTAACGCTAGTTGCAATTTCTATGTTGATGAATGCATGCACTTATCTCAAATGGTAATGGTAGATGTAATTACATTTTGTTTGGACTTTGTTGGGCGTGCAGACCCATTATTTGTGCATATGTTAAGTGCTTCGCAAGGTTCTGTTTGTTTATGACAAGCTACCGATCCCTGTATACCCACGGCTTCTGACATAATAACACAGTGTAACCACGATACAAGAAATGTATGAATGTTTGGAAGCAAACAACCAAGTAACCCGACGCTCAGGTGTTTTTGTTACCGTTCGCACATTCTGCTTCCTAAAAAGTTTATTCGGAATTGTGTATTTCACAGAAATGTGACTATGCACTCGTCTTTTAGCACAATATCACATGAGATATTAGTCACCAGCAATGTAAAAAGCCTTGCCGTGTGTGTTTATTGATCAAAACACAATTTTCTGCTCTTGTGTTTTCGCCACACTACAATGCTAAAACATAATAGGACCAGGGGAACGGGAAGGAGTGACATGTGTAGGTGTGTCATTTATCCGCAAATGACTGCAGGCGGCTCGCCGCTGTCATTGAAAGAGACGTAAACGCTTTTCACAGGAACTCGAAGCCGTCGAGCGCGGTCCGCACAGGTCAATGGGCAGGGAAAGCGGGCGAGCGGCAATGGCAGGGAAAGCATCGGGAACCAGTAAAGGAGCCACCGTGGGGTGAAAAAAAAAGAAAGAAAAAAAAAAAAAAGATCAGACGCGAAGGAACGGGAGGGTGAGGTGCAAGGCCGTGCAAGGCGGGCTGGCGGGCTGGCGGGAGACGGAGCGCTGAGGGGGTCTTGTAATATAGGGAAGGCTTGACCAAAGGAAGAAGAGGAAAGAAATGCCAGGAAAATTAAAGAGTATGAAAAATTACGGCAACCGGTGGTCGCTGTGAAGGCATGTATCAGACAAAAAATTAAAGCATGAAGCAATATGGGGGGGGGGGGGGGGGTCCTGACCCCCTTCGAATTTCGAGGCAAGCAAAATATTGTGAAAATTTTAGGAGTTCAGTTGAGAACGCTGAAGAGGGGTGGGGGGGGGGGGGGGGTGAACATACTCACTAGTGATTACCAGTATTTCGACCCTGTCTGCTATGTATTCAGAAAAAAAAAGTTTAATGAAACTGATTCATAGAAATGACAATGAATAAATGAAGACTATACCAATGTCATACTAAAAAAAGTGATTCGCGATCACCAGTGACTCAACCCTAGCATATCTTTGTTATTTTCGAATTACCATTTTATGACTTTTCATTTGATATCCATGACGCTAAGTTGCTTAAAGGTACGAGCACATTGAACGGAACGTATCACTAGAGGTCACTCATGACTTGGCATCATCAATTAACAATGATAACCAAAATACTCATGCAATCAGTTTTTAATTGATACCATTGACGACTTGCATTTGAAAGTTCATATAATTGAATCATAATTTGTGTGACTTTTCATTTGATATCCATGACACTCACATTGCATAAAATACGAGAATATCATACTGAGCGTATCACAAGTGATCAGTAATAACTGGGCGTGATCGGTCATCAGCGGTAACCAAAGAAGTAGTTATTTAATGACTTTTGGATTGATATCAGTGAGATGTATATGAATAAAGGATACCACTGTCACACTAAACTAAGTGATTCGTGATCACTAGTAACTCAGTCCATCGACTCCTAGTTATCCTAAATGAATCGCTGTTTGAATGACTTTTTCATTGATATCCATTACGCAATGCTGTATGAAAGTTAGATTCGGCGTTATCACTTAGCAAGGGCATTTTAAAATGCTCATTTAATTACAGCGCGAATGACACCTATAACGACGTGCACGAATCAAAACTACCATTGTACCAGTTAAATAAATGACTCCTCTTAACTATTGGCTTCATCATGCCAGTTCCCAGCCGGTCTCATTGTTGAATCACTGCTTTTATGACATTTCATTTCATATCCATGACATTAATCTTGTGTAAAACCGAGGGAACTTAGCACAGTATATTGGTAAGCAGTGATGATTATTAAATATAGCCCTATTAGTTAGCTGTATTGTGTAATTACTTAGTTAATTGCTCATTAATGCAGAGTAACTAATCATTGGTTTTTCACAAGTTAAGCTGAAACACAATGTCTATCTTTCTAAATATCAAATAAGACATTTTACCATGTGCCGGAACTTGATAAAAAGTGGCGCGCGCAGCCGGGCTTAATGCTTGGATGTCACTTCATAAAGCCATTTGGTCCGCTGCTTCTTGCAGAATCTGACAGTGTCATCTTTCTTTATACGTCAGGGCGCGAATGTGCATCAAAGCTGCCCATTCGATTCTATGAGTCTTGACATGATCGACGAGCCCTTTCCCGTAAATTCAACGATGGACGAATCCTTTGCCTCTATAGTGCTGTTTCGCCGTATAGTTTCTGATTAAAAAAAAAGCGCTCCAGTAAAAAAATTCAGTGAGCAGAATAAAACCAAACTTGACTTCCATATAGAGGGAGCCATAGAGTATATGCCAGTAGAGTGCAATTAGCCACTGAATTCTCGCTGCGCTGCAATCAGTATTTTAAAAATCACCTCATGCATTTTAAAAGGGTCTACTAAAGTGTCCCAGGGAAAAAATCCAGCTAGCGGAATTAAACTAGACGCGACACATAGCGTTGTACTGTTGACGGTATTAAGAGCCTAAAGTGCCATTTGCGACAAACTAGGCATTGCTTAGCAATCAATCTGCTCAGCAGTCAATCGATGCGGTGGCAGTAACAAGTTACTGCCACCGCATCGCGCCAGGGTTGGCTTCGCCGCAGTAGTAATGTGGGTGGTGGTTGGATGGATGGATGTAAAACTTTAATGAACGTCCTGAGGTACGCGACTCAGCGCGCAGCGGGCCGCTCCCACGTTGGGACAGTCAGGCCATGCCCGACCGCCGCATCGTGGGCCCTCTGGACAGCCCATAGTTGCGCCCCGGCATCGGGGCTCTTGATAGCGGAGAGCCACTTGTCCTCATTTATTTGTTCCGTGCCTCGTAACGAGGGGCAACGCCAGAGCATATGGTCTAAGCTAGCGAAGTCATTGCAGTGCCTGCAAGAACTACTGGCATAAGTGTCGGGATAAAGCTTGTGTAATAAAGCCGGGCTGGGATACGAGCCTGTTTGCAATAATCTGAGGGTCAATGCCTGCGCTCTATTTAACTTCTTGTGAGGAAGGGGAAAGTCTCTCCTGCCGAGATAAAAGTACTGCGTAATTTCATTGTATGTTGTCGGTTGATCTCTGTTCTCCACCACTCCTGGCTGGCCGGGGAGTTCTCCATGGTCGCGGAAAGCGAGACCTCGCGCCTTGGAGTGGGCCAGCTCGTTGAGGTTTGTGGAGCCTCCCATGATGGATCCCATATGAGCGGGGAACCACGTGAGAGTGTGGGTGGCAATACTTTTACCGTCGAGGATGCGACAGGCTTCCTTACACACGGCGCCAACGCTGAAGGCGCGGATGGCTGCCCTGGAGTCGCTGAATATGTTGGCATGTTTCTCGTCCAGGAGGGCCAAGGCAATGGCCACTTGCTCGGCCGCACATGACGACGTGCTTCGTACCGAAGCTGCATTAACGGTCGAACCCTTGTGGTTGATGGACACTACTGCGAAATTTTTGCTGTTGCCATATTGGGCCGCGTCAACGAAGCAGCTGCCGCCAGGGAGTTCTGTCGCCCGGCGTAGGAGCGCCACGGCCCTGGCCTTCCTTCTTTCCACGTTGCGCTGGGGATGCATATTGCGTGGGGCGGGGGATATGATGATGTGGTCTTTCTGCTCTTTCGGAAGGCCCTGGTAGGAGTCTTTGACTTTAGCCGGGGGGACGCCCATCTCTGTTAGGAGTCGTCTGCCCGCCGTGGTGCCGGAGAGTCTGAGAATCTGTGCCCTTTCTTGTGCTTCTGCAATTTCTTCTAGTGTATTATGAATACCCAACTGCAGAAGTCGGTCGGTGCGTGTGTAGTTTGGTAGTCCGAGCGCGCTCTTGATCCCCCTCCTTATCATGGCATTTAGTTTGTCTCGCTCGGCCCTCTTCCAGACGTGCATGGCCGCTACGTACGTGAAATGGCATAACAAGAAAGCGTGGACTAGCCTTATCAGATTCTCTTCACTCAGGCCTCTCCTTCTGTTAGCTACCCGCTTGATTAGACCGATGACGCTATCCGTCTTCTTTGCTAGTTTGTGAATGGTGATGCTATTTGTGCCCGCCCCTTCGAGTGTCATTCCCAAGATTCTAATGGACGCGACTTTGGGAATCGGATCTCCGCACTTGATGTAGAGATTAATGTCGATTTCGGTGGGGGGTTTCCAGTTCTGTGGCTTGCGGCCCTTTCTAGTGGGGCTGTAGAGAAGGAGTTCCGATTTCTTTGGGGAGCACCGGAGTCCCGTGTCTGTTAGAAAGCGCTCTGTAGTGTCGACAGCTTCCTGGAGAGCGGCTTCGACTTGTCCGTCACTGCCTCCCGCGCACCAGACAGTGATGTCGTCCGCGTAGATCGTGTGACCGATGCCCTGGATCTTGCCTAAGTATCTCGAGAGGTCGACCATTGCGATGTTGAAGAGGAGCGGTGAGATGACTGACCCCTGGGGGGTGCCTCTTCCACTCAGCTCCATTTTCTCTGATTCCAAATCTCCAGCCTTGAGGATGGCGCATCGTTTGCTCAAGAAAGACTTGACGAAGGCATGGAAGGACGAGCCCAGGTCGAGTTTGGAGATGGCGTCGAGAAGGAACTCGTGACGGATGTTATCAAAGGCCTTCTCCAGGTCCAAACCAAGGATGGCTCTCGTGTCCCGAGTGCAGCGTTCCAGGATTTGGACCTTGATAAGCTTCATGGCGTCCTGGGTGGAGAGGCCTGGCCTGAAACCTATCATGTTGTGAGGGAAAAGGTCGTTGGTCTCGATATACTCGGCAATTCTGTTATGGATGGCGTGTTCGGCCACCTTCCCTACACATGATGTCAGTGAGATGGGGCGGAGGTTGTCCAAGCTCGGCGGTTTACCGGGCTTTGGGATGAGTATGACCTTCGCCACTTTCCATTGTTCCGGTACAATTCCCTCCTCCCAAATGCGATTTATCTCATTTGTGAGAAACTCGACTGATTCGTCCTCTAGGTTTCTGAGAGCCTTGTTGTTAATGTGATCAGGGCCGGGTGCCGACCTACCATTGAGGTCATGTAGGGCGCGGCGGATTTCACTGACTTGGAAAGGCTCGTCCAGCACGGAGTTCGGCTTCCCTTTGTATACTGGGTATGGCGCCTCATCGGCCACAGTTTTGAGTGGCAGGTACTTCTTAGCTAGCGTCTCCAGCACTTCTGCTTCCGAAGACGACTTCTTGGCTTCGTGTAGCGCTTTAGCGAGGACACTTCTCTGGTTTGATTTGGTGCCCGAGTCGTCGAGCAAATGTTTCAGAAGATTCCACTTCCCTCCCGTGCGCATCTGCCCGTCGATTGAATTGCAAATTTCGTCCCATTGCTGCCTAGACAAGGCTTGGCAGTGCTCCTCTATCTGTTTGTTGATCTCGGCTATCTTTTTCCTGAGCTTGCGATTCAAGCGTTGGCTTTTCCACCTCTCGAGGATTGATTGCTTGGCCTCGAGTAGGTGTGCTAGCCTGCTATCCATTTTGTCTGTCTGCAGATCCGTTTCTATGATTTTGGTGGTGGAGCAGACGTCTTGCAGAATTAGTTCGGACCACTGGGCGAGGCTCTCGGGCTTTTCTCCACGGGCGGCGCGGGCCTTGCGAACCTCACGGAATTTGTCCCAGTCAGGGACCGAGAAGGCCTTTTTTCTTTTCTGCTCCACTTGTAGGCTGGTGGCCGTGATGTAATGATCGCTACCGAGGTCTATGAGCAGATTCGACCACACGGCTGAGCCAGCGTTTTTAACAAAGGCGAGATCCGGGACAGAGTCCCTGGTCGAGGAGGCTGCGCGTCTGGTGGGAAAGGCTGGGTCCGTCATTAGAAAAAGTCCCGCATCTCCCGCCTCCTGCCACAGGCTTCTGCCCTTGACCGTATCGTGCGGGTAGTTCCAAGCGTGAAAGGGTGCGTTGAAATCGCCGGCCACAACCAGTGGAGAGTTTCCGGCGAGTTTCGTTGCCCTAGTGATGATGGTTTTGAAACGTTGTCTGTGATCGCTCGGGCTGCTGTATACGTTAAGTATAAAAATGCTGGAGATGTTGGATTGACTTGGGATGACTTCGACTAGGGATGTCTCCGTCTTGCTAGGCCGGACCCCTAGATCGTGTGCGACGAAAGTGAACTTGCTGCTGACTAATGTACAGATTCCTCTGCCGTCCCCACGGAGAGCAAGAGCTTTGTATCCCTGTAGTGAAACTTGATCAGTCATCGTTTCTTGCAATAATATAACATGTGGCTTTTCTTTGTGAGTGCGAACAAACTGCTGCAGGGTGCATCTTTTATGGTGGAGTCCCCTGCAGTTCCACTGCCAAATCCTAAATTGAGTGTGTGGCCCCATCCTTGCTGTATAGAGCGCCTTCCGGCGTTGCTACTAGGGTCTCGAAGGAGGGAGGTCCGGGGACGTGCAGTGGTGGCGGCGTAGGTACCGACGCGCCATCCGGCATGAAAACGGGACGTACGCGGGTCGACGACCTGATGTCCATTTCCTGCACCTTGGGCACTATTTCTGGCATTCTGTTTTCCAAGCATCGAATTTTGACGTTTTGCGCGTCTATCTTCTGATCCACTACCAAAAGTCGCTGATCCACTGCAGAGAGTCGTTCGTTAATCTTCTGGATCTCGAAGCAGATGGAATTCAACATTTCTCTGATTTCCGACTTGGCTTTAGCCTGTACATTTTCGGGCATGCTGGGAACGGCCTTTCTTTTGGCTGGGTTTCCCGGGTGGCTCGCCTCCACGACCATGGGAACGTCTGCAAGTTGGGGAGACGGGGTCCCCGAGGGGGTTGAACTAGGGTCTGGAACGGAGTGAGGTTGATTGGCCATGGGAACTTCTGCGGGTTGGGGAGAGGGGGTCCCCGAGGGGGTCCCCGATGGGGTTGAACTAGGGACTGCAACGGAGTGAGGTTGATTAGCCTTTCTGAGCTCTGCTATTTCGGCTCGCATTGACTCGATTATGCTGCGCATCTCGGCATTTTCTTTCCTAAGCTGAGCTATTTCAGACGAACCATGCTCTGGCGCCGCGCCCCCCGTTACCTTTTCGGCAGGGCTCCCTCCGCTCCGCACTCTGTCCGCCCAGGTGGCGCCTTGTTTCCCAGGACCGGCTGGCTCCTCGAACCGGACCCTGTTCTGTGGGCCGCGGGAGCGGCCGCTCGATCTGGAGCGGCCCCGGGATCTGGACCTGGAACGGCTCCTGGACCTCGAGCGGTTTCTCGAGCGGGAGCGCCTGCTCGAAGGTCTAGCCGGTTCGCTGCCGGCGCTTGTTTGTGCTGTTGACGGGTCTCGATTCCTGGATTCCGCATCTTTCCCTTCTCCTCCGTCGAACGATGTACGGGAGTTGGAATCTTTGCTTGCAAATCTTGTCCGCTGTGGCGTGGGGGCCCCCGCAGAGGCCGCAAGTAGGCGAGCAGGTGTGGTTTTCGTCGGGGTTGTTGGCCCCACATTTCCTGCATAGTTTGTTCTCCGGCGTTGGGCAGACGTCGGCTCTGTGGCCTAGTCTACCGCAGGCATAGCAGCAGTCGTGCTGCCTGAGGTACAAGGAGCACTTGACTAGCGCCGAGCCGTAGAAAACGAAGTTGGGGACCCTGTAGCCGTCGAAAACGATGACTACCGTTTCGCTATTCTTGATTCGCTTGGCTCCCAGGGCTAAGGGATTTCTCTCGTTGAGAATGCTTCTCTCCAGGTCGGCCTGGCTCTCCGACACATCAATTTGCCGTATGACACCCTTGCACGTGGCGTGCGGCGCGGCTTCGTAAGTGCTGAGTTCGTACTGGTTCATTCCCAGGGTGATGCAATTCATTTTTAGATAAGCATCTGCGTTATTGCGAGACGCGATGCTGAGGACGATGACGTTTTGTGTTGCGTTGGGGCAGACGATGTCGTGGCTTGCTTGCTCAGACGTGAGTCCTGCCGCGGCGGCGACGGCCCGACCAAGCCGAGCGGAGCCCGTCTTCTGAACATCAAGACCTCCCCTGGGGCGAGCGATAATCTTCCAGTGCTCCTTCGGGAGCTGGGGCATTCGTGATGACTTGATGATCTTGTTCTTTAGGCTAAAGGGCTTCCTGCTGCCATTGAGATGCTCGCGGTGCATCTCGCTGCTTGCCGGTTCACGGGTGCTGTCGCGACGAGAGACGCTCAGGGCGTTTTTCTTGACAGCGGCGGAGCGCCAGCCATGCTCCGCACCAAATTCTTCCGGAGGAAGATCGTCTCCTTCCATTACTACAACCATTCGCTCTGTCATGACGAGGCCGGTGGGGCGCCCTGCCCGGCGAACGCTGGTTAGGCCTTGCTGTCTGACCGAAGGGAGCGCGGCGTCACGGAAGAGAAGCAGTTCGAAAAACCGACGAAAAGGCCACCCACCGTTGAAAAATTGGTATCCGTGGGTTCCTCTTGTCCTTATGCATCCGTTGGTGCAGAAATCATCGAGATCGAGAAGACTTTCTCAACGAAAATATCGAAAAATCTGGAGCCGATGTGGGCACGGCCGTACTACTCGGCGCCTTCTTCTTCCTTTAGTGAAAACATTTATTCGGCTATGGAGGGACATGAGGTATGCTTGGACCAGCCCGTAAAGGACTGGTCCTTACAAATATTGTTTCCTGGACGCACTGCATAATAAAAAGTTGTTTCGGTTATGGTTCGTTTCGACAGCCAGCTTATAATGTGCCCCATTCTCCTGCTGCATTTGGTTCTTCCGGGACACCGTTAAAACATTCTAAGCGCTTCGTATATTTTACGCTTCTGAACACAGATTTTCAATTAGCTTCTAATAAAATGAAACGCTTTATTCTTTGTTCACACATCACCTATAACGTGCCCCCGATTCCCTTCAAACTCGGGGAAATATTTAGTTGTCCCAAAGACACTATACTTGCCCCAGGATAAGTATAACGCGTTGATGCGCCTTAAGCATGTTCCATCAACTGAGAGACTCGCAAATGACAAGCATCTAAGCTCATCGTATCTGGCGCGCCGTCGCAATGACTATAACGAAACACGTCACCGGATGCACGCTGTGTGCTGTGTTCGTTGAAGGAGCAAAGTGTAATGCTTCAGCACTGCATATCGTGTTAAAGGGAGACAAATAAATTCAGATATCATGAAAATAAAAAAATGCTTGTTGATCTACTTGAAATCGTTGAGCAGAAGCTAGTTGCTTCATGCATTTTTTCATTGCCTGGGGCATCTGCGCAGCAACCACGGCTTCCCTGCAGCAGAGTGATTTAGAACAGTCATACGAGTTTGTCCTCCTCCCTGTAAGTATTGTTATCCCTTACATTCGAACAGAAACGAAAATTCGAATAGCGGATTCTCGACTGGAATCCGAATAGCAGAGTTATTCGCTTTGCATTTAAAATTCTGAACATTCGTACAACCTTTTCAGAAGGCTAAACGTTTTTAAAACAAACTTACAGGAGACTCGCTGCTCAAGGTGATAGAGCACGGGCAAGACTACTGTTGAATTGTGGCGCCGAGCTCCCATAGAGTGTATTCGACGCCCTGTAAAACATTTTATCTTCGCACAACCCCTACAGGTCAGAAAGCTTTCCACGAGCGAAGATCACCACAGCGGAGGACGAGAGAAGAGAGAGTCGTTTCGAAGGGATCATAAACCCCGGGGCGCCCTGCGTATGCGGGTTCGTATCGGCCGGTGACCCATTCTGTCGTTCGGTGACCGTACACCTTACAGTTTTTGCGGCGCGACAGTCTTCATCAGCAGCGTAACCCTCTCGTGCACCGTAGCCAATCCAGCGCGTCCTTGGTTAACCTCCCTACCTTTCCCTCTTTGTTTCTCTCTCTCTCTCTCTCTGCCAAAGACTTTCGGCGCTATAACTCATAGTGCATTTGCTCAGAAGTTCCGGTTAGTCGATATACGATTCTTCGTCCACAGCGGGGCTACTCCAGTGGAGGCAGTGCTAGGCCTGTCGCTTGCAACGCCCGTAGAACGTCCGCACGCGTCGACACGCCACAATGACTAGCTGTAGGAGGGCTGTGCTGCTGGCGCTTGGACTCTGGAAGAGGATCCTCATGGTTGCCATTCCACTCTTGCTGCTGCCTCTGTTGTCCTTGGAAGACGGGATGGTGAGTCGGCACTTATTTTTTTCGCGTCGCCATGCGTCGACTCTCGAGCTTTCTTTATACCAGGCTGCAGCGGGTTCCAGTCAACATTAGTAATCTGAAGTCGACGCTTGAAGGCGAGAAATGCAGAGAAAAATGAAGAACTTGACTGGGCGTGAACAGTGGATTCTTTTCAACGCGGTAACATTTCTTTGCGTATCCCCACCCACTTTACTGAATCTGGCTGCCTGACCTCTAAGAGAGAGAGAGAGAGAGAGATCATTTAATGAATGCTGGATGAGGAGGAAAATAAGGAAGAAACGCTAGGGAGGTCAGCCAGACGCGCGTCTGGTTTACTACCTTACGCGGGGTGAAGGGGGTTAAGGGATGAAAGGAAAGGAGACGGAGGGAGGAAGCTACAATCAATGTAAAACGTGCAGTTGTCCATCACTTCGCGCCTACAATCGATCAATGAGACCAGTCAATTTCATCAACCACAGCAACGCCCGCGTCGCTTTGTAAGCCTGCGGCGTGTGGGACCATGGTTCAAGAATCTTTGTCTCTGAAAATGGTCTGCGGTCTAATCCTTTTAACACACTCCGAAGAACGTCCCGTTCGATGTCATAACGATCACAAAAACACAACACGCGTTGGATCGTCTCTTCACTGTTGCAAGAGTCACAGGTAGGTGTGTCTGACATTTCAATAAGGAATGAGTAGGCTTTGGTAAAAGCCACCCATAACCAGAGGCGGCAAAGCAAAGTTGCATCACGGCGGGAGAATTGCGATGGAACCTGCAGCTTCAGCGTAGGATTAAGCTGGTGAAAGTGACAGTTGGAGACAATCGGGATTGTTCCACGAAGTTGGAGTCTTGGCTTGAACAAGTAAACGAAGACCCCTCGCAGCGTCTGTCCTTGACAAGGGATGGAGACTGTCAGGGTTTCTTTATGGGCTGACCGGGCGGCATCATCAGCAAGGTAATTACCGACGATGCCACAGTGCCCCGGCAGCCATTGGAAGATGATGTCATGTCTGCTTATGAGGGCTTGATGGAGAATCTATCTAAACACCGGTTGTTCATGGGTCTTGCGTCGTAAGGCTGACTGCAGACTCTGAAGGGCTACCTTGGAGTCACAAAAAATGACCCACTTTCGAGGTAGCATGTTTAGACGATGTAATTACAAGAGCACGTAGGGCGGAAAGTTCTGTTGCTGCCCTACGGTCGTTATGTGGGACACTTGGAACATGATTGTGACTTGTAAGCGATTGTGATTTCCGGGCCCGGCCCGAGCCCAGAAATAATCTACGTTATCCGCCCGGCCCGTCACCCCTTTACCTCAGGCCCGAGCCCGGCCCGAACCCGGCCCGAGACCGAAAAAGATCACCGAGCGGCATTAAAATAAAAGTTGTCGCAGTTTCACCCGAAATGCGAAGCATCAATTGCGATAGGAAATTTGTAGAGAGCTATACGGAATAAGGATAGTAGTTTTATCAGCTGTTCAAACTTGGACATGCAGCAGCACCGGCAACACACAGAACTGTTGTCGACGCCGTCGGCGTTTGGCCCGCGTTCGCATAAAACGCGCGCGGCGTTGGTGACTGTTGCAGGAGCCTCTGGGGGCGGCTCGGAGGTTTTCGACGAGATCAGAACGGGACACTCGTCGAGCAGCGTCGGAAGTGTGCCACCTTCTTTGAAGTCTTTGCCCCCCCACGGTCTTTCGCGTGTCTGAAGAAGTCGCGTTTGCTCTACATATATGGTGATTGTAAAGGGGGAAAGAGACGCTTAATTCAGCAGCCTTTAAGGGAGCACGGCGCAGAACGCGCGTTTGTTCTGATGATAAGTGGTTCTTGAGGGAAAGGGAAAGGTTGGCGCTATCTTCTGCTCCGCCGTGCGTTCACTTCCCCGTGAAAGCGCGCGTCCCTCGCGCCCTTTCACTCGCACACACAGCGTTCGGCGGCGCGCGGCGACGATTTCATCTCCATTAACGTCATACGGAACCTCACGGCGACGCCGACGGCGATGCCGATGGCAGAAGTCTGCTTTGGAGTATTCCTATCGCAATAAAAATAAGGAGAATGAAAGAAACTTATTCTTAAGGCATAAATACATGTCATATGCAATTATCAACACCATTTGAGCGGTCTGAACGCAAATAACAGCGTGCGAAGTAGTACGAACCAATGACCCTGCCGAGCAGTATCGCAAGCAGTTTCCAACGGCGCGACCTTAATGCGGCCCAATCCACTTCTATCGCAGCGCCGCCGCATGATTTTTACACGTCGGGCGCCTCACTGCAAAGCATGCGCCGCCCCAGCCGCTCGTCCCACTCAACCGTATTCTAGTACACTATAGCCGAAGCGCAGCCAAGACCGGTCGGGAGCGCAGTGCATGGATGGAGTAAATGGAGAAAGAGAGCTTCTCGGTTCCTCCATGGTGCAGCGTAATGCGCTGCTGCTAGGCGGCCGGTTGAGAACATGCGTGCAATCATGGATGGACGCAGTGCCATATTATTGCGATAACAATTATATGGACACTTCAAGCAGATTTCTGCCATCGGAGTCGCCGTCGCCGTGAGGTTCCGTATAAAGTCCAAGGGCGATAATGTCGCCGCCGCGCGCCGTATGTGCGAGTGAAAGCGCGCGTGGGACGCGCGCTCCCACGAGCGCTATCACGGAGAGCGAACGCATGGCGGAAAGCAAACACGACTTCTGTGGCGCGAAACGCCGTGGTTGTATGGGAAGGAGGGAGGGAGGGAGGGAGGGAGGGGGGCGACGCTTTGCTGCGGCGCCAAATGCGTATCTTGCAACCGGGCGCAAGGGCAACTGGCGACGCAATCTCCCAAGCGAAAGGAGCAAAGCGGGAAGGCAGCGCGGGAGGGAGGGGGGGGGGGTGCAGCTTCTACTCTGCCAGCAAATGCGTTCGTGCACTTTGCGCTTTGTTCTTTATTATATGTTTGCGCCGGTACGGGCTGCCGGTGTTGTCGCGCGCGCCGTATCTTGCAAGCGATCTCCACACGGCTCTGACCTTTGTATGCGCTGTGCATTCGGCCGCTCAGTTTCCGTTGAAGCGATAGACCGCACGAACCTTCGCTCGTTGCGGCGGCTGCGCTTGCTGCCAGCGTTTTGACAGAGGTTGTCTGCGGTCATCGAATGCGATCTATTCATGCGTGCTTGTGCGCGCTGACGTGCACGCTTGTTAATTTAGTTAGTAAGTGAATGTGTCCAAGTTGTGTCCAATAGCTCTCTACTAATTTGCTATCGCAATTGATACTTCGCCTCTCGGGCGAAACTGCCACATTTTTTTCGAGCCGCGTGACGAATTCTCTTATCATACCAGTCATCGTTTTACCAATTCGCCTTTGAAGAATTGGCAAGTCGCGAACGCGCTTACACCGCGATGACAGCATTAATTACATTGATTTAGATAACGAATACAATGGCATCCTTTAGTTTGAGGCGACTTCGGTCTTTCTGAACTTTTACATTATGTTCCAACAGCGCAAAATACGACGGGAGAGAAAAGGGAACTACACATCAGTAGCACTGCTAGCTTCCAGCTGCGCCGGGGCAACAGGTTTTTCAGAGTCGAGACGCGCGAGGATAACTCGCTGCACGTTACATGCACACCACCAGAAAGTCCGAGCCCGGCCCAGGCCCGCGTCAAAATACCCGAACCTGGCCCGGGCCCGGGTCAGAAAGCACACGCCGTGCCCGAGCCCGGCCCGAGCCCGTGAAAAAACTGCCCTACCCGGCCCGGCCCGGGCTTTTGGGTAAGCCCCAGCCCGTGCAGTGCTCTACTCTGAGGTTGTCAACTCAATTAAGTAGTCTCTAGCAATCATGATTGTTGCACGAGTCGAGGCGCACCGTGATAGTTCAAAACACGCGCGTAGAGCCTGGCCTTGCAAACTTTTGAGGCTGCGAATATTTGTTTTGCAGGTGTTCACCAATACCGGCAAGATGTACCGTAAAAATCGCAGAACCAGTGTTCTGTACAGCTGCAGCATAGACCGCACCCGTGCCACAGGTTTTTCCGCACAGTAACTTAATTAGATGAAAAATCGAAATTAGTCTCCGCATCTGCTTCAGGTGGATGCAGTGGAGGCTCCATGAAAGGTCCTTGTCAATATTCACGCTTAAGAAGCGATGTGACTTCTGGTATGCGATAGCCTGACCACTGAGAGAAACAGGGTGCTGCGACATGGATTTGCGCGTAAACGTAATTAACGCGCATTTTTCTCCGGTCGACAAGAGTGACCTATGAAATGACGCATTCATGTAATGCGCACAGGCGGACAAAGTATAAGGCGCACACATTAACAAGTGTAATTAGAGTATCCGGTCGAGGGAAGAGTCGCTGAGGAAGGCTAAGAGCGCCTTCGTTGCGCACAAGCACTAGCAGTAAGGACTTGATGAGGGCTAGTTGGTTCATGATTTAGAACTGAGGTTTGAACAGCGCGAATAAAACAAGGACACAAGGAAACAAATACCACAAACAAGGAAAAAGTATAAATGGCTGATGATTTTCAAATAAACTTCCAGTGCAGTCAGCGCTTGTTTGTGGTATTTGTTTCCTTGTGTCCTTGTTTTATTCGCGCTGTTCAAACCTCAGTTCTAAAGCACTAGCAGTGCTGCTCCATGGTCGAAGTACAGGAGCTGCCACGTAGATTTAGACTAACCTTTGGTCTCGAAGCTGTATAGCAACGCATTCTAGTCAGTAGGCCCTTCATTGAATTAGTGCACCTACACCAGTGGCGCACCGACGGGAGGGGGGGGGGGGGAGATGTTGCACCACCCCCCCCCCCCCACCCCCATACACACGTCCAGCCCCACCAGTCCAACGTGGACCTTCAGTGCTCTGTTCACATTGTCATCACAATTCAGGAGGTTGCTTGAGGTCGAATTTGCCTGATTATCAAAAACACTCTATAACTGTCTTGTATTGATTCATTTGCTCTTAAATTACTTAAGTAAAAATTAAATTAAATTAAGTTAAGTAAAACGCTGAAGAAATAAACGTCGTGATCATGCTTGGTGTCATTGCATTATTATAATTATTAGGCATTTTATTCGCTGTTGGATTGCTCTGGCGAAAAAGCAAGGGAAATGCATATTATGCAAAGTGCTGGCCCCCCCCCCCCCCCCCCCCGGCAGAGATCCTGGGTGCGCTACTGACCTACGCCATGTCTCAAGATAATTCACCAATTCACCTTCATAGCCAGCCCAGTACAACTGCATAGAAAGATGGCTCCAAAGAGGAAGCAACCCTTCTCACCCCCATTTCTAGTAGAAGAGATTGCAGAGCGAAAACACTCGCCACGGTAGCGTAGCGCTTTTGGCGTTGCACTACTAAGCCCGAGGGCACGGGATCAAATCCCGGCGGTGACATGCAGGGGCCGTATTTCGATGGGGGCGAGATGCAATACCGCGGCAGGTCTTGGATAGAAGCAGCTGAATCTTCCTGCTGGAAGCCTCGTGTTCAAGCAGTCGCGCACGTGGCAGGACAATAAAGTTGTTTACTTTAGGTCATAATATCGCCAAGAGAGAGAAAGGCATTAAGATAACAGCGGGCATGGCGCACATTGCAACTTTCTGTGCTGCTTCACATGGTGATGGACCTGCTGTGGTACGCTCGAGCCTCAGCGGGGGTATAGAGTAAAGCGTTCTAAACAAAACCACAGAGTTTTAGTGATTTTTTTTTTCATTTCTCGCCTGCTAAGCGGACTGTAATGTTTCGAAAGGTCTCACGGCTCCGTGAAACGAGCTGTATATAGGTAATGCTGGTACTGATGCAAGAGCATCCAGGCCTACAGTTATTGGCGGAAATTGCTGCTACTGTAGTGCGTTTGCTTATCGTACTGCGTTTTGCTTATCGCAAAGGCTGCCCTTTGCGATAAGCAAAGTCGTTTCATTTTATACTTCTATCGAGAAAGTCATCTTTCTTCTACGCCAACAAAGGCTGACTCCTAAGCGCAAGGAACGCACTACAGTAGCAGCAATTTCCGCCAATAACTGTAGGCCTGGATGCTCTTGCATCGGTACCAGCATTACCTATATACAGCTCGTTTCACGGAGCCGTGAGACCTTTCGAAACTCAAAGGGCAGCCTTTGCGATAAACAAAACATGCTGCCTCATACAGCAGCATAACACAGCATGCTGCCTGTCTGAGTTGCAGGGTTTGTGTTAAGACACAAATAAAATATTCTATACCCCTGGACATCTCCCACAACTCTCAACTCGTGTTACAAGCAGGTCGCTTGTAACGTCGAAACTTGGGCCAATTTCACACATATGTTGTACAGGTACATGTCTCCTTCGCCGAGAATTCTCCGACCATATGCGCGCCAAGTGTATACGCAGATGTTTCTGTGAACGGTAGTTTTGTTAAGCTAAGCTCAGATTATTGTTGAAAATGTCGACACATTTATAACGAGGGGCGTTAGCTAGCGCATTGGTTAGAAAGATCGGTGCCTGTACAGTATGTTCGGTACTACAGTGGTCTGAATACACTGTACTCTTAGTCATTCTCACTGGTCGGCAGCTCATATCTAGCATGTCCATTCTCCCGGACGCCTTCACATCCACACGAATGGTTCAGTTTCTTCTGCAAGCTCAGCAGAAGCAGTGGTCATTCCCGAGAAGTCCGCCACCATAACTTTAAAGACATCGCATTTTACATCATCGACGGCTGCATAACTCGCCACCCTCCGTGCTGCTATAGGGTTGGTAATTGAAGAATCGTCACAGGCATGGTCAATCTTCTCCGACTCCAAGGCCGCTCTCCAGTGCATTATGTCGTCATTTCTTCATGGACCGAATGAACAATTAGTCGCTGACATAAGACTTCTTCATCACCACGCAATAGAGAAAAAGAAACACAACATAGCGTATCAGTGGATACCGGGAATGGCGGTATCTAGGAAAACGACCGTGCAGATGAGGCCACCCGATCTGCTGATCATGATGGTCTCCACTGTGTAGTTATGCCGTTATACAGAACAGACGCAGCTTCAGGGCTTCGTTCGCTCGTACGTGAACTTACACTTGCACAGTAGAAATCGACGGAATTCACCAACGATCGTCTCCCCAACTTGAATCCGAATCTACAGCTACGTCTTCCATCAGGAATATATATAGAGCTGAGGAGACGCTTCTGTGCCGCTTGTGGCTTGGCATGGCCTTCACGAATGTTTACTCATTACTCATTTTGGATCGGAATGGCCAAAAGCCCTACATGCGATAACTGTAGCTGCGAGGAAACAATCACCCACCTTCTCTTTGAGTGTGCCCGCTTCAGTGCGCCCAGGTCAAGAGTGTTAGATAGACTTGAAAAACGCCTTTTGTCAGGAAGAAAGGGTAATAGGGACACTGGCTGAGACCATCATCAGCACAGAAGGCTTTGAAAGCTTTGTTGCGCTTCTTGCGGAGAACTGGTCTTAGAGACAGACTTTAGGCAGTGCCATATTCTCCTTTTTTTAACATCTCCCTTCTGTTATATTTTGGTCCCTTTGCGCCCTTTTCCCAGCACAACAGCGTACCCAGCAGGTCTGAGAACTGGCTTAGCTCCCTGTCTTTCCGTCTATTCCTCCCTCCCTCCCTCCCTCCCTCCCTCCCTCCCTCCCTCCCTCCCTCCCTCCCTCCCTCCCTCCCTCCCTCCCTCCCTCCTATATCAGTCATCGCTGAAGCACAAAAATCTTTAGTCAGAGCGCAGTGAATGAGCGATACGCTGGTATTGTGGAATGCAGTCGAGCGTGAGAAGATAGCTTGCCTGTCCTACGCTGTCCTATCTTACCTCAAATTCATTTCCCTTCCCCATGCAAACAGTCAATCACGCAAACTATCAGGCCGCGCAAATATCGAAGAAATAGTTTACTGAAACTAATCTATCTATATATACTCAACCTTCGAAATTACAGTTGAAAGCCTTCTTCATAGCTTCGTCTTTCAATACACTTTCGAATGCCCTTTCTTGGAGCACACCTAAGGCAGACGAGGCATAAACTGCATACTTCCGAGACAACTGTGCTGCACTGTAGCGAGGTTTGAATGAGTGCTTTTCCACTTTCTTTCTCCTACCCTTTTCTTTCAGAAATCTCGCTGCGCCTACGTAGTCGGCGTCGTGGGGCTATACTGGATCGCAGAGCCTATCCCACTGGGAGCCACGTCCCTCATCCCCATCGTGCTGCTCCCGATGCTCGGAGTACTCTCAACGGAGAGAACCTGCCAGTTGTACATGAATGTGAGCTCATAGATGTGATATTGAGAACATCAGGTCTAATATATTCGCTAGATGTAATATATTCTTTGCTAGTTTTGAGTGACAGGTAAGGGTCTCATTTCTTACGCCGAACTGTGCAACTGTGCTCGCCACTTTCAAGGAATAAGCCTTTAGTTGTAAAATTAGGGCATGGTACATTACTGTTGAAGCCTGAAATACATTGCATTGTGGATTGTATTACTGGCCCTTGCGTTCATATTGTTACGGGGATGTTGGGAGTATAGACTGGATGTATTTACAATATATATACAAGTAGGGTTAGTGTAGTCAAGATGGCTGACCAGCAACAACACGCAGCAGCCAGTCTCTCGATCTTCTTCTTCTTCTTTTCTTTCCTCCTATCCTTCCGTAACAGGACCCCCGGGTGCTGAAACGCCGTCTCGGCGCATGTCAGGCGAAGAACTGCGAGCGAAGTATGGCTTCAACCGCGAAACGTGCACGATGTCAACTGGCGTCGTACTTGAGGACGGATCAAACTGTAACGGCGAGATCTCGTAATTGACGTCGTTAACTTGACGTAGGACTTCATAAGGTCCTGTGTAGCGAGAGAGAAGCTTCTGGGAGAGACCGACACGACGACATGGTGACCAGAGGAGCACCCAAGCACCTGGGGCGAACTTAACATCGCGATGGCGCCGATCGTACCGCTCTTTTTGTATATCCTGAGATGCCAACAGACGCGATCGGGCGACTTGACGCGCCATGTGAGCGCGATCGACGACTTCACGAGCGTACTCAGTGGTAACACGTGGCACGGAAGGTACAATGGTGTCAAATGGCAATGTAGGGTCGCGACCATACAAAAGATAAAAGGGCGAATATCCTGCGGTGTCATGTCTGGACGTCTGCACAAGGACGCTGACTGCCTCTCTCGTCATCCCGTGGATTTTGGCAGCGCTGCTGTTTGTTTCTGTTACATTGTGAGTGAGCGAATGACTTTAACAGTCAGAGTATAGTCTGTTTTCTATTCCTTTTTTTCTGATGTTTCAGGACACAAACATCATGTTTGTAGGCACTTTGATAATGGCCATCGCTATTGAGCACTCGCAGTTACACCAAAGAATCGCCCTCAGGACGCTCTGTCTGCTGGGAACCGGCATAAAGACGTGAGCAAGCCATTTGATTTCTCATATATTTTTTAAATTTTTTGATGCGAAAGTGTCAAATGGCCCATTGGGCTGAAAAGCATCGCGTCTGTTGTTTGTGTAAGCTCCCATTGCCATTGGCTGCGATGCCACGGCACGAGGGCGCCTCGACGAAGCAGAGCAGGCGACAGGGAGACCTGCTGCCGCCATAGGACGCCAGGTGTTGCGTGAGGGGAGAGGGTATCGCCGCGACGCCACGTCACCCTCGCTCTCGGCACGAGTGCACCTCGATGGAGCAGAGCGGGCGAAATAGAACAGCTGCTTTAGCGCTAGCGCGCCAGGCGTGGCATGAGGAAAGATCCTCTCGACGCGCTGAACGCCGGCGTTGGCAACGCAGGCTGCTGCTGCTTCCTGGCCGGGCAGCATGTACCGCTATCGTACATTACTCGCAGTGCAAAACTCGTAGAACCGCACAGCGGCGTTCATTTGGACATTAATGCTTTCGCATTCCCAACTCCTAAGAAGGGCTTAGGTGTCCTCGGATTTTTGTTGTATCTGCCTCCAGGAATTTAAAGGGGCTCTGAACCACTTTTTATGAAAGTGGAGAAAGGCATTTGAAGCGAAAATGGGTTATTTCAGAAATACTTTGCCGCAAAAAAGTACGTCAATGCGTTCAGCAGAAGCGGAGTTATTGGCAATCAAACACGGTCTCCGCTGTGCTCCCGTTCCTTCTTCAATGCCTTGCACTGCGAAGGCCACGGCGGAGTCGGGCGAGGCCACAAGGCTCCATCTTCGAAATGTCACGGGGGCGCGCAGTTCAAATAATATTTTGGATGTTGACGTATACGCCACGACTTCCGATTTTGCTGCCTACGACGCGCTAAACGTAATCCAAACGCGGTTGTCCTCAGCGACTCGTAGTGCGCTTAGCCAGTCGACTCGTGGCGGCACCTCACGGCGGCCGCGGTGTAGCCGACCGCAGCGACCAAAAGCAGCCACGTATAGGAATATGCTTTACTATGAAATAAAGGACCCAGAAAAGAGTGAGGATTGTGGCTTCTGTTGGAACGAGAGCGTTTGAGAGAAAGGCGACTTCGCGCTCCGCTTGCGAGCTACATGCACCACGTACGACAGCAAAACTTGGCTGAGATGTTCACAGCAGCATATGCGATCCGCAAACTGTTTTTTCACCAAGCCGAGGGATGGCTCAGGGCACATTTATGGCCAGAAGCGAAGAAAACGCATTGTCCAAGCCGACTGAAATATTAAGACATGAAATGAACAACATTCCTTTAAAATTTAAATGCGAAAAGTGGTTTCATTAGCACCGGACGGGCATGTTCGCTCAGTCACATCAGTGGCATATGGGTTATATGAAAGGAAGGTTTGAAAGTGTAGAGCCCCGCTTAAAGCGCAACCGGTGTTTTCGCAGCTGTGATAAGGGCGGCAGCGGCCCGACAAAGCACCATCTAATCGCACGCAAGCTATGTTAACACTAAATTAAGGCCTGTCGATATACGGAATATAATTGAGCATGTTCTGAAGTCTTGTTGGCTACTTGAAAAAACACCAGCGTTACTTGTTTCACACATGTGACACAATACTGTATGTATGTTTACAGAATGGTAATTTCGCGAGCGGACACCAAGAACTAGAAGACAATCGGATGGTGGGCAGTTGGGCGTCGTAATGAAGGTGGACATATTTATATGTCCCTGCACTGTTTAGTACTCGTGAACGTACCTTCTATGTTTTTTTGGCTTCTTAGATGTCGAATCGCCTTGTTTGACTTGTAGGCAAAAGCTGCGAGAAAAGAGACGCCAAGATTTTCACCGAATTTTGCTAGGCAAATTACCTTGAATAGTGACTTGTGCACGTTAGCCTCATTTTATTTCTCCAATTTCCGTCATAGCTAAGTCCTCGCGACGAACACCGTGCGTGCTTCGGCAGCTTTATTATTGAGCGTTTTTCGGCTACACCATGGTAACTAAATAAGCCATTGATCATGACTGCTACCTATTGTTTTGTCATAGTTCGGGTGACTCACACTGATTGACCGTGGGTCGTACTTTCGGACCGTCACTTTCTTCGAACTGTCGCTTTGGAATGACGTAACGCAAGGCATGGTGTACGGCGCAGTTCAGGAGTGCAGATACCAACTGGTGTTGTAAGCTAAGGCTATTGACGAGTGTAGAAAGAGTGTTGATGCTAGAGATGGCTATTTGGGGATTCTCACGAAATGTCTGCCATGCATTCAATTGGGAAAAATGATAACGACGACAACGATGATGTTTTTTAGGGTGTAGTCCACTTGCGTAGTTTCGAATATAATCTGTTACATGATGTGAAAGTAACACTAACGGGAGACGCAGCACTTTCTGTCACCACACCTCCTTCCACGCGGTTAGAACACCGGAATTACGTTGATAATGCACTGACAGTGATACCACCGAATATCGATTCGAGAGTATGATCATCGGTAACGCCTGGTGCGGTACTACCGTATATTGCGCAGGCTGGTATTCGGCCTGATGTTCATCTCCATGTTCTTATCAATCTGGATCAACAACGTGGCCATCGCCGCCATGATGATACCCGTGGTAGACTCACTGTTGCAGGAGCTGCTGCATGAGGGGCGAAACAGCCCTTCGATACCAGGCGAAGACGTCGAGGAAACACTAGGTACATGCTCCAACGTCTACACTGTTTGTAGGTCAGACGTATCATCTAATTCACGAAGTTGAACGTCCCGATGTTAGCTCTGGGCTGTCAGGGAGTGGACAGTCTTAGTGGAGAGTCTCAGATTAGTTCAGGGAGGATGGGATGTTTATAAACGTTTCATGCAGTCACAAGTGCTTGTGGTAACAGAGTGACAAACGAAGAAAGAGGGATGGAGGGAAAAGTACGGGGTTTACCTCACTGTTTAGTTGGCTACTTTACTTGTAGGGACGGGCATGATAGAGATAGAGAGAATACGGGAGTTTGGCCATTCACGAGCGCAAAATAGGCACAATGTGTCTACAACGTGTCTACAGCCGGACGCTCAAGTCTATTAACATTAGATATTGCAGTAGAACCCCTGTGGCTTTCTGGACTGATGAGCGGTCAGGCCGGTCTCTCGGGACTTCTAGCATAGGTAAAATGATTTTGGCAATCTTTTCACAAAGCCTCTCAGAAACAGGCTGTACTCGTATATATAAAAAAAGAGGTTCGTGTTACGGACTGTTAATACAGGTGGGAAAGGAAGCAACATACTTTGCGATAACTAGTTAATCATAATTTCTTGACGCCATGTCAACGACCTATGTCATAAATTCTGGTGTGTTTGACCGAAGGTCTGACTGAACGACAAGAAAAGAGTACTGTCGCCAACGCAAGCGCCATCCTGTTTGCACACCAAGACAGGTGCGTCACAGTATTTGTTTATATTTATTTGATGAAGAGTAATTATTTGTTTGAGCGTGTATATATATGTATGAAGCATCCGTATAATCGAATTTGGCCGTTTATCGAATGACAAATACCTTTTGATTCCACAGCTGCTTTGTTGATCAGCTTTTTTTTATGTCGGTACTAAACGAAGAGAGAAATTTCCGTATCCCGTAAGCTTAAAAAATAACAAAAACATTGCCGTTTTATTGGCAACAATTGATTGCTCGCTGCTTGTGGTTTCACGTAAATAAAAACTGAAGAGGCGTTGGACTAGAACGATCAGGTGCGGTGGGCTTGTGGTCATCAACGAGGTCATCGGGGCCGTATTTATTGCAGTGTAATTCGACATAGGAGTGTCTAATAGGAACTCAGTCTCGAACTCGGGAGCGCTCAGTCGGGAGGCCGCGACTAAAATCATCGTCTTTGATTGCATCTCCTTGGTCGACAGCGACACCGTTGCAAGCAGAGTGCAGAGTGCATCTGAGTGCTTCAAGCAAAACTCAAATGGCACGTGCCAAGACAGTGATCGTATTCTCTTGAAAATAAAGATGTATCAATCAATAAATCAATCAATCCATCAATAAATCAACCATTGGCATGCGCAGCATCTATACGTAACCCAAAGGGACAATGTGTTAATGGCCGACTACACAAAGCAACAGCAGCTTGTTTCGTGCGTATTTAAACACGTGACGGCGCAAACTTATTTTTTCACAGTGCACAGATCATGTGCCTAATGCGTATACCTGCTAACACTACCGATTTGTCCGGGAGACTCCCGAATTTTAACCGATCCTCCCGGTAGTACGGACACGCCATAAATATCCCGACGAACTGTCCCAAGCCCACAGTGATGAGGAGCAATAAACGTTATTTATAAAAATGAGCCGACGGTAGAATCATCCTAGGTGGGCGGCGTCCCTAGTCCAGGATGCCGTGGCCCTGAGCCGGTTGCTTGACCCCAGTCGCCGGACAACGTAAAAAAACACGTCATGCAGCTCAGCCACATCGTACTTGCCATTATGCGCTAGGTAACTAGTCGAAATCCGGTGTATATCCAAACCATTTGTGTGTAGGCAGTGTGGGCTTAACTCAGTTCGCTTCAGATCGAGAAATGTATTGAGGAGAGCGCATGAGGGAAATGTCTAATATGCGTCGCATAATGGCTGGTTTCCTTTAATCAGTTTCGCCGTAATACAGTACTATTATGGCGTTAAGCCTACAAAAATTACTTCGTTGAAGCATAGTAAAAGTGAAAAGAGTCCACAGTCACGGGACAAGGCATATGTCCCGTAATTATACACGCGCGCACGCACCGTCTCCAGTCATTGTACTAACAGCGAGACGGCTTAGAGATGTACTGACAGCCATTCAGAGCGTTTTTTTTTTTTGACGTTGCTGTGGCCCTTAAACAAAAGTGAATTGTTTTTTGTTTGGTTGCCAAGTCACCCCCCCCCCCCTTTTTTTTTTCCCCCCCTCTTCCTCGTTCCGCAAATCTCCCAAATATTCAAGTCCACAGTTTGGCAGGTATGCTAAAGGTCTAGACATCGCTAGAAAAGGAAAATTGTCGAGGCCGTTCGTATAGGTCGTTTCAACCACATATGCCGCAGACACCAGCGTTTGTTTGGCCACTTGGAGTGATAAGAAATGGAATTTTTAGGTATAGTCGCAGAGAAGAGCGCCAAACAACGCGTTTGCGACAATCACCTACCAAAAATGCAATCTGGCCTATACTTGACACTTCATCTAGCATGACATACTAGAGATTTTGGAAACTATGTCAATAAAAATATGTTTCCTGAAATCGGCCTTTTTGAGGAAAAACGCCGCAGATTTACGACAGTGTGAGTGCATATGTGCAGACAAGGCTTTTGATGATATGTCATAAATTTGGACGTAATTAAAATTACTTTAACGCTCTGACAAAATTAAAGGTTGCGCAGTAAGAATGAACGTTGAGCAGCAACACGAGCTATGCAGTCATTTTTGGCTGCGTCGACAGGTCGGAAAAACATATAAAATTGTTTGCAGGTAAATATCGGCAGAACATAAAAGAAATCTTTAATAATGAGCCTTGCAGCTTATCTGCGATAAACCTTTATCAATCTGTTGATGATAATTTTATTACTTTTTTAGAGTGTGGTTTTTAAAAATCGATACGTGGGTAGAAAATAATTCAAAGAAGTGACATTCTTTATTTGAAATTGATTATTTCGTCGCCTTAGAAAATAAACTCAGAGCTCTTTCACTACTGTGAAGATGGAAGCCAGCGAAGCTGTGACTATGGTGGGTCTGCTCGATGTGGTACCTGTTTTGCTCGATGCCTGTACTGTTTCGGCTGAGATATATGCACGTGACAGTATTATAAAAGGGCGTTGTCTCCCTGCTTATTATTCGTTTTCTTTAGTTACGATATTCGCAATTTTCTTGGGCGACCGTAATTCGCTTATTCTTATACATGCGTGCGGGTACTGAGAGAGAGAGAGAGAGAAAGGATGCATAGAAAGGCAGGGAGGTTAACCAGAGGTTGGCCACCCTGCACGGGGGGAAGAAGTAGGGGGATAAAGAGAAAAAGCGAGCGGAAGGCGAGAGAGAGAGAGAGAGAGAGAGAGAAATTGAGAGACGAGCACAAAAAGACCGCGTACACTATAGAGCGGTAGGAGGCAGCGTTTTTTAAGTCTATCGTGAAGGCACGTAGACCACAGGAACCTTAGTAACGCGAGTAAGGCCTCGAGCGCGAAGTTTCTTTGGGAGCACTGGCCCAGAAATTTTAGCTCGAGCTGATAGTGGACGATTGTCTAATTGGTCCAGCACTCAGCGCATCACTTGCCTCTCGGCCCTAATAGCGCGGGCAGGCAGAGATAATGTGTGCGAGCGTCTCATCACGGCTGCATGTTCTGCACATGGGGCCGTTGGCTATTCCAATAAGGAAGGCATGAGAGTTTGTTGTAAATGTGACGCCTAGCCACAGACGGTACAGCATCGTCTGTTCACGTCGTGGTAACCCAGGTGGTACATGTATCTATATATCCGGAGATAACGAACGCAAACGTCACATGGTGAAAACGTTCGATTCCTAGAGGGGCCAAGTGCTGAAAGTAATGCGACGGTTATTAGAAACGCACATGGTACGATTTAACTACGCAAGGCATTTGTAAACATATACAAAACGCAATGTGCTTGCGCACACTAAGCAGCAGAATTCATAAGAGTTGTTCATCAAATACAACGTGTTGCTTTTGCATTTCAGCCAGAAGTCACCCGTGCTGATAATTCCTATCCCTGCACCCGCCAAGGAAAGCCACGTCGAAGTGTCTGAGAAGCGCCGCATTCGAGTGCTCCTCTACCTGAGCGTTATCTACGGCGCCAACACGGGCGCAATCACCACCATCACGAGCGCTGCTTCCAATGTCGTCTTCAAGTTCATCATTGAGGAGTGCGTGGAATGCATTTGTAAAGCTTGCGTTCAAACTACCGAATAACGGATTTATGTTTTCCTCCGAGCTATCCAGGAACAACATTTGGCTGGACCTTGAGGTCGTAGCATCAAAAGTGCAGCCCCACTACTGAAAACTTAATGGGCCTGAATTGCGATGTAATTCTTAGTTTGCTAGATGCAAAAATACGTTAGGGAAGACACAAATAGGAAGAGAACGACTGGAATTCGGCTCTCATGGGAGCCTCGGACCAAATGATCGCTCGAACTTATTCAGGTGAGATCGTACAGCTGCGCACAAAAGTTCTCGGAACGCGGCAACGGCGAACCAGCTGAAGTTACGCACTTAACGGCGTATGCCTAAAGCCCGAAGTTAACGGGATCTAGTGGTGCGCCGACACCGCACTGTGGTGTACAACGCAGGACTCCGCGGCAGCAAGCTGAGACTGAGAAGTATTTTGCAATTTTCAGAGCCTCCGCGTTCGTTGAATTGTTGTGGGCTGGTGTTTGCTTACTGATATAGCTACGCATGTCGTCGGCAGCCATAAACGCATTCGAAATCAATCATAGCGCAGGGGCGCTATAACGTAAAATGACTCCAAACTGTTTAGATTACAAACACATGACGTCAAATTTACGTAACCACCGACGCAAGCATCGGGCGGTGACCCGCAGCGTTGTCTGAACAACCCAATCAAACACTCTCCTCGTTTATATGAGGTCACCTTTATTCGCTTTCAAAACCAATAACATTGTCCACACTCAGAGGTTTTTCTTATCTAATTGGCTCACAAGAGGCGAGGAGCACACTCTAGTGGAGAGGGTTTCGATGGGGCCGAGCCATCACAGTGAAAATAGATAACCGCATTACAGTGGCTAGAATTGTAACCGCATGAAGAGGGTGGTGCCGGCTCCTCCGGTTGGTCCGCTTTGCCTTACTTAGCTTGCGGTGGCTGGTCGAAAATCGCGGCGGCGTGCAACGGAAGGATAAGAATGCCGCTAAAACGGATCATCAGCAAGGAAGAGTTGGCAGAGCGATGTCGTATGCATGCCGACAGGGCTCGATAACGTTTTACTGCCACGCAGGAAAGTTTATCATGCGCAAATAAATACATGATCACCGGCAGGTGCGAGTAGCGAGGGCCTGAGCGATCGGCGGGCAGCCTTCTATTCCTTTCGGAACGGGGCAGTCTGTGGCTATTCTGAAAAAATTTCAGTTTTATTCGGCATATTAATGCATTTTTTTTTCGCGTACACGCCACTTGACGTGGTGAGTTTCGTGGTTTTGTAAGCTCGCGTGACAGACAGGTGAAGTGGGCTAGAAAACATTGAATCAATAGCAGAGGGCTAATGGTGAAAGGCGTCGAATCAGGAATAATTATTTTTCTTTTGTGCGGTTAATCACGCATAATTAGTGTGTACACGTTATATCAGATGGGGGAGTTGTCGTGGTTTTCGTGACGTCGCGTGACAGACAGGCGAAGTTGGGAGTGGCCCGAAAATGTTATGACCAATCGTGGAGGCTGATTGCAGAAATTGTAACCAAACAGTTTGGAATCATTTTACGTTATAGCGCCCCAGTAACGTTTACACGACAAGACAATTCGTAAGCCGAACACACTCAAGATGAGTTGGATAAAACAGCAATAAAAAAAAAGTGAGAGATTGTTCTCGGCGTGCGCGTAGCGTACAGATGCCGCTGCATTGACCCTTCCTGAATACAAAGAAATTATTAACACGACAGCATTAAGGGCCCCGTGTCGCAGAAAATCCGGCGTCGGCAACCGGCGTGTGATGCGGGTGGTGGAGAAAATCCCCAACCACCCCGACCGCGCAGGCCTTCCACGTGGTGCAAGGTTTTGGTGAACAAAAATTGGAATTTATCACATTGAAATCCGCCAGTAAAATGGTAAAGTACGACTTTACCATTCGGCTTTGGATTCACTGTCGGACTGTTTACCAATTGGCGTCGGATTGTAATTTGAATGTACGAGAAAACCTAATTCTGGTACGAGGATACTCAAACACAAACCCCTTTTCCAACATTTCTACCAGATCTACAGTCGCGCGTTGCGATGCGAATGGGTCCCGATAACGCTATCGCGTTCTACTCTTAAAGCCGAAGCTTAAGCGTCCTCCAAGTGCTCTCACCTGCGAGCACATGGATCGACATCGTACTTTACAACGCGGAGGCTCACTATACAGGGTGTTCATATTCAAGTTTTACGGAATTTTTAGAAATCGCCTGTGGCATGTAGCATAATTATTATCATTGAGCAGTGTTATTCGATGAGGCGGACATTAATAGCACGAGAAATCGAAACGCATACTCAACTTAATAAAAAAATCACTAACTATTTTTTAGTTAATTACTTCACGACACATATTGCAATTAACCGAATTGTAGCCGGTGAGCTTGTCAGGCGTATCCACTTGGAATGAATTCTCAGAATGACATCAGTTTGGAGATATGCGCCATCAAAGTAGCCGTAGGAATGCACTGCTTGCTGTTCCACACACTTCTTTGCCAAAATGCTGTTTTATACTTTGAAGCACAAAAATAACTGGAAGGCCCATGTATTTCGTCCCACACTTTGCGAAATAATATCTCGAAACTGGTGTCATCCTGGAAATTCGTTTCAAGTGGATGCGTCTTGCTAACTCGCCGGCTACAAGTCGTAAATTGCAATATCTGTCGAAAAGTAATCATCCAAGAAGTTCATTAGCCAATTTTTGGTAATTAGTTGAATATGTGTTGCGATATCTCGTGCTACTAATGTCCGCCTCTTCGAATAACCCAGATCAACGATAAGAATTATGCTACCTGCCACAGGCGATTTCCAAAATTCCGTAAAAATTAAATATGGACACCCGGTATACTATATTTATCATGCATTAACGCTCTATTTCGAATGAAATGGAAAGAAAAAAATAAAGCTCGTACGGGCTTAATTTGTAGCTCTGTGCTATAGTTGGGTGGATGACAATTTTTGCCTTTCAATAACTTTCATTCACCTTGCGGACTTCTGCAGAACTGATTTGCCTTGATCTATTTTGTATAAGTTTGAACACATTCGAGAATCTCAGTCACTTTATTTTTATCTATTTGCCTGTACATATACCTATGTGTAAAAGTACATATACCAATGTAAATGAGTGCGCTATTCGTTTGAATATTCCTCACGCTATATTCCAGTACTTGCAATCTGTGCGTTTACGAGTGTGAAGATGCTTCGGACTCCTTTTTTTTTTCTTTGATTCTTTTAAGCTAGCATTTTTAAATATTATTTTGATGTAGGAAGCTTTCTTGTAAAGTTTCGCGCACCATCAACTCTAAAACAGTAAGAACAGCGGGTCCTTTCTATCTTATACCGCAGCTTGTACGCAGAACGGGCTCCGGTCGACTACGCGTTATGGCTGTTCTTCGCCCTGCCGGCAACGATTATCAGCACGGCCATTATTTTCGTCACTGTACTGCCTGTGTTCTTCCGGTGTAAAAGGTGAGTCAGCGAAGAGTGGCAGCATGCGAGCGAGCGAGTGAGTGAGTGAGTGAGTGAGTGAGTGAGTGAGTGAGTGAGTGAGTGAGTGAGTGAGTGAGTGAGTGAGTGAGTGAGTGAGTGAGTGAGTGTGAGTGAGTGAGTGTGAGTGAGTGAGTGAGTGAGTGAGTGAGTGAGTGAGTGAGTGAGTGAGTGAGTGAGTGAGTGAGTGAGTGAGTGAGTGAGTGAGTGAGTGAGTGAGTGAGTGAGTTAGCTAGCTAGCTAGCTAGCTTTGGGTCAAAATTTTTTGCTGCAGCTCTTAGCAACTCCACTTTGACAAATAGGTACACCGAGCAAGTGATGATTAAACAGCATTGCTGCAAATCTATAGCCAGGCTGAATAGCTCTAGCAAAAGACGCATTCAAAGCACACAATAACATTCGTGACATAGTGCAAAGAGTCATCAAAACCGAATAAAATTGTCGTCCAAGGAAATAAGTAATTTGGAAGGTTCCTGCTCGATTTTTTTTAAATACCGTAATGAGTTCACGCATAATGTTGCGAAAAAGCTAGCAGCAACGAACAAATAAATCTTTGGCACATATTTATTGAAACGCTTCGTCTGTTATGTAGTAGGTGGGTAGAACTGGAGCTGCCGTACAGTAAGAGTGAATATAGTTCGACATCTCGATCGTTTTTCGCTTTCTTGCAGAGGAGTCTTCGGTTGCCTCAGATGGAACGCAGTCGTTCATCTGATTGGAATGTACTTCTCAATGTTGCAGGCCAAGCGTTGGCAAAGAAAGCAGCAGCTCTGCCATGGAAGCTGTTCGGCGCAACTACGCGGCCCTCGGACCAATGAGGTGCACCTTCGATTGTTCGAATGCGCGAGGTTTTGTTTAGTACACTTAAAGGGGAGCCTCGATTCTGCGGTTATTTTATATATATATATATATATATATATATATATATATATATATATATATATATATATATATATATCAGGAGGACATCGATGGAAAACAAGACATGTGCGCATGTGTTCATTCTCTGCCTTGTCGTCCTGGTTAGACGCGCGTTCTAAATTGAAAGAAATGAGGTCGCTGGAGCAACCCACTCCAGCAAAGTGCTTTTTCAGGAACGTTTTAGGGATAATTTACGAATCGAACCTGAGAATACTTAGTCGAATATAAAATATTTTAATTGTATAGACAGACAAATATAAAGTTTGCGCGTAATGTAAATAATATCAATGAGGCTCTACCAAGAGCCTCATTGATATTATTTACATTATTTATTTTTCAGGCATACATAAATGAATGTAATAGTTCGCAAATTGACGCAAATGAAGGTGCTTGTAAATGAGAAATAACTGCTTTCAGTTGTCTAATGCACCATGATAATGACCGTAACGAAAGAAAGCGAACACCATGTCCACAGATGGACGCAGAATGTTTATTAAGTCGTTCAAGCAGAGCAGTGTGATAGAGCAACACGGCGATACGTTTTAAAGGTATGAAAACATGGTTAGAATGGCCAAACAATAAAGCGGTTTGCCTAAAGCAAGACAACAAATTCGCATATAGGCTGCCTAAAAGTGAGGCATTCATAATCATTGATCGAAAACAATTGTGCATTACTTATCTCCCTCGTGCGTTCGCTCAATAACTAGTGCCCGTGTGCAGCAACCGCAGCTCTCTTGCACAAGAACCATCCGAAACACTCCTCACATTCATCATTTTCTGCCCTTACAATAAGACACCAATAAGTGTGGCTATCCCTTAAGCATTCGAAAAAGACGAATATTCGACAATCTTGAATAGTGATTTCTCGATATCGAATAGCAAGGACTATAAGGTTCGCATTCGAAACTTCGAATATTCGCGCATCCCTACTTTTTGTAGATGGTGATTACAAAAGCACTTCCTGTCAGTGCCATGCAGAGAAGTACGAAAGGTTGCGCAAATAGGTGCGCCGTGCAAACATGGCTCTTCTGGCCTAACTCCTGGCTTATAGAGCCTTTCCACAGCGATCCTATGGGCGCCGCCATGTTTGATCACGTGGTGACGCGTCCATCGCTTGCCTCAGCTGGCGCCTTGCCTCCGTGCTTACAATGGATGTACATAGATGGCGCCCCGTTGCGGTTCCCTATGTTTCCGCGGATATCGTACACGGTGTCTCGTTGGACGACACGAAGCTTTGGCCACAGCTTCAGAGGACATGTAAACGCTTCCGGAGCTTATTACACCTTCTCCAAACGACACGAGCAGCGTATACAGTGCTTGTACAGAAGCGGGGCTAGGAATCTATTCAAAGCTGTCCGAACGTTCCGCTTGTGAATTAAATGAAGATCATTGTGTTCTTATCTTCGTTCTTTATTTGGCAAATACATCTAAGCAGCGGCTTGTCATTTTTCTGCTTCAGTAACCTTCCTTGGTGCGGTCACTCTCTGATTGTTTATTTTCTGCCTACTCGCTTGCAGGTGTGCTCAGTTGCGATAGATATAATAGAAGGCCCTGCATCGCGAAGGGCCGACAACACAGGTAGTTCGGTCCATATGTAGCAGTGGTCCGCAAACTTGGCCGCACATGTTCTTCCATCACTTAATATGCCAGTCACTATTTTTTCAGCCAACTACTGCAACTGTCTTCCTTCTACAATTTGCAGCATGAATGAGACACAGTGCGTTAGAGAACCCCCCGTTTCATTTATGACAGCTGATCGCATAGTAATAAGGCAGAAGCGGTAATTGCTTCATATTCGTGTGCTTTCGCTGAGTCAACGTGCGGCGCGCTGCCGAAAGCGCCATCTCGTTCCCCTAGAGCAAACTGCTCCGGGAAAAGGATCTATATAGGTGTAACGTTTTGTACGGAGAAGGCATTTCAAGGTGAATGCTCTTTTCCCGGTGAAAGTAAAAGTAGAATTTGCGAGAACGGAACGATGGCGTCGTCTCTCATCGTCGAAGAGAAACCAAAGAAACCATAGGCCATGGGAGAAACACGGTGCGCGCCATGCTTCGCCGTTTCTAGAACGAACGTTCCCACCGTTTTTTTCAAGGCAAATTGTACGTTTTTTCGTCTGGTATCGACGTCATGACCACCAGCAGGACCATCGGGTTGGTAAGAATCAGCAAAATCTTCTGATTAACGAGCCAATATTACCACGGCCAATATTGTTTTTGCTTTTACAAATATTGCCAACGAACCTATTTGTAGGAACACTCCAAGTGACACGCACTGCTACTTCAAATGCCCTACTTAGATTACTATCCGATAAAAAAGCAGGCACGACGCCGCAATAAAGCACCAAGATAGTTAGGTTTGCCTATAGTGAATAATATATACATTGTTTTCGCCCAGTCATCTGGAAAATACCTGGCACCATTGGCGGAATACTGGAGGTTGCGTTATGGTCATATGCAAATGAATAAGTTTACTATCTTAGAATTACATTTGCCCAGTGAAAAAGCAAAGGCTGTTTCAATGACTAAATGACCTGGCTTCATATGTAACAAAGAAGGAAAGCTTATTCGGGGCATCGATAAAATCGCTGCTGATTCTAATTCTGCACGTCACAGATTCCACGAGGTGGCCGTCTTACTGCTGTTCACGCTGCTGGTTTTTCTCTGGCTATTCCGGGACCCCATGTTCGCCAGAGGCTGGGCGACATTGTTTGGATCGATGTGAGTGAATTATTGCTTTGTTGAAACACAGGACCTTTCAGTTGTACAGCGCCATAAATATATGAACCCGGAAATTTGGGGTTAAAACATACCAGCGAGTAGTTCAGTGTTCAGTGGCATGCTGTGCCGCTTCCTCTGTCCGGTTACAAACTCAACTGCGAGAGCCTTCTCAGTTGATTTTCTGTACTTTTTCATTTTCTGAGATAATTTTCCGTTTCGATTGTGATAGTGACTATATGGACACACCACGCGAATTTGCACCAGCACCATTGCCGTGATGTTTAGCACAAAACCCAAGTGCGACAATGTCCTATTGCTCCTCGCGCGCCCTATGCTGCGTGCTAGAAACAGCTTGCGAGAGTGAGTCTAGAAGGATGGTGGCTTGATATGCGCCGTCTTCACGCGCGCCCGGTGTTGCAGGTCACGTCATCAAGCGCGAGCTAAAAGGCGAGGAGGCAAGTGAGCGGCCATCTCCTCCTTAAACCCGGCCGTGGCTGCTCATGGCTGTCCACACGGCTGATCGCATACGCGGCCCACACGGCGTATCTTGGAGGTAATCTGCGGTGGGCGCAAAAGCTAAGGGCGAACCGAGATGGCTAGCCGTTTCAAGCGCGCTGTGCTCCCGCGCGCCTAGTGTTGGACGTCGTGTAATCTCAATTTTTCCAGACGCAGTGAAGCAAGCGGCAGCCCGAGTGTTTGCTCACCGCTGCCGACGCTCTTCATCTCGCTAGCGTTATGAAAGCGAGTGTTCGCGGTCAGCGAGTGGGATCTGTTCATATTTGCTTGTGCGTGCACGACACCGTGCTTGTTAATTTAATTATTAAGCAAATATTTAGTGCAACTTATGCGGTAAATAAAACTGCGAACCTTACTTATCGTGTAATTGTCTAATACTGTGCTATCTTTACCAATACTTCGCCTTATGGGCGAAACTGCGAATTGTTTGTCAAGTCGGCGACGGGAACAAACAGTGCACCTAAGCCAAGATTTTATTTTATTTTACGTATTTATTCAATGCTGCAGGCATAAAGGCCCAAGCAGGATCTAAAAAAAGCACATAACAGGGAAACATATTGCCGAATATGCAATAGGTCGGTTACACATGACAAAATATGGCAATGCAAAAAAAAAAAGAAAACGGTAAAAAAAATAAACCACCAATATCTAAAAAAAACTTTCAAACGGATGCAATAAGCAGCAGATAGGTTACGAGACATAATTAACTCTACAGGATTAAGGCGATTTTCCGGTAAACTGTCACAGTCGACTACACTTCTAGGAAAGTACGAAAATTTAATCAGGTTGGTACTGGCAAAGTATAACTTGAAGCAGCGCGAGGAAGACGAGGACAAGAATCAAAGACAAACACAACAGCACGAGCGCTGTACTGCCAACTGTAAATTTTATTGAAGGAACAACCAGCTTTATAACATGTGAAAAAAAAAAAAACACCGACAAAAAAGGTTGAAAGGCATGCGTACTGCCTACAAGTAGACGTGCTTCTCTAGAAAATGTATGTCAAGTTTTGTTAGACTGAGTGACGTGGCGCTTGCACGTTTATCTACTGCTTTGGTGATGTAGTAAGCGTCTACTATTCCTGTTCCTTTATTTTTGCGTGCTTAGAAACCTAGTGTCACCGAATGGGGTACATGTGCATTTATTACAATGCGCAGCTAAATGGCTACCGTACCTGTTTTTTACATTGTTTTTATGCTGCCTAGCTCTTATCATTAAAACATTGCCCGGTTGGTCCTATGTACACTCGTCCGTATTTTAACGGTATCTCGTTAACGACATCAGAGGTGCACTTGGTGAATTTTTTATCGTGATTGGTGGTTCATTGTTGGCGTTTCCAATTTTTCATAGCATTGCATAGCTTAGAGAGTTTGCAGGGAGCGGAAAACACTAGGTTGATTTGGTGCCTGTTGGACACTTTCTTAAGATTATGGGATAACTTGTGAAAATATGGTATTACGTGAAAAGGTCTTTCTTCTTTTTCCTGCTTTTATATTTTTGTTCCTGAGCACTTTATTCTTTTGCAGGATTGTTTCACATACAGCTGTGATGACGAAACATGGGTAGCTGGCTGTTTTAAGGCGCTCTATCTGCTGTAACAGGCTATTTTTCATTTGGTGCTCACAGGACTTGTTCATTGCGGCTTGAATACATGAGGTGACTATGCCCCTTTTCACGAGTTTTGAATAGGCGCTGTCATAAGGAAGTAAGCCTTTATTTGACCCAGGTTGATAACCCCAGCAAACATGTTTATTTGATGCAAATAAAATGTTAATATCCCAGAATTTAATGCTATTATTATTCGGCATTTGAAAGGTGAACTTTAGTCTCCCACCATGCATACTAAAAATTCTCAAACTATTTTTCACTTCTTCGTCAAAGCAAAAGTCTGGTCGCTGCTTTATAAAAACCAAGTAGTCGTCCACGTAGCGGTAAATGAGAGTAACTGGGGAGTCAACTAAAGCGGCGCAAATGAGTTTGTCAATGCTAGATGAAAATATATCGCTAAGTTCGGGCGCAATGGATGATCCGATACAAATACCGGTGGGTTGGATATAAACCTGTCCGTTGTGATTAATGGCTGTTGACTGAAGATAAAATTCTAAGAACGTTATGAAATTGCCTTCGTTTATGCCTACTGAGTTTTGATCTGTTTTATTCACTTCCATGTGACGGTTTGCAGTTTGCTGTACGTGAAACAATCAATGAAACAGGTGAACTAGAATTTCAAAACTCAGTGGGCATAACGACATATTGTAGCGCGAAGGCATAATTACACAGAAGATACACAGACACAGGTCATAGGCGGACAACACAGGTGTCTGTGTTGTCAGTCTTCCTGCGGCCCTGTAGCTTGCACTGTTGTCAAATTGGACTTCATTTAGCGTTGTGCGCAGGAAACCGAAAGACGCCACTGCGGTCATGATCCCGGTTGTTCTGCTGTTCATGATTCCCGCTCAACCATGGGAGGGAGCCAAGAGCCCCGGACTTGTCACATGGCCTGTGGTGCAGGCAAAGCTGCAGTGGAGTGTCATCCTGCTCATCGGCAGTGGTTTTGCCATGGCCGAAGCCATGAGGGTATTGGAATAGTGGACTACAATACCGTAAAACGTTAAAAGAATTTAGCACTTCGGTGCATTTTGTTACTGATAAACTCTTGTTAGTTGCCTGGCAGCAACCGTCACCCTTTTGTCTGCTCCACCACACCTTGATGAAAAATAATAGGTAAATTACAGTGGTCGAACAAGGGATGTCGCTGGAGCCAACGTTTCGACAACGGTCTTGTATTGGTCTTCTTGTCTAAACGTTTGCTCCAACAATATCTCTTGTTCAACCACTCTTAAAAATTTCAAGTCTTAATTTTTTTTTCAATGATCATCTAACTTGTTTGAATAATAGGTTACCTGCATTGGCATGTTCTTACGTGTATGGTGCAATACGCATTTATGGTGAGGGTGATGTCTGATTGTGCCAGTAGCATTCCAATTAAATCAATAGGGATTGTTTTCCATAGTAGCAGCGGGGGCGCGAGCTCTTATGAAAAAAAAAAGGCTGACTGATGATCGCTTTCCATATTTGAAGGAAGGTGTCAAAATGTCGTACGTCCGTCGTGTATATTCGTTGCGCGCAGGTCTCCGGTCTCTCCTTGCTCCTCGGTCAACAGCTCGGCCGCTTATCCCACCTACCCGAAGGTGTGCTCATGATATGTCTCAGCATTCTGTGCTCGTTCATGTCGGAGCTAGTCAGCAACGCCGGCACTGTCACGGTTCTGCTGCCCATATTTGCAGTTCTGGTGAGTGGATACAAATGCCAGTATCACCGTACTTTGGTAGGTCGCAATGGTCATCGTCATAAAATGATCGCAACTACAATTCATCAGCTTCCTATTGTGGCGAAAATAGTCTAGTACGGCTAATGTGGTTTTTCAATTTGCGGAAAAAGCCCAAATATACCAGCTTTGTAGAATATAGACGCATAGTTCGGTCGAAATTATAACAGTAAACCTAAATATTACTTGTTGAATTTCGGCAATAAAATTTGTAGGTATGATCATATTTGACTTAGATTGACTCAGTGCGCTTCAATCTAAGTCAAATATGAACGTCAACCAACTAGCCCAACTGGCCATCTTTTTAGAGGGATGAAACTAGAGATAAGCAAAACGAGTTTTCTTGTGCAATCAAAGCTTGCGAGTTATTGAGTTTGTAAAAGCCCGTTTGTGGCTCGCACCGCTGGCTCGCACCGCAAGTCCGAAAGTTCAACAACAGTTATGAGGGCCGTGCTGTGCTCGAAGTCGGGCCCCGCTGTGTACGGGCGTAAACTAGGGATCGAAGGCGAAATATTGTCAAGAGAAGTAGGATATTGCATTTCTGAAGGTCGAAACGTAACAGATGCGGGTCTCAGTTAAAACATTATACGCCGCGATAGTGTGTTTGCTTTCTGCCTGAATAACGAAATATTTTATGAAGCATAAATGCGGTTATAAAGACTGCGGGCGCACCAGTAGGCAAAAATAATATATTTTCAGCAGTCGCTGAAAGTAATTTCGCGGCTCGTTGCAAGTTTGTAGCATGTAATCCTGAAAGAGATGGTCTTTGTTCTGTTAACCTTCAAGGCTGAAGACCTGCACATAAACCCCCTGCTCTTTATGATACCGGCCACCCTCACCAGCAACTTTGCCTTCATGCTGCCAGTGGGGACTCCAGCGAATGCCATTGTTTACGAGCACGCGCGTCTGAAGGTGTCCGACATGGTGAGTTGACCTCATAAAAGAGAGAAGAATGCGTTACACACAGACAGCGAAAGAAGCGCAGGTATTTTACGCAGCTTCCTTCGTGATAACCAACGCTAGCTATGCAGCAACGGTAGAGTTTGGCAGAAGGTCTAGTGACCAACAAACTATTAATAAAAAGCATTGCAAGATATTGTAAGGGAATTGCTTTGTGTTTCTTTGCTTAGATTAAGTGACAAAGCATCCCCACCAACAGAAAACGATTCCCAACTGCTCCAACATGGTTTTGTCCTTATCTTTCTTATCGTTTGTAGCAAGGTCGACCATTGCATATCACTTTTGGTGTGGACCTTTATGACAAAGAAATTTGCACTTGCTATAAGTTATTGCCGTAATAGGACATTTCGGTATTTTTGGAGAAGTAAATTGTGCTAATAATCGGATGCGTTTCATACGTACAATGTGCTATCCACGCTGCTTAGCTTTTAACTCATTACCGCTTCTGCTTTCTTTTCGTATACATAACCCACGCTTTTGTATCCTCGCTGTTGGGCAAGAAACACAAGTAAAATACATTTGTATTTGACTTGTTGTACAGCGCAATATAAGTATAACGTCATAACAGAAAAAAAAGCAGAATATATGACCAAAAGATGACAGACATTTCATGATCTGATTAAAAGCATGAATAATTAGCAAGAGTCAGTCTTGCTTTCTATTACCTTAGCGCGTCACAACGCCAAAGGTACTTACTGTTCCTATCGCGAAAAATACAAGCATTCTAAAAAGAAAAACAAGATAAATGGCTCACAGAAAGATGCCGACTTGAAGTGAACAAGAACGGGTGTACAAAGAAAGCCTCAGGCTGAAGCCAGGCACAAGCCTAAGGCTTGAATTGTTTGGCCATACGTTGTCTAATTGTTTCATAGACAGTTAAGATAGGAAGAAATAAACTACTAGAATGACCAGAACAAGAAAAGCCGACTGCTACTGAGTAACAGACCAAACAGAATGCAGGCTTTGGTTAGCTGGTTGGACTAAACAAATCAAGTAGACCCCAGAGAACAACCCGTCACCCTTAGTATATGTAGAAAGAGCTATTGATGTGTAGGTCATGCAATGAAATATGTTTGGAATTCCTGCGCTCGCAGGTCCTTCCCGGTCTCCTAGTAAAGGCCATCACAATATTCACAACCGTGGCCGTGACCTTCGTGCTCGGAGACCCGATCTTCGGCATGTTCAGCGAAGCGGACTGGGTGCTATCCGTCGTCGCGGCCAATATCAGCGGCCCCACTACTTCCCCCGCACGTTAGCCACGACGTCGACAGCATGTGCGGCTGCGACTCTGACGTTGCACAAGCAGATGGCCCGCAGTGGTCGCACAGTGGCTATGTCGTTCTGCTGCTGACCACGAGGTCACGGGTTCGATTCAAAGACGCGGCGGCTCCAGTGTTGCTTTGGGATGTTCAACTGTCCAAACCAATCAATCCAACAGCTGTTAGCACTAAAGGACGTTTGCTGCCAGCAGTGTTCGCCGCCCCGGCGAGGACGATATACAGAACTACAGGCGAAGTCTGCGTGCGCGAACTTGTGCCATTGCGCAGCTCTGATGAGATTTGTGATGACACTTGTTCACAGGTCGGGCTGACACTCTCGCCTGTGGTGTTGATAATAAATGTTCACTTGTTATGTATTATGTTCTGGGTTTACGCTGAAAATAAGAAAATGTGAAAACGGAGACCAAAAGAAATTTACGGTGAGTCATAAGTCTTTCGCACCGTTTCGAGCACTAGCACTCACCTACCAGTTCAACTCCCCATATAACGAAGCCTTGAGATGCCCTACGTTCTCTGCCTACAAAAGTGCTTCACTGGCGTGCTGTCTCAAGCGAAAGCACTCCTTGCCTTTCACAAAGGGGAACAGCGTTACTTAAGGCTCGGTACGTATAGATGAAAGCGAGTGTGCGTTTTCGTACTTGTCTGTGTCGACTCATCTTTGAACCTTCATCATGAGTAATAAGGCATGCCTGCATGCCTGTAGATGGGCTAACGGTCAGTTTTCGCTAATATTTAAGAAATGTACCAAAAAATGGTGCAAGCCTACGCACATTTTAGTGGAGCTTGTACAATGTCTCTCCTAATCTCACTTCTAATCCACCGTGAGCCAAACTTTTGACCCCCTCCATCGTAAAGAGACTGAACTCTAGTCGGTTGATCGATATTAAGCGTAATTTCTTTTTCGGCTGTGATGGCGTACTGCACAACGTCTCAGTAGAGTGACGGGCATTCCAATATTCACAACTACATGCGACGTGAAAATAACACTGACCAGAGGGTTACGATTTCTTTTGTCATACCCGCTTCCACTGGCTGCAGCCAATCGAACATTGAATTTAATACATTGAAGCGTGATTGCTTGAAAACACGGCCAATGGTAACGGTTTGCCGCCAAACAGGATCGACGTTCGTACATCACGCTTTGAATGTACAAGTTAGATGGTGACAGAAACAATGACGTCACGCTATTAATACACACAGACAGCTAGCAACACTGAGCAAACACACACACCACAACAAGATAAATATGAATATCTTAACACCAAGCTCGTCAGTTCGACATCTCACGCATTGACACAGCTGCACTTGCTCTGTCGATGGAGTGCGTGCCCGTCTAAATTCAAGGATCATTAGAAGGAGGCTATTGTAAGGCACAGGCTAATTACCATGTGCCACCTGTTCTGCAGATAAGGCAACGTAAGCTTACTGCGCTTACAATTTCGTGAATTTCAGTCCGTTTCCTCCCTATCTAAACCTTGTCACGATTACCCTGGAAGATATGCAAGATTGCATACTATTGCAATTTGGCCATGTAACGTGAATATTTCGTCATGAATTTCTAATATATTCGTGCACAAGAGATAAATACACTTTGTTGCCCTATAAACCGAAGTCAGCGTTGGCAGATAAGAGAAGGAGTCGGAGAAGGGAAAACAAATGCATAGTTCACGTCCCGGCCCAGGAGATGAATGTGGCCCAAAAGGACCCTATGAAGTGTCGGGGGAGGAGTCCATCAACTATCAACTACTACTAAGTGGTCTCAGTTGTGTGAGAGGTGGAAAGCTGAGAAAATCTGTCTTACACGGCCGGCTAGTTCCCAGGACAGTCCCAGAAGACGTGATAGTTTGCGTTAAGCAACTCCGGTTTACTTGCTGTTCTTGATAATTTCACTTATAGTTTGACTTGAATAACTTATTGTTCAAAGAAGAGCCGGAAAGCTACAAGACAACGATGAATCCGGGGCTGCCTACAGAGAATTTAACCCCTTCCAAGCGAAATAGCTTTACTGCGGTGCCGCCAAAAAAAAAAGAAATTCCAGGAGAAGAATAAAAAAAAGTTGCAGTTTCGCCCGAAAGGCGAAGTATCAATTGCGATAGCAAATTAGTAGAGAGCTATTCGGAGTAGGGATAGTAGTTTTATCGGCCGCATAAACTTGGACACATCCGCTTACTAACTGAATCAACAAGCGTGGTGTCAGCGCGCACAAGCAAACATGAATAGATCACACTGAATGACCGCAGACGACTGTCAAAACGCTGGCAGCAATCGCAGCCGCCGCAGCGGGCAAGGTTCGTGCGGTCTATCGCTTCAAAGGAAACTGAGCAGCGGATGCACAGCGCATACAAAGGTCAGAGCCGTCTGGAGATAAGAGACCGTGCGGGAGACGGCCACAGCCCCTTACGCCCGATTGCAAGATACGTCTTTGGTGCCGGAGCACAGCGTCGCCCCGCCTCCCTCCCTCCCATACCCCCACGGCCTTTCGCGCGACGGTCGCGTTTGCTTTCGGCCGTGCGTTCGCTCTCCGTGATAGCGCGCGCGTCCCCGCGCGCTTTCGCTCGCGCATACGGCGCGCGCCGACGATTTTATCGCCCTTGGAATCTATACGGAACCTCACGGCGACGACGACGGTGATGGCGACGGCAGAAATCCGGTTGATGTGTCCATATAATTGCTATCGCAATAAAAAAGAAGAAATGATCGAGAACGACAAGTAAACGGCGCTTTCGCGGTTCCGCGCCAAGTAAGCTAAAGGTCTTGGAAACAATTAAGAATATTTCGCAGGAACGACAGGAAAAACTTGGCCAACCGTTTAGACGTTTGTGTAAAAGCAAAACGTGCGCGTGCTGTACATCATATACTGCGTTTTTGCATACAAGGAAGAAAGTGAAGTCGTATAAAGTGAAAATTGACGGCGCTCAGAATGTGTGTGCCCATGCGTCTGTGTTGGTGTTTGTACTGCAACAATCAACTTATCTTGACAAAGAGAGTTCCGCTCCCGATAAAGTTGGTAAATAAACTTTTAGGTATTTAGCATACTGGTGAGTTTTTTGCTTGTGATGTATGTTTGTGTCTCATCTGTAAAGGATAGACGACATTATCTCTTGGTGCCAACATATACTTATTTAATAATGATAATGAAGCAGTATTTCGCAAATGGCTGCATTCTTGCTTTACAAATAATTGGTTCATTGTATTTCATCATCGTTTTGTGTATATACTGCGTATGAACAATATACAGAATATTGAATTACGAGGGACTAAATCTCTTTATATTATTTTCATTTCAGGAAAAATGGCTTCCTTTGGTACTGACTGAATCGGAATTAACTGAATGATCACGCAACATTTTAGGGATAGTTGTCTAGATCGCTGGCTTGGGCTGTTATTAATCCTAAGCCCTTGAAGCGCGCATTTTGCAAACCCCGCAATTCAGCTTTTCCTCTTGCCGACGTGGCACTGCTGTCCATCAGAAGCATTCTTCATCAGCCGCTGTTTCAGATGTTTTGTTGTTGTTTATCTGTTTTTGATGGTGTTGCCATGTGTCTCTGCGCAAGTGTTGCCAAGTATCATCTCCCCTATACTCTGCTTATTGAAATACATTTCTCATTCCGAAAGTGATGAGATCCGCGGAGATTCCCCCGAAAATATACGTATATCCTGCCGCATTATAAATTCGAGAGAAGGGCATACCGGTTACCACACTTCAAACTAACCATAGAAGAGACAATCCCTCAGCGGCATTTCCAAACAAACTCCTAGGTACACGGCATCATAATGAATAGAATGCACCCAACCCGATTCCTATACCTTCGCTAAACGTGCGGTGCACCGGACACCCTTTGTCACATGGTGATGATATGTCGTAACCTCGCAAAACCCAACTATCAAGAAAATGAAAAGGGAGAAAGAAGAACCGAAGACAGAAGCACAGAAGATGATAGTCAAGGATCGTGGGAGGCCATGCTCGCGGCCCCGGATTTGGAGGACCAGCGCAAGCTGGTGAACCAGGCTAGGGAAGCAGCAAAGGCCAATGGTTACCTGGACTGGGGAGGCCACCAGCCTTCGGTGGAGAAAAAAGCACTCCTTCTCACTGGTTCTGATCATGAGACGTTTATTCTCTCTCTTTTCAAATAAAATTTAATTCAAGGATAGCTGAAAGAACCTGACTAAACACGGGCAAAAAAGTAAACACGCAATACAGGACAAGCGCTGAATGCTAAGTGCATACTGTGTTGAAAAAACGCCAGACCTATGCAGTCTCTCTTCAGCTCAAGCGTGCGCACACAACTCCAGGACAATATCAATATTTCAGTTCCAAAAATAAAGTAGTTCGATCTGTCAAACCAAAACATCGCGCGCGGTTAAGGGGTTAAGACGTGGGTAGAGCGCAAGTGTGTGCGTGTGCGTGCGTGCGTGTGCGTGTGCGTGTGCGTGCGTGCGTGCGTGCGTGCGTGTGTGCGTGCGTGCGTGTGTGTGTGTGTGTGTGTGTGTGTGTGTGTGTGTGTGTGTGTGTGTGTGTGTGTGTGTGTGTGTGTGTGTGTGTGTGTGTGTGTGTGTGTGTGTGTGTGTGTGTGTGTGTGTGTGTGTGTGTGTGTGTGTGTGTGTGTGTGTGTGTGTGTGTGTGTGTGTGTGTGTGTGTGTGTGTGTGTGTGTGTGTGTGTGTGTGTGTGTGTGTGTGTGTGTGTGTGTGTGTGTGTGTGTGTGTGTGCACGTTGTACGTTGTACGGTGCCAAATATTGGCGCCGTCGTCTCTGGCATTTCTCCGAACGTTAACAGTCCTGTTGTGTAGGAAAACAAAAGTAAATTACGATGTAGTTAGTAGTAATGGCGCGAATGAACATTAGTGTTAGCCAACATGTGATACTGTGTGTGAAAGATGTGGCAACGAACGGAGAACTGTTGAGATGTGTTTACACGCTGCCATTACGACTTGTTTGTTGAGCATGCCCTATTGAATTGCTAGGTATACGTGCCAAAGCGAACCGTCTTGTACTAAAGAACGAAAAAGTTCGCGTATGTTTCATATATGTGGAGCGTTCCATTACAGCAAATAATAAATGCGAAGCATTTTTTGGCGAACATTTGCCACTTTGAGAGTATCTATCTATTTAGCCGCCTACGTCTTGGTGCCCTCATGGTCCTTTCGTTAACTTGGTATGTACCGAAATTCGCCTAGTATGACAAGAGTTTATGACGATCATAAATGATAGGCCCTGACATGAATGTCATAACATGCGTGTCATGCAGGTCATAAAAAAACCGCCTACGTTTTGGTGCTGTCATGGTGGTTTCGTTAACTTGGTAGGTACCAAAGCTGGCATAGTACAAGAATGTATGATGAACATAAATTATAGGTCACAACATGAATATCATGACATGTGTGTTATGTAGGTCATGAAAAAGCCGCCTATGTCCTCGTGCTTGGTATGTACCAAAATTGGCATTGTATGGCAAGAGTGTATGATGAACATAAATGATAGGTCATGAAATGAATGTCATGACATGCGTGTCATGTAGGTCATGAAACTGCCACCTACGTCTTGGTGCTCTCATGGTCGTTTCGTTACCTTGGTAGGCTCCCCGCATACTGCTTCGCATAACATCGATTCCCACATCACGTGGGATCTGCCGGCTTTTTAAAGCGAAGCTTTATATGGCTAGGCGAAACAAAATATACCTAGCCATACCCGCATATCCAATGCGTGTATGCGCCACGCATGAGTTTTTGCGTGACTAAAACGCTACCGAAACTTGTGAGCCAATACAAGCTTCGTTTGAAAAATTCGTCGGCTCTTCCACTCCGTGAAGATGGTTAACCAGTGAAGCTGAAACGCGTGGGATTAACCCAGTCATAAACACCGGGGCCGCATGTTTCAGCTTCGCTGGTTAACCATCTTCATGGAGTGGAAGGGCCAACGATTTTTTTTTTGTAAAACTAATGTGATTCTTGTTAGCGTCATACAGAGGTGTGTACATTGTCGGACGTGCTTATTTAAAGACGCATATCAAATTTCGATAAGGATATCGCACTGCAATGCATTCCTTGTTGGGCTGTTAGGCACTGGCGCCCGACCCTGAAAGTACAGTCCGGGTTCTCGTGTTACTTACGGGGCGAAAAGATCCACCAACGTCGTTCCACCAACTCGCTAATGTCATTTTTTAAGCGAAGCTTTATAGGCTCACAAGTGTCGGCGGTGGTGGTGTCACGCTGAAAAGTGGGCCGATCCGTGTGATAGTGCAGAAAGGGTCCAAGCTCAATGGCATAAACCAGGGACAAAAAAGAAAGAAAGAAAGAGAGAGAGAGAGAAAGAGAGAGAGAGAGAAAGAAAGACAGAGAGAGAGAAAGAGAGAGAAAAAGAGAGAAAGAGAGAGAAAGATAAATAGTGAGAGAGAAAGAAAGAAAATCACCACGAAGGTCAGATACACACACGAGAAGCTTGGCTTGCCCCCATTTTCTCGACAGGGGAAGGGCATGGGGAATTTTTTTATTACAATACTTTTTGTACAAGTATGAAAACACTTCTAACAATGCACTTGCATTATTCTTTTTACAGTGAGGCAATGCCTACACCATCTGACGAATCTGAGAGTTTGTTATGTAATTAAAATTAAATTATGGAGTTTTACGTGTCAAAACCACGATCTGGTTATGAGGCACGCCGTAGTGGGGGACTTCGCAATAATTTGGACCACCTGGGGTTTTTTAACGTGCACCTAAATCTAAGTACACGGGTGTCTTCGCATTTACTTCAATGTGTTCAGCAGAAGTGGTGTTATTGGCAATCAAACACGACCTCCGCTGTGCTCCCCTTCCTCCTTCAATGCCTTGTACTGCGAAGGCTACGGTGGAGTGGGGCGGGGCCACAACGCTCCGCCTTCGAAATGTCACCGTGGCGCGCAGTTCAGATTTTATTTTGGATTTACGATTTTGGTGCCTACGAAGCGTAAGCGTAAGCCAAACGTGGTTGTCCTCAGCGAGCAGCAGTGCGCTTAGCCGCTGGACTCGTGGCGGCACCTCACGGGGGCCGCGGTGTAGCCGACCGCAGCAACCAATAGCAGCCGTATATTGGAGTGTGATTTATCACGAAATAAAGCACACAGAAAAGAGCGAGGATCATGGGGTCTTTTGAAACGAGAGCATTTGAGAGAAAGGTGACTTCGCGTCCCGCTTGCGAGCTCCACGGACCGAGGACGACAGCAGAACTTGGCTGAGATGTTCACAACAGTGTATGCTACCCGCGGACTACGTATGTTATTTCACCAAGCCCGAGGGGTGGTTCAGGGCCCCTTTAAAGAACATTACGTCATCGACATTATTCCGAAGCCCTCCCCTAGACAGCGTCTCCGCAAGATGAACAAGTTTGTAAGAATTGCATAGTCTGAAAACGCAGGTGTCGGTACGCATTTTTAAAATGTAGTTGGCAGCCTTGGTTCGAAAGGAAGGTCAAACCTTTAAGTTGATAGCCTGTGCTTATGTTGCTCTTTTCTTTCAAATTGTGTCCGTGCTTCACACGCATGCCATTTCAAACTATGTGTCTCTCATAGCATGCGTGATGCATCGGGGCGCCAATCTTAGTGAATAAACCAAACATGAACTTCATGCGGGAAACTACGTTTCGCTTCTTCTTTACTTCATCTTTGGATCCTGCATAGGACAACCTGCGAGAACATCCTGTCTAAAGAGCTGTTGTTGCACGTGCATACTGCGGTCCATGAACGAGGTTCGAACACAATTTCGCAATAACGTGCCCCTTGACTGGAAGTAACAAATGCTGCGTCAGCCAGTGAGAGCGCGATCATGCGAATGCACGTCTACTATACAAGGTGCGTGCCCCTTTGTGTCAGAGAACCCCATTTGCTCATTTCTAACGCAGTCTAGAAAACCAGAACAAGCGTCGCAGTTTCTTTCAGTACACGGTCAAATTATTGTGAAGCACAGTGCAGGAAGAAAATGACAATAAAGTTTGCGAAGTGCGAGGCGGCCACATAAATAAATACGTACTGGTGTTCGTTGGATAAGAACATACATCATACTTACACCTACTGTCAGGAACGTCATGAACGGCAAGGTTTTTCGTTTAACTGCAATACCTAACTTCAACCTGAATCCCACATGGCCTCGCTTTACCGATTCGTGGCGGTATTTCGGTATTTTAACTACTTCACAGCTAGCCATTATAAATTTACTACCATGCTGAAATGAAACACCAACAAGGAAAAACAATTATATCAACTATTATGCTTAATTACATAAAATGACGATGTGCAATCGTGGCTTAGCCGGGTGGTAAAAAAAGTGGCTTACTGCTTCGTCCTTGTGTATTGCAGTGCCGTACTCATATAAAAGTAGCCTAGCCCCGAAATTAGGTGTCCGTGAAGTTATAAGAAGATGGTTCGATCCGATTTTGCGTGGATTACCGTCGCCTAAACAAAATAACCCGAAAGGATGTTTATCCATTGCCGCGGATCGACGACGCCCTAGACCGCTTACAAGGTGCAGAGTTCTTTTCCTCCCTCGATCTATACGCTTCGGCCTTTGCGACGCGCCCGCGACATTTGAGCGCATGATGGATACTATTCTTCGAGGCCTCAAATGGAACACGTGCTTGTGTTATTTGGATGATGTAGTAGTGTTCCCACCAGATTTTCCTACTCACCTTCATCGCTTGGAGCAGGTTTTACGCTGTATGAGTGACGCCGGCCTCCAACTAAACCTGAGAAAAAAAATGTTACTTTGGGGCACGCAAGCTGAAAATTCTCGGACATGTCGTGTCGAAGGACGGCGTTTTCCGTGGTGCCGCTAAGCTACGTGCTGTTAAAGAATTCCCGAGGCCCACGTCTCTGAAAGACTTGCGCAGTTTCATTGGCCTCTGCTTGTACTTCCGCCGCTTCATTGCATTTCTGGTTAACATCCCTGCCTTCTCTTTCTCTCCTCCTCCTCCTCCTCCTCATTCGAAATTTCGCTTCGATTATGGCACCGCTGATAGAGCTTCTTCGAGGAGACCCCAATCTTCCAGCGTGGTCCCCGTTTTGCGATGATGCCTTCGCGACGCTACGCCGCCTGCTCACAACACCACCGATACTGCGTCATTTCGACCCAACTGCTCCCACGGATATCCATACGGATGCTAGCGGCGTTGGTCTTGGCGCTGTGCTGGCCCAGCGAAAGCCCGGCTACCAAGAATATGTTGTTGCTTACGCGAGCCGCACTCTTACGAAAGCCGAAGCAAATTATTCAGTCACGGAGAAAGAATGTCTAGCGATCATCTGGGCCATTTCAAAATTTCGTCGATACATGTACGGCCGGTCCTTCAATGTCGTTACCGATCACCACGCACTTTGCTGGTTGTTGTCCCTCAAAGATCCCTGCAGCCGCCTAGCCCGGTGGGGACTGAGGCTTCAAGAGTACGACATCCGGGTTGTCTACAGCTCAGGCAAGAAGCACGCCGATGCCGATGCTCTTTCGCGCTCGCCTGTCCACGCCGACATTGTCAGTGTCTGCGTCCTAGACGACCCACTTCCACCATTAGCTTCTGTTGACATGGCTTTGGAGCAGCGCAAGGACTCCTGGATTTCATCTTTGATAGATTACCTCTCTGTTTCACCTGCACGTCCACAATACCGAGCGCTACGCCGACAAGCTTCGCACTTCGCCATCTGCGACGGAATCGTCTATCGCCGTAAGTACACTTCCGACGGCTGCAAATGACTGCTTGAAATACCCCGGCAGCTCCGCACTGATGTATGCGCCGCTTTCCACGCCGACCCTCAGTGCGCACACGCGCGGTATGTACACATTTGTGCCAAAGTACATTTGCTCTTGCACAGATTGTCAACGCCGCAAGCCTGATCCTTGCCGCTCTTCTGGACCAATGCAACCTTTGCCATGCCCTTCGCGACCCTTTGACCGGGTTGGGATAGACCTATACGGGCCTCTGTCATACACAGCTGCTGGTAATCGCTGGTTCATTGTAGCTATAAACCACCTCACGAGGTATGCAGAAATGGCCGCTCTACCAGCCGCGACGGCTCTTGACGTTGCCTCCTTCCTGGTTCAACGCATCGTTCTACGTCACGGCGCTCCCCGCGAAATCCTGAGCGACCGAGAACGCGTCTTTCTCGCCGATGTCATTCAAGAACTTCACTGAATGCCGCGTTATTCATCGCTGTACCACCGCATATCACCCGCAAACAAACGGCTTGACAGAGCGCTTTAACCGAACTATTGGCGACATGCTTTCGATGTATGTCACTTCCAACCACACCAACTGGGACCTCATCTTCCCTAATACACGTACGATTACAATACGGCACCCCAGGAGACGACGGACTTTTTTCCCTTCTTTCTACTATATGACCGAGAACCGTCATCTCCCATTGACACTATTCTTCCTTACCGTCCCGACTTATCAGAGGGTACACCACTTTCCGAAGCCGCCCGGTATGCAAAAGAATGTCGGCAACTAGCACACTCCCTAATTACAATGCAAGATCAAGCGCTACAGAAATTTCGTCATGACGACGGGCGCCCCCATCACCAGTTTTCACCTGACGCTCTCGTTTGGTTGAGGGTGTCTTTTACTTCGACACCAGGTGTCTCCTCCAAGTTTGTCTCCAGATACCATGGACCCTACCGATTCTATAGCAAACTTCTCCGGTGAACAACGTCATCGAACCTCTGACGCCCCCTACGGACCTGCGTCGCCGAGGCCGCGAAACTGTGCACGTAAATTGGCTCAAGCCGTATCACGAGCCATTCGTCCTCACTACGCCGTAGACCTCTCATGTGCGGCACCGTCTTCAATGAGGGGGGAAGATGTAAGGAAGAAGTGCGCCGTGCAGAGCTCCGCAGTCGGATCGCCAGCGCTACTAAAGTGGGACTCGGGCTAGACGCTGTTCCTGGTGTGACTGGCTAAGCCTACGCTGTTGCGTCTTTCTGTCGGCGTCCTTCGTGTTGTCCACAGCCGTGTCGGACTTCTTTGCCATACATCAGTGTAATGCACTCCGGCGAATACGGAAAGGGAACTAATATTCGAGTTTTATTCTGGTTGGATAGCACTTTGCAGTGAAACTCCTCTCCGCCGAAATGACTAAAACTGTCCCAGTAAGAGTTGTACGAGGCTTCATGTTACGGAAGCTGCAACGAATAAAAACTCTGATACCAACCAGGAAAAACATCAACCACAAGTGCGATTTCTCAGGCAATGTGTGGTCAGAGCGCACTCGCTATGCTCGTTCTTAATTATTCCATCAATTATTCGAGGGAAGCTGCCAGGTTGAAGCTGGCTACTCGACAATAAGAATAGAATCATCGCTAAATCATTCAACCATGCAATAAATCGAATGAATGACTCAATCAACCAGTCTAACACAGCCGCGATGTCGACATTGACTAAATCAATCGCAGGGTATGAATCGGCAAGTAATTCGCTTTGTGAAGAAAGACGGAAACTTCTGAAACGTTTATGCATATCCGCAATAAGTTACGGCTCTCCTTTCGAACAGCTATTTCAGGTCAATATAACAGCATGTAGAGCACGGAAGTTGCACAAAATTCTCGCATTTTTGCTGCTTACATGTGAGAATAGGCTATTTTTTCTTTTCTCTTTTTTCTACTATAAAAGCAAGCTATCGCCATTGAAATAGATGCACATGGTATTTTTTTAAATATGTAATACTACTATTTGCCTGGTTTTGTTCGGTATACAACACTGCCCTTCAGAGTGAACAGTCACGAAAAAGTCGTTCGTATCTTGCTCCTCCTTCAATGCAATAGACCATTAAAATAGAATCACGTGCACAATTACTAGCATTCAGCCGCTTTCTCATCACGTGTTTTCTTACATGTAAGCCGGACTGCTCAATGAAGCGTTTTGAAAGTAAGCTTCTCCTGTTAGTCACATATTACATCACATTGTCAGTGAAGTGCCAGAAGAGAACCAGCTCTTAATATACGTTCCTCTCCGTCCCATTCGCTAACCGATAGAAACAGCGAAGCAGACGCAACAGACTGCTCACAATAGAATGACGAGAGACCTACCGCAGTCACTGTCAAGGCGCGAGTAAGTGACATGCGTAGTTAGCTCACGGGGTTGCTCGCGTCTAGGTATGCAAACTGAGCCAGCTGCTGTGGCGAAACCCGCTGCTCTTACCCTCCTTTCCCGGAAACGATTCCAGTGCTCACCGCAGCAGGTCGCCCTACTCCGCGGAAGCGTCAACGAGCTTTTTTCACTTTACGCAAGCTTACCTCACGCTGTGCGTTCTCAGCCCAGAGCAGAGCACTGCCGGACGCGAATGTCGTACGGAAGTCACTGAAAATCCTATCTTGAGCTTCTTGAGCTCCCATCATGGCGAGTGCGAAGACGGTTGCGGCTCAAGCTCTCAGACATTGGAGGCAAATCTTGATGGTGCTGATTCCGCTCGTTCTGCTACCTTTACTGTTTCTCGAAGACGCTCAGGTATGCCGTTATAAAAGTTGTATTTGATGCATATACGTTACGCGTGAATTACGGAAGTACACCTCTATCCCAGATAATCGCAGCAATATTAATATTAGAAGGACGAAACAGTTCTGATTAGAGTCGTCTAAGCATACGATCCCGTTGTATTTCTTGTAAAGGGATAAACGAAAGAAGATGGGGAACTGAGGGGCTCGATTTTGTTAATCATAACCACATAAAGCCGACAGACAATGAAGCCAAGGAAAGCATCGGGGAAATTAAGTGTGATTGAAATTGGAATGTAGAAAATAATGAAGAAAATGGCAACGAAAGTGGACGAAAAGATAACTTGGCGCCGGCGGGAGCCGAACCCGCAACCTCCGCATTACGCGTGCGTTGCCCTATATCAATTGTGCTACGGCGACGGCCATCAATCTGTCCACTAACTTGGCTATTTATGTTTATTAGATCTAGCCCTAGGTGTGTTAACCAGCGCCACTCAGAACCATGGTGGGCGGATGTGGAACATCTATTTTAGCCCGTAGAGAGATGACATTTCTCGTTGGTAAAATATGCCCGTTGTGGCTGTTCTTGGGGACTTCCTTTTTCTTTTTGTATTTCCATGTAACTCACTCGTGGCAACGGTAATTTGAGCTCCACTCTTTAGACACTGATAAGGTTGTGGACCCATCGAAAGAATTAACACAACGTGTCGTTAGGCTAGTTGGCTCATATTTGAAGGTTTAACTGGCGCACACATTGGGCGGGACAAAAGAAGGCAAACGAGGGACAAGCGCTAAGAAAAAGCGTTTAATTGTCTTCTGTCTGCCTTCTTTTGCCTCGTCTGAGGTGTAAGCTTAAACACGCAAGAAAGGGATAATGAACAGATTGCTGCTAACATTGTGTCATCATATCAACCAAAAATCCCTGGTGCTAATTGTGACACGTGAAACACACGACGAAAGCTCTCATTCGGCGTCCGTACCAAGGGAAAATCTACAGTGGTAAGAATTCCCTTTAACGTCGTTCTAGAGAAGATAAAAAAAAAAGAACGGCAGATATGCGCAAGTTTGCAACCCAAACTCCAAAGAAGCAGCGACCGAGACAAAAAGGCCACGGCACTAAAGGGGCACGCTGTTAAAGCCTTGGAGCGTTTTTGAGGTAAATTACCATTTTTAACGCTGAAAGATAATTTAAACCGTTGGTTCAAACGTGTAGGTGTGCAAAGTTTGAACCACAAATGTTAAGCCATTTGATAACAACAATAAATCTTAAATATCATTAGCGGCTGTAACAAGCGGCATTTTGTATATAAATTTCATACGGCTCCCATATAGTATATACAATTCTGAATTTATTTCATTGTGTTCCTCCAAAAGCACACTTGAACACTTTATGCCTACGAAGTTGCAACTTTTTTAGCCCATTATTTCACCAACGGTGCATATTTTGGGCCCCGGCAAGCACGGAGAGGTACTTTAAATTACCACACATTTCATAATTTAGTGTGGTATTCCTATTACACCTACAATTTTCAAGTATATCCAGCATGTTCCTCATAAGGAACACTGCCAACTTTCTAATGACTTTCTACCAACGGTCACTTTGACAAGCGCGACAGTGCTAAAACGAACTGTTGGATATCCCACAGAGCTACAAAAAGTAATTAACATAACTTTGTTAACTTGTTAAATTGCGACTGATCATCCTCCACACTTCTAATTTATTTCAAACGTTGCTCCTGACATGCAGAAGTTCCCTTTCCGATTTCATTGTGCTTGCTGCATCCAATATGTCAATAAGTTTTATTGCGATAGCAATTATATGGACACTCCAAAGCAGATTTGTGCCGTCGGCATCACCGTCGTCGTCGCCGTGAGGTTCCGTATGACGTCAACGGCGATGAAATCATTGCCTCGCTCCGGACGCTGTATGTGCGAGTGAAGGGGCGCGAGAGACGCGCGCTTTCACGGGGAGCGAACGCACGTCGGAGAGCAAACGCGCGTTCTGCGCCGATGATAAGTGATGATGATAAGTGGTTCTTGAGGGAAAGGGAAAGGTTGACGCTATCTTCTGCAGCCCTTGAGGGAGCACGGCTCAGCGCCCTGCGCCGTGCTCCCTGAAGGGCTGCAGAATTAAGCGTCTCTTTCCTACTTTCCATATATAGAGAGCAAACGCAACTTTTTCCGTCGCGCGAAAGGCTGTGGGGGGACGGGAGGGAGGGAGGGGAGGCGACGTTTAGCTGCGGCACCAAATACGTATTTATATAAAAATTCCGCGCCCGTTCGGTGCGAACGCGGGCAAAACGCCGACGGCGTCGACAACAGTTCTGCGCGTTGCTGGTGCTGCTGCATGTCCAAGTTTATACAGCTGATAAAACTACTATCCTTGCTCCGTATAGCTCTCTACTAATTTGCTATCGCAATTTGCTGCTTCGCCTTTCGGGCGAAACTGCGACAAATTTTTTTTCGTGATTTATATCGGTAGTACGGAAGGGGTGTGCTTCTCGTGGTGGACATTCAAACGCATTGAGCCATACCCAACGCATTGAGGCATAGTTCAACGCATTGAGTCCAACATTACAACACATTGAGTCGTATAGCACCTGCGCTATAAAAAGTATTTTGAGCATTTTAGACAAGAGTAGGCTCAAGCATGAAAGACTGCCTTTCACGGAAATAGACTAGCCACCTATGGCAAAAACTAGGCCAACTTGGATAACTATGGCCTATGGCAAACTGTTACCGATGCGCTCCGCCATCTCACAACTAAGCCCCGCCGCCTCCCCCCCCCCCCCCCCCAAAAAAAAATAATAAATAATGCAAGGCTTCGTATGTGAGGTTTATGCAGATATAAATGACAACATTACTGTGGCTGCCACACGTGGAAGATATGGTGAATTGAAGATTTGATGAATTGATAGAAGAGTAGGTGAAACATAATAAGACGTCCATAAATATATAAATGATCACTCTTCTGTGTGCGCCGGACGTTGACGAGATGATGGATTCGCACCTATAGAGCGTAATGGACCCTACACTTTGCAGAAATCTCGTTGTGCTTACATCGTAGCTGTCGTGGGACTCTACTGGATCATAGAGCCCATCCCACTCGGAGCAACGTCTCTGATCCCTATCGTACTGCTTCCGATGCTCGGAGTTCTTACGACGGAGCAGACGTGTGCACTCTACATGAATGTAAGTATACAAGCATGAAATATAGATCTTTCGGCTCCTTTCATATTACGAAGAAATTGCAAAAACAAATTTCTGATTATGAAACCTTCCATACAGGCTAGATCGAAATCTGCTGTCATTTTTTATGTGAACATCATTTACGCAGTTGATTTCCTTCAACTTATCCAACTATCATATCTCTGAGCTTTAGCCTCCTATTGGTGGTGCCTATAATGACCTCTGTCCAATCTCAGAAATTGCGGAACGTGCCGTTTTGTTGCAGTGTGCTCTTTTTTTTCCGTTTTTACTCAATTAAATGTCTAAGCACGTTTACAAGAATGCTCTCATGTCACCTCGTGTTATCATTTTTTAATCACTTTTTGTAGTCCATTTTTAGTCTAGGTAGGGAACAATTTGTAGTCTATGGAGAAGCAGATAGCAATACAGTTGGTCATATTTCCCCTTACATGGAAGAAAATTAATAAACAAATGAGTGGCTGAGTTTGAATGTTGAGTCGAGTTTCAAGTGCAGTTTTTATAATAATGGTAGGTATTTACGTTGGTTCTCAACAATGTTCCATTTGAAGTGTCCTGGATGGGAAGAAGCTACAAGAGTAACGCTAAACTCGTGGAATTTATTTATTTGCGACTATTAAATCTCTGTTTCGTATGCGGTAGGTTTATAAGTGTAAACATACACTTATTATTGCCGGGCGCCCCCTTTACGTCGCCCCCATACCTCACCCCTCTAGCTATAATGTGGCCTCCATGTACGACAATAACCTGCATGAAATCAAGCACTGAACAGCTTCGATAGTTGCCACTAAGGTAACCAACAAGTAACCAACAATGTAACGTTAAACAAGACAACACCTTAATAGTTTGCTGTTGAGCTTTTCCGTTTTCTTTGTTGAATCTCTGAACTGTTCGGTTCAGTATTGTGCTACACAGAAAGATTACACGCTGCGAGAGCCAAGTGGATAGCGTTGCATCGCTAAGCTCGAGTTCGCATGTCTGATCCCCGCCGTGGCGGCATCATTTCGAAAATGGGGGGGGGGGGGGGGGGGGGGGGGGGGGGGGGGGGGGATATATGAAAAACGGCCGTTTACTTAAGTTTAGATGCACATTAAAGAAAGCCAAGTGGTCAAAATTAATCCGGAGTCTCCCACTACAGCATGACTCATAATCAGATCGTGGTTTTGGCACGTAAAACCCCAGGATTTAAGATGACAGCTGCCCCTGTTTTGAATTGAGGCAGGCAGATCCGATAAGGCCAAGACCACACGATTAGTGCAGAATTGTTGTAGCACACCGAGCACAGTCCTATAACATAACACTAGGAACTTTACATACGCGAATACAATAACGTTGTGAGTAAATATATCTGCGGTGGGGCATTATAAATCGAAAACTTAAGAAACCTACCCGAACTTATGGGCATGTTTTCTTCTTTACTCCAGGAAACGAACATCATGTTTGTTGGGGCTCTGATAATGGCTATTGCTATTGAACATTCTCACTTGCATCAAAGAATAGCCCTGAAGACTCTCTGCATGCTGGGCACAGGCATAAAAATGTGAGCTTTTGTTTCTTTGACCAACGCTGTTTAAATACCAGAGCACGGTCGTATGCCTTCGCACGAAGCCTACGTAGAGTCAGCTTGCTATGATGCTAGGAGCATGGCAAAACACAGGATTATACCATTTCCAGAGAGCATGCATTTTAGTGCTGCCAACGTGAGATGCTAAGCGGAAGATTCTAAAGGGGATGCTAAATTCACGGTGTGACTGCCAATATGCAAACGATAAAAGGATCGTCTCGATGTCCTGTAATATGCCTGAATTAGCGTGGGGTCACTGCATTCAAACAATGTGAAAAACATTCTTGTCAGCACCCTATCACGCTCTAGATTGCATAACGAATATTAAAGCAACAGCTAGAATGCATCGTTGTAGAATAATTGCCCATACGTCATGTTGTAGACGTGGGTTGCGAGAAATATAACCATGGAGTTACATCCTGGAGTCATTTTGGCGCGTCATGACGCAGGCTTGTGTTCGGCATTATGTTCATCTCCATGTTCCTGTCCATCTGGATCAACAACGTTGCCATCACCGCTATGATGATGCCGGTGATTAACTCGCTCTCGCACGAGCTGCTTCAGGAGAGGCGCAGGAGCCTTTCGCGGGGTAACATCGATGTCGAGGGGATAGCAGGTACCTTCCTCTGTTGTCCTTAGTGGTGTTACCGTCCGCGGTATTATAACTGCCTATATTCATATACGCCCATTACTGACGTCCGAAAAGAGAAAAGTGACAAGTCTCAAATAAAAAATCTGGTTTATTTATTAGGCTAATTATTGGCTATCTCAGGCAAGGCACTGCGATTTAAGTGTTTTTTGGGTGAACGAGAAATTATGTATAAGTGAACACAGTGTCCTTATCCATGGACCTTGGGAGGAATTGATTGGATCATAACCTGTGTTAAGGACCCATCGCTAGAATAAGTTGAGCTATTCTTTCAAAGAAACGATTGGCTCATAGCGTAAGTATGCTGCAGTTCACTTAAAACGGCCATGCAAAGTAACGTTATAAGCCAATTTATTCATTCATAGCCTCAAGATATTGGCACTGTCTTTCCATTAAGTATGCAGCATTTTACGAAGTGACCCTCAATACTCTGTGAGTCACATTGGAATTAATGCGAGTAGTGAATCCGCTTAGAAACTCTAGTATATAGAGTCTACATCGCGGCCACTTGTGCGTGTTTGTGAGTATGTTTACAAACTCAGTGTGGTGTGACTTGTCTTTGCCTTTTATATTTGTATGCTTGTGGGTGTATAGGACTGTGTGCTGTGGAGTTCTGGCCCTGTGACGTTGTTCCTTTTCATTTTCTCACTACTTATATTGTTGCTTCTGCTATGCGAAAAGGAGTAGACGTCACCATTATAGGGTGACTACATCTCTTTCTTTTTACTGTCATTTCAATAATAAAAAAAAACGGCAGTGAATAAGTTTGTCGCAATGGCAACAAAGTGTTTTCTGCGAGAGATCGGTTGTCTAACCGGCTTAGGCTAGCAGCGAAAAAGAGAGGGGGTGGAGAGAGAGAACTTCCTCTGAAATTACCCATTCTTTGATACCCAATATACATACCTGCCTTTATATAAACGTCCGTGATGAAATGCTCGAGCACATGCCACAGTGCTACATCAGAGATGTTGATACAGTGTTTCTCACACTTAAATGCTGTGTTTTCCGATTACTTCAGAAGGCTTATGTGCGCGCTAAATCTTTCTGTGCATTTCACTGACATTTACTTTTCATTTTCTGCCTGCAGCACTCAGAGAGCGCGTCGATAAAGCTGCTGCTGCCAATGGCAACACCAAGCTGATCCCGCATCAGGATGGGTACGCCTGACTACAATCGTGCAAGCTTCGTTCAATTCGTAAATTTCTTATCACGAATATTTCACAGCAGCGAACTTACTGACACTTGCTACCTTTCACTTGATATTCAAAACGTATACTTTGGTCTTAGCTCTCCTCGACGAAGTCTATCACACACTTCTGCATGCTGTCATTTGCCTACCACTAATGCCCATCAATATCTAGGCCAGAATAAAACAACAATTGAAGTTCCTCGTCGATAACATCGCATGTTCATTGGAAGAAACAGTGCAAGATCACTCATATTAAGAAAGAACACGTAGAGCGAGCAGCGCAGCTATTTCGTCAACGCAGGATGCAGTACGATTATCATGAAAACGATTACCGTCTGGGAAAGAATTGCGTACACTAAGCACATCCAAGAAGACTGAAAAACTCGCTCACGTTTACGGGAAGGAACATACGGGCAGAAAATATACTGTAGCAAAAAACATGGGAGTCCCTTAGACAAAACGAATAAATGCACGCCTTGTTGAACTTCCGTGCAGTGACGAAGGGGAGTCCGATGTGGTGATTCCGATAAAGCCGAAGAACCAGTATTCGCACATCGACAAGGCAACCGAACATCGCGTTCGTGTGCTTCTATACCTAAGCGTCCTGTACGGCGCCAACATTGGGACCATCACGACGATCACCAGTGGCGCTTCCAACGTAGTCTTCAAGTTCGTCATCGAAGAGTGAGTCAATACTTTGCGACATATAGAGGAGCCACTAGGTAGATATCTTCAAAGAGCCACTATATGATACAATTTGGATAAAAGAAGAGACAATAATGTATTGTACACAGTAAAGAGGTGCGGCGAGGATTCCTTCGAGTAAAGTAGAACGTAGAAGATTGTAGGCGAGTATAATCTATAGCTATTGTAGTAATTAAGTTTAGCCGTTGTTCCATTATGCCGTTGCAGCCTATACGAAGAACGAGCCCCTGTGGAATATGCGCTGTGGATGTTCTTCGCATTGCCGATTGCCCTAATTGGAACGGCCCTCGTATTCCTCATCGTCGTTCCGTTCTTCTTCTCTTGAAAAACGTAAGTCCATTTATAAGCAACATCGAAGTTTGAACGATTAAAAAAAATTATGAAAAAAAAATGTTATGCAGCTCATACGCGGTAACTTAAAAGCTCCACAGACACATTTGGTGCGTAAAATTATGTTTGATTGCACCATACGCAACGTGTAATCTCATGCAACCTTTATGCTTATGTACTACTGGTATTCATCAAGAATGTGAGAAGCAAATGATAGCATAATTTTTTTTTCAGAAGATACGCTCCCATGTTCGTATCCCTAGGAATGATAGAGGGGACGCTATTGCAAAAGAAGCTCTCTCAAGGTCACCAACAGTCAGAGAACCGATTGGCCACCGGTTCTAAAAAGGCGTAGTTCGCTTCCACTTTTGGTCGTTTTGGACCCCACCACATGAGCAGTGTGTAGTCAAGGGGCTTAACCAATTGGAAGTCACTCAACTTATATAATAAGAACAGGATAGGCTTGCACTCCAGCAGGGGCGCTCAAAACTGGGTACCTCTCCATAGTGCACATTATGTCAAGAAATTCGCGACGTGGGAGAGTTCGTTTGGTCCTGCCCGCACTTCAATGTCAAAAAGAAGACTTTATTTGACAACCTGCCAGCTTAAGAATATCCGAACGCGTCTATTCAGAGCGTAATGTTCACCGAAGGGCCGAGGATAGTTTGTAAGAGGTCTCACACCTTCTACTTGCCTATCTACGCGAAACTGAACTCACAGACATGTGGTAGCAGATTACCGAACAGCGAAAGAGCCGAACAGGCGCAGCTATTGCCGGCCCAGACTGCATGCTAACACCGACTGACCGACCAACCGCCCGGTCGCTTGTAGTCTGCGCTGACTTCTTTTGAAGATTGAATAATGTCTCGCCGTGATATGAACCTGACATTTACTTTGAAAAGAGACTGCGCACAGCACGGCGGTCGTTTCTAAAAAATCAGTAGAAGACGATGTTCCTCTCTGGCAAACCTCGATTCAATAAGACGTGTCCAGTTCCGTATAGTTAATAAGCTCCCAGTGATTCTATGCATCTCCTGAGAAGAATAAGGCTGGCCGTTGAAATTAAAGCAAGATGACCTAATGTATTGCAAAAAATTACCCTTTCTGGGATTTTACTCGCAATTATGAGGCATGTTGTAGTGGGGGACTCCAGATTAATTTTTACTGCCTTGTGTTCTTTAGCACGGAAGTATAAAACGCAAGTGTTTTTGCATTCCGGTTCGATAGAAATGAGGCCGCCGCGGTCGGGATCGAACCCGCATCCTGGAGCCTTCAGCAGCGCACCGCCATATATAGTACCTAAGCTACCATGGCGGGCAATGTATTTACAAAGCCAAAGGGTAGTAAAAAAAAAGTAGCCTGTACCGATATATCCATGCTTTCTGATAGCAACCGGCAGATAAACGTATCACGTAACCAGGAGGCTTTATTGTTTTCGCCACCACGGCGTAGAAAAAGTGTTGAAGGATTTGCACCTTCCCTTTGCACGACAATGAGCATTTTTATCGACGACTCGGAGCGTTTTCTGCTTTAAGCTGCAGAAAAGCTACACTCACGCACTTTGTCAACTATCGTTTCAGTCCAAACCTCGGGAAAGAAAGCAGCAACTACGCCATAGCTGCAATTCGTCGCAACTACATGGCACTCGGACCCATCAAGTACGTCAAAGAAAGCAAGAAAACGGAGTACTAAGTTAGCCCCAGCTGTACAAGTTGCATAGATCTAGCTAAATACATGGGTGCTTTATAGGGTTTACTAAAACTTAATGCTGCTCCCAATGAAGCAGTGCTTCACTAGTTGTTTAGATCCGCAAAGTGATTAAAAGCAAGCAAGAGTCCGTCATTGGACACTTCAGCGGTATTAAATTCTGTTTACAATGAGAAATGGTAACAACAATCGCAACAATGACACACAGTAAGTAGTAGTTACTTAAGTTCTTGTTTGCTTCAGGTGCTTCGTCATCAGCATCACTTTTCGGTATAACAAGTATTCTGTCAATAGAAAATGAAGACGAACTAGTAGTTCACCTCAATTTTCTTTTGCTTCTCATAAGTGATTATAAGTTTTCCCTTCAAGAAAGATTACCTCCAGCCACGTCTGGAGTACTTCTGCGAAGTATGTTAGTGTCTCGGCGTGTATTGCTCATAAATTAATAACGATTATTTAGCGATAACGCGGCAAGCAGCTTTATGATGCAACAACGTGTGTGACTTTATACTTGGAAGTAATTTACTTTGCCTCGATTTTCATTAAGTTATGCCCATATTACATTGTCACAGAGTTCATTGCAGACTGCTCCCCCTTCTTACCGGAGATTTCTTAATCTGACAATGTTGACAACGCCACAGGTTTCACGAAGTTGCAGTCCTGCTCCTGTTCATATTGCTGGTGTTTCTCTGGCTTTTCCGGGACCCCATGTTCGCCAAAGGGTGGGCGACATACTTCGGAGTCATGTGAGTGTATATTTGAATAACGTGCTTGTCCAAACAAACAGGTACCCATTTTTATAAATGATCAGTGATTACCTTGTTCATTTGCTGCCCGACTTATGTAGAATCCACGTGATAACCGTAGGTTCCGCGTAGACGTTCCTAATGCCGTTACATTAGGCTGAAAAAGAAAGAAGTCACTAATTATATTGAAAATCATTGTTTACAGTATAGCATCATATTGGTATGCAGTACAAGTATTCCAAGCTTCTAACCTCGCGTTTCATGGCCCCAGTTTTACGACATGATATGAAAAAATAATTAAACTCGACAGGTACGACGGAAGATAATTTATAGAAATCAAATGTGTTAAGTGATAAGGGGTCTAGCCACTGATAGCATACAGGCTGAGGCGCTTATAACACAGTGCCTTGACATTAAACGTGAGTAAAACATATGTAAAAAACATTCGTACATCTTCAGTGATAATTTTTTTTTATGTGGCAATTCAAAACCCCATTTCCCTGAAAATAAAAGAGGGCGCACTTTCATTTTGCACTACCATGACATGTTCATCACGACGTCACCGCTGTCATGACAACATGAAGGAACATTTTCCAAGGCAATCCAGTAAACGACCCCAATCGTGACCGCAAGACCACCCAATATCTACATATCTCGTTGCCTGCTGGTTTATACTGATTTATCCGTTCCTTTCCTACCGCAGAAAGCCTAAGGACGCCACAGCAGTGATGATACCAGTGATTCTGCTGTTCATGATTCCTTCGAAGCCTCAGAAGGGCTTCAGAGGCCCCGTCCTGTTGACATGGAAAATGGTGCAAGCTAAGCTGCAATGGAGCGTCATCCTTCTCATTGGCAGCGGCTTCGCCATCGCTGAAGCCATGCGTGTAAGCAAAACGTAGTGTGATGGCGTACGAAGCTCGCTATAAGACAGTGTGCTGGGAACTCCGTTGTGCAGGAGTGACTCACTGTTTCATGTTTAAGTCAACTTTAACGAGTTTTCGTGTTGGCGGACAGTGTACATTACAGAAGTTTACATTCGATAACATAAGCCGTTTGCGTCCCTTGACTTAAAGCTCTATCTTTACTGTGCTCATGCTCCAATCAAAGTGAACGCACTTCGTCGAAAACCATGCAGGGTTGGGAGATATGAGATCTTTCGACAATTGGGTTAAATATCAGACAAGCTGTTTTTCCTGCACAAGGATATAAGCCGCAGTCCCTTTCTTCCTTGTCTGTTTGTTGTCCCTAGCATTGAACAACAACAGATTGGAATTAGATAAGGTGTAATACTGTCAACAAACAGCATAAAGTAAAATCTGGCCTGCGAAGGAGCTCCTTGAGCAACGGCAGCTGGAATATTGACTACTAAGGTAGCTGAATCCGTAACCTAACGAAAAAAAAAAAAAGCAATGGATTTAGAACTTCGTTGGGGGAAAGTTTCCTTTGAATTTAGCCTCTGGTATATGCGTATATATAATATTAAAGGAAGTGTACGATGGGTGGGTTTTCCTGTCAAGGTGATAATGATAACTTAAGAAATTTATTGCAGCTTCACTACTTCGGGTTATAAGTAGCCCTAAATGTCCAAGTGGAACTGGGGCAGCAACGATTTTGTTGAACGGACACATGTGCTCTTCGTTAGGTCGGTATTATGCTTGCTTTATGGGTTTAAACCTTGCTTAAGCACGCAGGGAAGTGCCATCCCGATACTCTCGTTTCTACTTTTGTGCGAGATGAGACGCGCTACCACGGCATTTTGCTGTAGTGAGTAAAAAAATTGAACTTTCATTGTTTCCAATAAATTGGCAACGTACGGTAGCTTTAGACAGTTTCCGGATCGAGAAGCCCACGTGAGAGATTATAGTTTGCTCGCATTCTAAGATACAACTAGAAATCAAATGTGTTATCCATAGTTTCGTAGGCGATTTAGTGGACCATCAATTCCATGCCAACCCTTGGAGATGGCGATTTTTTAAAATGTGATTAGCATTCTTTTGGAACTTGACCCAATTCAAGGTATGTTTGTATGTATGTTTTTCTGTCTTGATTTAACCCTTTTCAAGCCAACTCGGATCACTGGCTAGTCCGTGGTCCAAAAGGGAAATGAGAAAATGACCATTCTCTTCAATGACAAAAAAAAAAATCCTTTAAAATTTATCCGGTGCTGGGCGGAATCAAACCCGCGTCATGTATATTCCGACAACCTTACCTGAATATATATTGAGACACGCGCCGCGCGCAGACTTCGTGGCGGCGCTGCTAGATGACATAGCGTGTCCAGAGGGAGAGAAAAGCCGAGCTGCCGTTCACGCCTCGCACATGACACGTTTCGGCGGGAACATACGATACAATACGGTGTGTAGCTACATTGCTGCAATGCTAATCGCATTACCGTCGACAGTTACTCTGAGATGGTTTCTGCCTGATTTCATTCTTCCACCCACCCTGTGTGTCGGGAACGTATGTAAGATCTGCACGCTGCGTGGACCTGTACACCTACAGGCTCGTCTCAGACATACTTTCTCCGGCGTTGTGTGGCCGCAGGTGTCGGGCTTGTCGGAGCAACTGGGGCAGAAACTGGCCGAACTGGGCCACTTGTCACCCGGTCCACTCATGATTTGCCTGAGCATCATCTGCTCCTTCATGTCCGAGCTCATCAGCAACTGCGGAACATGCACCGTCCTTCTACCAGTTTTTGCTGTGCTGGTGAGCGATCTGACGCAGCATGTGTCCTTGCTATTCGGTCTGAGCGTTTTGTATCGTAAGAGAAATAACGGGTGCTCATAAACACTATGGTAACGAACAACTTTTTTTTTGTTTTTGTAGCAATCAACTGTTGCAAAGTGCTACACTTAGAACTTGTTTCTTTTAACTGGTAATCTTTCTTTTTTCATTTTTGGCTCTTTCAAAATTCTTTCATTGTACTTAGGGACACAAATGTTCCCGCGATAATTGTCAATGCCTCTCTTGCTAAATTCACCACTCCTGCTTTGGCAGCTGGCAGTATTATATTAATTAATTAATTAATTAATTAATTAATTTGGTGAATAAATAAATAAATAAATTATCTTATCCGCAATAAGCCAAAACTAAATGGTTGCATGGCGAACAAGTTCTCGGAGACGTTGTTGCAGCTTCTACCTGCTTTTGGTTATATTTTTCTCACTATGGCTTACAGCAAATTCTTCAAATAAAAAAAAACAAAACATACACAAGACATAACCTTGTTTGCAGCCTACGTAGGAGTTCTGAATGAAAAAGAAAACGGCTGAGTAACGATGTACCACAGTTAAGGTAGCACATTAAGTGTTTCTGAACGAGCACGAGTAGAGAAAATACAATGTTGAGAGAGATAAATATAGGAAAGGCAAGAATGCTGAATTGACGCATACAGTTATGGTACTTGGTCTTTGCTCTGAGGCAGTGGTTGCAAGGAATAACAAACGATATGCCGTTTCAGGCAATAGCTGTAACCGCACTATGAGTAACCGCACTATGAGTAACCGCACTATGAGTAGCCGCACTATGAGTAACCGCACTATGAGTAACCGCACTATGAGTAACCGCACAAATCACGCGCAATATTTCAAACAAAACTGGCATGACGTGGATGAAGTTTTGCGAAACCTAGTTCACAATAACTCCGAATGAACACACAAAGCCCTGCTGAATTCATTCTTTTCCCTGGATATTTCAAGGCAGAGGACCTGAACCTGAACCCCCTGCTGTTCATGATACCAACGACGATCGCCAGCAACTACGCCTTCCTGTTGCCCGTGGGGACGCCGGCGAACGCCATGGTTTACGAGCACGGCCGGCTCACAATAATGGAAATGGTACGCCCCAGGTTAAAAGAACAGAGATAGGTGCCATCCGTTGCGGTGGAAGACGACAGTTATTGGCAGAAACACAAATAGACCGGCAGTACCACTCTGGCAATGTCATCGCTGACCAGCAATGCATGTCTCCAAACTTGCAGGTTGTTCCTGGATTTCTGGCAAAAATCATCACCATGGTTGTGACAGTGGTGGTAACATACGTTCTGGGCGACCCAATCTTCGGCATGTTTCAAGAAGCTGACTGGGTGTCGGCTGTCACCACAGGAAACGTCAGCACTACTGTCGTTCCTGGGCAAACTTAGATTTTTTTTTCTTGTGGGACCGGGAAGGTCTATGCCTGAATGTACAAAAAAGGAGGTAGCACATGTGTTTGCTGGTATGCCAATCTGATTACTTCCATCTGACCATGTAGTGTACACAAAATCGGGCGAGCCACCACGACGCCAAATTATTGACTGACGGCAATGCGAATAATGTGAATGAAACAAGATATCTCGATTCGTGAAAATTCTCCCGAACGTGGTTCTTTATAATGTCGAGGGTGCGACAATGTTCCGCATAGTCTCATACACCTCTGTGAATCATTTAGTTGGTACCATTAATTTGTTTTCCCTTCCATTTCAGCTTTTTCCCTCCCGTTTATTTTCTTCAATTTCCTTCCTCTAGTCAGTGAATCCAAAGTCAAGTTAGGCGCGAACAGATGGAAACACACCGTGGAATAAAAGTTGAATGGAACGGGATAAAGCACCTTAGGCAGGTTGGCCGACGTTAAGATAGGTAGAAATGTCTTTGTCAAAGAAGGTCTTGTCATCGTTCGCGTGTAAGTTTTAAACGATTTGTGGAGCCACTGCCAGCCACGCCACATGATGGATTTCTACTAACTACTACCTCGTCCAGCCTGTCTGGGGCACTTTATCCCGTCTCATCCAACGTTTATCGTAAGTCAGGAAAAAAACTTTACCGGTATATTGTCACGTCTTGTTGGCTTTGTACCGTGAGCAGGCAGATTGTGACGTAGGAGCATTCTAAAGAGAAGTTTCTGGAATTCCCGGCCAAATTCAAATAAGATCAGCCTTTATTCTTTGTCGTTACTCAGTACCACGGTGTAAGATATACACTCTTTAGGTGGGAACACTTCTCGGCTTGCTTGCTAGACGCGATCGACCAGATAAAGTAGCACGGGCGCGCGTCTATCGGGGCTGTGACGGCAGCGAATACCTATCGGCGGAACGACGCAACTTCAGTTAGAACGCACGCGAGAGCGTGCGCCGGCAAGGAACGCGCGCAAGCCCTCTCCCCGGTGACCTACTTTCGTGTGTCACTCAATCATTTCGGATTTCCCGCGAACCACCGGTTGCTATAACAACGGGAGATTAAACCAATAAAGAGCTTTCTGTGTTGAAGTTGCGTCGTACTGCCGATAGGTATCCGCTGCCGTCACCGGGCAGATCGGCGCGCGCCTTTGCTACTTTATCTGGTCGATCGAGTCTGGCGAGTGTCCTCGCCTAAAGAGTATGTACCTTACACCGTGCTCAGTACGGAGAGAGAGATCTGGAAAACGAAAGCTGCCCACGAAATTTTGACACGTTCACAGCAATTTAAAACTAATCAAAAATTCACTGAGCTTTTCTTTCTTAAGAGCTGCGTGAGTGCCTTTGTGAGGCCAATAGGTAACACGAGTGGTGGGCGCACGAACGCTATAACAATGAGGAAACTCTATCAATAATAAGTTTCGTGAATGTATACGGGCGCTGGACCATGCTTCACGCTTGCCTGAACTAAGCAAATTTCGTATGAATGGGGGCCGACCAATCCTGAGAGCGAATGAGAACAAAATTGGTGAAAATTACAAAATTTGTAGCATACGAGCATACTTTGCGTGCTGCCTATAGCCTCATTTTCGCAATTATTTCATTTCCTCATATTGTTTAATAAAAAAGATCGTCAGTGAATTTCATTTCAGTATCCCGTCCGTCACTAATTACGACATAAACCCTGATGTCCGTCGCTGCGAATGATGTGTTGCCTGAAAAAATGTGTCTTCATCTCTCGCGTGCAGCGTTTCATAACAGCGTCATGCCTTCCCTGAAGCACCCGGCACAATTCTCTCGCACTGCGAGTTGCACACTCATGAAGTGGTATAACTACAGTTTCGCGCCGCTTACAGCGACGCCGATTTTCATGACATTGAAGAAATATTGCCGCAAATAAAATTTTACTTTCAAAGCACTCGCGCGTTTTTACTTCAACGCCAATCCAAGAACTGGACTTCGCTCGTATCAGTGAGACACGATATGCGTATTACAAATTAGAACTTTCATATTTGCAGATACGTTAATGTCAACAGTTGCCTTTTCTATAAACAAGTTGAGGGTGATGAAGGTGAATGTAATAGTTACAATAATAATAAACATTTATTTCAACGCAGCGTACTTAAACAAACTAGCAAGGGCTCATGAAAGCCGAAGGAGACTTGCATGGTGACGCACGGTAGAGGTGGCCGTTTCAACGATATTAAGCTAAATGAGTTATAATAATTGACAGATGGTATACAGAACTTTTAAACAATAAGAAAGAGAAGAAATGTATTAAATGTTTTCTAAACAAAATATACAAGCTTGTATTTAGTAAGATCAACTCAATAAAAAATGTGTTCTTAAGTAGCTCATAAAAATTTCGAGGCACGTAATAGCACATTGGCGATTCACCGTAGTGAGTACCACTCTTGGTACCACGTATCGGGGCATAAATATTATTGTAATGGTCTTCATAGCTTGCCTTGTATTCAATTTTTCGAGAAGTATTTCATGACAATTCGTTTAAACATTATATCAAACGAAGGCAGGCCAGATGCTTTAAACAGGACTTCCATTTGATCTATGCTGGTATTATAAAGAACACTAAGACATATATTTTTTTAACTTTGCTTATACGCCGCACACTTTTAATGAACTGGTACCTCTCACGAGCTCGCGAGCAAGCATAAGTTCGTGGTAGCGTGTCTGGTTCATTCACAGTCGGGAAAAGACGAACAGGGTTCTATTCGCGTCTTGACGAACAGGGATTGTAGAAATTGGTTTCATTCGCTGCATCACTTGAAGAGCAGTGATGAGTAACGTTTGGCAAAGGTAGTTTTACGACATCGACAACGTCAGTGAAACTGTACGTCATCCCATATTGTTAAAAAGTGCAACACTCTACAACAGTTCACCTGGAACTTGCCTTACCGTGGCTATAGAATCATCATAAGCATTAAAAAAAGCACCGCATATCCACGAAGTGAATGATGATGAGTGGGCGAAGCACCGGGGGATAATTCGGGTAACCCTGAATCCCCCTACGCCGGCAAGCGGACCGAGAGGCGACGAGAGCGCGGGAAGTGGCGGCAAAACGCCGGAAGCGTTCTCTACCTGAAGTTGGTGGCGCCGATGCTCGGTTCAAGCGCGAGCTTCGCGAGCCCTCAGCTCCGGGTCCGCTTGCCGGCGTGCCGCAAGCGGACCCGGAGCTCGCAAGCCGAGGGCTCGCAAGCGCGCTTGCGAGCCCTCGACTCCGCTTGCAGTTGAGCCGCCACTCTCGCCTTTTCATCCATAGCGGGCGCGCCGTTATCATCCATGGCTGAAGTGAGAAGGAGAGCGCGCGTCGGGAACGAACGCCCTTGTCCACCGCAGCGCCCCTAGCGGACTCCATGCAAACCAGAGCTACGGACGACGACGACGAGGGGGGGGTGGTGGGGGGGGGGGGACAAGGCTCGGCCCTAAGGTGTTTCGCCCCTAAAAGCTTGCAGAGGAGGAGGAGGAGGAAAAATAGAGAAGGAAAGGCAAGGAGGTCAACCAGACGCACGTCCCGTTTGCTAACCTACATGGGCTAAGGGGTTAAAAGAGATGAAAAGAAAGAAATGAGAGAGAGGGAAGAAGGTCATTTCAGTGTGAATACATTCGGTTGTCCAACACTTCACAATCGGTCACTGAGGCCAGTCGAGTTCATGAATCGTAGCAATGCCCGCGTCGCTTTGTAAGCCTGCGACGCATATGGGGCCACATTCCAAGAATATTTGTGTCTGAAAATGGTCTGCTGTCCAATCGGCCCAACACACTCCGAAGAACGTCGCGTTTGATGTCATAAAGATTACAAAAACACAACAGATGCTCGATCGTCTCTTCACAGTTGCATGAATCAAAGATCGGTGCGTCGGACATTCCAATAAGGAATGAGTAGGCTTTCGTAAAAGCCACCCCAACCAGAGGCAGCAAAGTAAAGTTGCATCACGGTGGGAGAAGTGCGATGGAATCTGCAGCTTCAGTGTAGGATCCAGTCGGTGGAGACGGCAGTTCGAGAAAATCGGGGTGTTCCATGAAGTTTCAGTCTTGGTTCGAACAAGTAAACGAAGAACCCGCGAAGCGTCTGTCCTTGATAAGGGTATAGGAATGCTCAGGGTTTCGTTATTAGCTGACTGGGCGGCATCATCAGCAAGGTCATTACCGACGATGCCACAGTGCCCCGGAATCCATTGAAAGATGATGTCATGTTCGTTTATGAGGGCTTGATGGAGAACCTTTCTAGTCTCAAACACCACTTGTTCATGGGTATTGCGTCGTAAGGCTGACTGCAGACTCTGAAGGGCTGCCTCGGAGTCACAAAAGATGACCCACTTTCAAGGTTTTGACTGTGTGATGTAATTAACAGCGACACGTATACGGCGGCAAGTTCTGTTGCCGTAGAGGTCGTTATGTGGGACACTTTGAACTTCATTGTGACTTGTAGGGCAGGAATGATAACAGCTGGTGGCTGAGACAGATCCATCGGTGTAAATGTGTGTTCTTTGTTCATACGCCTCGTTCAGTAATTACAAAGTCAACTGTCGTAGAGCCACTGTGGAAAGACGGGCCTTCTTAGTGATTCCCGGAATCGTGAGGTGTACTTCCGGCTGTCGTAGGCACCACAGGGGTAACAGTGGTCTTGCTGCTGGTGTAAAGCCCGACGGAAGGCAGCCATAATGTGTCGCAACAAGTTTATAAAATGTGGCTTGAGGTCTTTGTGCCGGCAAAGCAGCAATGTAGTGACTGGGTACGCGACACAGATGTCGAATGTGTGCTCTGAGGTTGTCAACCATGATGTATGTTGGAACCAAGTAGTCTCTAGCAATCATGATTGTTGCATGCGTCGAGGTGCATCGCCTTAGTGCAAGACATGTTCGTAGAGCCTGGCCTTGCAAACTTTGGAGGGTGCGAATATTCGGTTTGTATGTGTTCGTCAAAACCGGCACGCTGTACCGTAGAAAGCCCAGAAACAGTGTTCTGTACAGCTGTAGCATGGACCGTGCCGACGTGCCCCATGTTTTTCCGCACAGTAACTTCATGATATGTGTACAACTGAAATTAATCTGCGCTTCAGGTAGATGCAGTGGGGGATCCATGAAGGGTCCCTGTCAATAATCACACCTAAGATGCGGTCAGACTTCTGGTATTTGATAGCCTGGCCATTGAGGGAAACAGGGTACGGTGTCATGGGTTTGTGCGTAAATGCGATTAACGCGCATGTTTCGATGGATATACTAAGGCGTTGTTTTCGGAGATACGAACAAGTTAGGGTGCATGCCTGTTGAATTCTTGGGCGCACTTGAAGACGATTCACCGCCAAAGACCAAAGACAAATATCGTCAGCGTACATTGATAGGTGAATTATCACACGCATCAGCGAACTCACCGCTAATTTCGTTTCTTTCCTTCCCTCCTCTCTCTCCCTGTCATCTTTGTGTTCCCTTTTTCCATTCCCCCGGTGTAGGGTAGCCAACCGGACGTTATTCTGGTTAACCTTCCTGCCTTCTGCCTTTCTCTTTCCTCCTCCTTGGGTAATAGTTCAGCAGGCCAACCATAGTTAGGTTAAAGAGTATAGGGCTCAATACCCCGCCCTGTAGGACGCCACCGTACGTATAATAGTTGGCAATGGGGCCATCTTCGGTCTGCACAAAGAAGGATCTTCTGGTCAAATAGTCGCGGACCCACTGAAACATTCGGCCACCAATTCCAAAAGCCTCCAATGACTCGAGGATCGCTTCATGTGTGACATTATCGTACGCCCCTTTCCGGTCAACAAAGAATGCCACTGATATGCGCTTGATGCATTTTTGTTGCTGTGTAAACAATGTGAGGTCCATAACATTATCTATTGATGACATGCCTCGCCGAAAGCCTGTCATGGAGTCAGGGTACGCATTGTGGCGTTCAAGATACCAAGTCTAGGCGTGTAAGTATCATCTTTTCCATTACTCTCCCTAATCAACTTGCCAGGGCAATAGGGCGATATGATGTCAGGTCGAAAGGCGACTTTCCTGGTTTGAGCAGCGGTACAAGCCGACTTATCTTCCATTTCTGAGGAACAATGCTATCATGCCATGAGCGGTTGTAGTAATTCAACAGCTCTTGACTGGCCTCTCGTCCGAGATGGGCAAGAGCTGCATAAGTGATGCCGTTGGGCCCTGGTGAAGATGAACCCCGAAAGGCCAAAGAGGCGTCAAGTTCTTCCACAGTAGGTACGCTCGACAACAGCATGCAGCTTCACAAACCATTTGATGACACCCATCCATATTGCTCGGCCTCTGTTTCTAGTGCTACAACTAGACATATTGTGCACTTGCACTGGACTGCCATTGCTCGCTTCGTGTTCCACACCATGGTCTGTTGTTGCATATCGGCGGAAACAGGCCGACATCAATGCAGATATAACAGAACACTCGCTTATTGGTTAATATATAAGCAGTTTTGTGCACTGCACGCTGACGTCTTCTGTTACCCGTCACTGAGTCTCATTCTAACAAGGACGCTGTCCTTTAACATAGACAGCACTGCTCAGAAATCACAACTAACCGTTCTTAAAAACAGACCCCGGTATTGCTAATGACACTGCTGCCACGGAGAAGGCTTTTATTTAACTAAAGGCAGAGAGGTCGGCCTGACCTTGCGCGCTCTGACCTGCTACACACCGCGCTGGGGAAAGAGAAAAGAGGAAGGAAAGAAACATGGAAGGTGGTGACAAGTACGGTGGTGCAAAGTAGCAATGAATGATATTCGTTAACACGGCAGTATACTTAAAGCCTTGAGACTAGTCCTATGCTGTGCAGAGATTGAGTCATTATCCGAGATTTGTGCGCTTATAGCGATTTATGCCATTGGGCAATCTTCGGTAATTAAGTACATATATAATGCTCACAGGCGATAAATGAACTAGTGAGAAAGCGATGATTACTGCGTCCCTTTACGCAGCAGGCAGCGCTGGTTGGCACGTGTAAGAAAGACGCGAGGCCACCGCGTGGCCGAGTGCGGTCCAGCGCAGTCGGCAGAGTTGTGCGGTCAATGAGACGCGCACGATCGCCTCGATCAAGTGCAGCTCTCTTGAGGAGGAGGCGGAGCCGGCCGCTGCCATGAGAGACGCATTACGCGACCCGCGCGCCCCTCGGGTGTCGGGTCTCCAGTGTCGCCGCCGGCTGCGACCGAAGAGGCCGCCACTCGGACCCGGACAACCGCCGTGGACCCCTGAGCGCGCGCTGTGGACCGCGCGTCCGGACCCACGCAGCGTGAGTCAACCACATCGCCTGTCACGCAAGGCGAGTCTTCGCGGAGCGATCGGTGCCCTTTGACCCTCGGGCTGCTACATCTTTCGTAGAGAGCGATAGTCCAAGACGACCAACCTCTGTCCGTCACTCCGGGAACTGCTTTACGACTTAGATTTGCAAGGATCCGTTCCCTATGCAAGAATTGATGGAAACTGTACGTGGCCGAGTAGATAGTAATCCCGAGTGAAAAGCACTACAGAGGCGCCAAATATAACAAGTTTCGATCACGGTCGACTCCGCCTGTACGTTGACAGTCAGTGATAGTAGGGCTCAATAGAAAGTAATCGAGTGTTAAGCAGCATGTAGGGGCGCCTGTCATTTCGACGGTGGTTGTTCCAAGTGGTATTGATCATTTGTGTTAAACAACTTTGACGTTTCGAGTATAGTCTTCAACATTATGCCATCTTGGCTCAGCGAAGTCGAAAGAAAATGGACTGTTCAGAACTTAGTTGTCACCAAGAATGTTCATTCCAGAGAAGGGCCCGGAAGATAGCTACTAAGCATCTCTCGTATATCGGGAAAATGAACGTCTTGTCCTTTCTATTGGCAATGCCACTTAATAAATTTGCACGTTCCTGTAGCTCTCATGAGCCGCAATTCACGCATGCGGAAGGCTGCCACATGCGTCATGTACGGTGGTGTGAGCCTTCTCCAGTGCATGCCTGTTACTGTGAGTGCTTATTGGTTTAGCGTGTAGTGGCTGTAACTCGTGTTCTGACTTTTGGTTCCATAGTTTAGTGTCTTGTTCCTGAGCTGGTAGCGTGTGACTCAAGTTGGTTATTTCAACGGGCACTATTTTAATTTACAAGCGCTTAGAATGAACTGATAGTGAGCTTTAAGAATGCAAAATAGTTGTCTGAAGAAAAAATAAAATCAGGCAAAAAATTGAAAGTTTTGCATTATGGTTCGCATATATGCGAATGTCGCGTTTAAAAGTAAAATTCTATTATCATCTCGTGCGCCTGACTGTTGAAGATAGAGAGAGAGAAACGAAAAGACACATACACTAGATTTGGCCTTTTCGAGACCACGTTCCGAAGTCTCATTCTAACGAAAGCGGCAGCCAGCCCAGTTATAATTGGGTCTTCCATGAACACATGTTTCCAAACTAAAAGTTGGTACCAACTTATTTACATCTCAATAGCTACGCTTCCTTTTCCCACATGTTTAGCCATTCAGGAAAAAAAATTGTCCATTCAGGAAAAAAAATTCTAACAGATTTAGTACTTTCTTCAGCAGTTGTACTTTTGTTTTTGGATGGGCGGCGCAGACAAACATGTTTGACAAGATACCAAAGCAGGAAGAAGTCCTTGCCTGATGCCACGTGCTTCGCCGCTGTGGAAAACAAAACCGAAGGAAAGTTCCATGCGCTCACGCGGAGGTGGAAAACAAATCCGTGTGTTTTGCTCCGGCTGAAACTCGCTTGCACTGTGTCTGTTCGTTAACAAACGTTCAAAACGCTCAATATCTTGCGATAAGTGTAGATTAAGCTATGCTTTAATATAATATTTGGTTTAGACAGTCGAATACCTTAGTTTACTGCTCGTGAACTCATAGCTAAGGGTAGTTACCTGAAATGTTACTGTTCAAATATCACTTGCAAACGCGCAAGTGATATAGTACGCATCTGCCAGCAAGCTTTAATTATTTTCAGCTCAGAGTACTACACATGAAAATTAATTACAGTGAAAAGCAAACATTGGTGAACATCACATTTCTGTATTATTGCCAACTGCTTTATAAATGTTCGCTGTAATGTGTTTTCGGTGCGTGTCTAATCGTGTTTACGGTTCGATTGGTTGCTCCGGGAATTTTTCTTACGTTGTTTGTCAGATGCTTCCAGAAAGGTTGCTTTAGTGCGCATGAACTGCTGCGCCGTATTTCCTTTGGATCAGTGAAGGTCGATCTAATTTATTGTTATTATAATCATGAATACATATAAGTCATATCACTGCCCCACCATCCGGCAACTTATGCTAAATGGCTCGAGGTCTGACATATAATTTACTTGATAGGATGCTGCCTTTCGAAGTGTAATAATGCATTGTGAGGCGCGCCTTAGTGGAGTGCTCCGGATTGATAATGTCGCCCACCCGGTAATTAACGCGCACCTAAATGAAAGAGCACGGACTTTTTTGTACACTGCCACCTGATGCGGCTGCCACGGCCGAGAAGCGAACCCGTGTCCTTGTGTTCAGCAGCAGGACGTCATAAACCTCAAGCAACTGCAGCAGGTGGAAGTCAACCTTATCAGTTCATTAAAGTATAAGGACGAATTAGGAATAAGTCACACACCCCCGACACATAACTTAATTTGTTCAAGATTAAATTACATTAAAATGCGCTTTCCCTCTATGCGGCCAGCAGGAAATAAGCTAAGCGGGCGCATCGTGCTGACAGTTCTAACTTTCACTTTGCAAAACAGGTCGTAGTTTTCAAAGCCTCCTTGCCTGAGAGGCACACAATATAGGTGACAAGAGTTCACTATCAGTTTAGACCAAATTATACTGAAGGCCGGCGATAAGTTTGCGATTCCGCAGTAGCTGGTTACCAAACTGCGCAGGAAAGCTTCGCAGAAGTGATAATTATGGAACACAGAATACTAAGGATGGAAAGTACAAGTAGGTGTGGTCCGAAGTTATATTAAAAATGCTAATTAATGAAGGGAACAAAAAATAACGAGTAAACAGAGCACGAATGCCTACTGCAGGCTTGCAAGCGTCGTGGGCGGAACAGGACATGCTGCGACGTCCCTGCTGTTCTGCCAGAAGCTTGGTCCCAACTGGCCGAGCTCTGGTGCTCGCTGCCGGTAAGTTTCAACGCAGTCTGGAAGCGATAAACGCTGAGGAACGAAAAACAGTGCGAGCATGGAAAACGGGGACTGAGGCAAAGACGTCGCCAAAAGCACTGAACTTATAACGTAAAAGTGTTATCGACGAAATATGCATTGCGCTTGTCAACAACCTAACAATTCACTATCAGAGCCAGTATTTTGACCTAAGAAATTTTCGTATTTTATTAAATAGTAGAACAAGGACTCGAGCAGTGGACTGCACTTGCAGTGGCAGCGATAGTGAAAAAAAATCTTACAAGGGCTAGGCTCACAGTTTCTAGACGGAGGCTGACAAGCAAGATGTTTGACAGGGTCCAGTGGTGAGCACCACCTAGTACATCGACTCCTTGCAAAATAAAAAAAAAGTAGTCGCATTCATACAAATTGACGGGCGAGAGCAGCTTGCATCTTCGTCCATCATGCATCAAGGTCATTTCGTTAATATATAAAATGTCTACGCTTCTACACGTTTACGCATAGAGTTACCGCTGTCTACAGATAATTTGTATAATAGTCCGTCGGCGGTCCACACACAAACACAATTAATCGTTTATTGACTAAATATATCGACTTGTCACATGCAAACAAGAGATATGTGTGTAAGGGAGCAAAGTAGTCTATGTCTGTATAAAGTTGTTGGGCTGCCCAATTCAATGTAAAGTACTGGCTGTGATGTAGTCCTCACGGTTTTGCTGAGAAGCATGGTAAATGCTTCTCAGCGAGAACGTGTGTAAGAGAATGCGACGGGGCCCATCTGCTGCACAGTTGTTGAAGCGGTTTGGCTGGCTGCATCAGCTGGAAATGAATTGGTCCAACACAAAGTCAAGCGCAATCACTTGTAGGACTTTGCGGTCCCTTTCGAATTAGGTAGACTGACGCTGACATTCTGAAAGAGATGCGCGGTTAACACGTGCACGTTCTCTTTGTCGTGCGCGGTGGAGTCAAGTTAGGGCAGTGTGCGAAGCTGCTTCTTTTTGTACGACTATTCTGCAGTTTATGGTGCATTGGGGGCACGTTAAAGATCCCCTGGTGGTCAAAAGTAATCCGGCCGGAGTATCCCTCCACGGCGTGCCTCATAATCAAATCGTGTTTTCGGCACCTAATATCCCAGAATTCAATTCAAATTCCATTCTGCAATTTATACATTAACGTAATACGATGCCTCAGACAGTGCTCGAAGCAAACGTCCGCGTTGGCAACCGTAACTCGCGGTACACCCGGCGTTATTTATATCTACAAGTGGCAATGACGTAGAACATTCCGGACGTACGTCAACCATTTCTCCGAGAAGTTGATAACCCTCGATCCACCCCCGTCTCCCAAACGGTCAGCAGTCGAACCCTTAATGAGCAATACACACGTGAAGCCTCTGTCCGTGCCATGGCCGGAAAGGCCCCGAGGAGGCCTTTCATGCCCACACCGCCCTGGGGAGTAGGGGTGCAGCAGGAGAAGCCAAGGCGCGTCACGGGGTTTCCGCTTCCGGGAAGCCCCGAGCTGTGAAGGCAGCAGCGAGGGTCCCCTGCAACGATCGGCAATCACGCTCCGAAGAAGCCGCGCGTGGCGGGCCCAGCGCCACACTTGGAAGCACGCTTGTTTACGCGCTCGCCAGCTGCCACTGTCGCGCGCCGAGAGTAATAGGGAAATTCGCTCGGCCGGCGAGCGCGGCCACTGTAGTGTGCGTCGGGACAACCGTTCGTCCCTCCGCAGGCTGCGAGTACCGGACGGTTTCGGGAAGGTCAGGAACTTGAGACGGTCAGTAGCGCGTGCAAATCGCTCAGAATGTTTGTTTTGGGCGTCTTCGAGGCAAACGAGGCACCAGAAGAGCTCCTATGGGTACTCATGCGTCCCGTCCAGCAAGTTTTCGGCGAGACCTGCTGACTCCCAGAGAGACCACGGACAGGAGGCTGTGTTAGCTTTTTTTTTATTATTACTTCATCTATTTACCGAATTGCGCAAATTGAACCACGTAACCTCAAAGAAAAGTGCCGGGAATGCCGGAATGAGGGGGAAGATGGGGGGGGGGGGGGGGGACCGAAAAGGGTAGGCACTAGGAGATTCGTGTTTAATTAAGTAACAGTCACCGTCAGACTTAAACCGAACAATGAAGACACAGCAACAGTGGCATAACATTACCAAACACGAACTGTACGGAACAATTATCGAACGCTTTGTAAGGAAGACACATTAAGCTACCCCCCCCCCCCCCCCCCTAATTACTCCTGGCACGCCAAATAGGAATCTCCTGCACACTCCGCAGGAAAAACAAAAGGACACTGAAGACGCCATTCGCGTGAAGTATGACGCTGACTGCACAGGCGTAGGATAAAGTTGCAACAGTCTCTGAGGTCAATCGCTATTTCTGTGGGCGTTACACACCAAGAAGTATCCTCAGAGACTTCTCATGGTGTGTAACGCCCACAGAAATAGCGATTCGGTCGGGAATAGCGGTCCTGCAGTGGACTTGTCTCCGCATTCGTTCGTTCTCCCGTATTCTGCGCTCTGTATTGGAAAATTCTTGGTCGACGATGATCATGGTTAAGCGACTGCGTTGTATGAATCTCACGTATTTAGTTCTCACATTCTCACATTCAACGGCGGAAAACCTGTCCGCTTTGAGGTGTAATGCTCTAAGAGCGGGAAGATGACCGCGTTTAGCTCAAAAAGAAACAGCGAAATAAAACTCAACTATGAATGCTGCGAGTGTGGCGCGAAGGATGGAGTAGTGATGCACTGGTACATTAACCTTCACCGAAAGTTGCCTGTTTCCCACACAAGCGTATAGCACAGAGACCACTGTCTGCAAGTGCACATAAGCTGCTAAGGTAAGTTACTAGAATGCTACGACTCCTAACATAATGGATGTGCCTCTGCGGTCAAGTATACAGCCATGGCAGCTTTGGTGTGTTGCCTAACATGATTTTATTTAAGCTCAGTCATCAGCATTTGGGCTGATTCACGAGTGTCCCGATCCTTAACCATCGTGTCTTCCCGACCGAATCGCCTCGAATTTGTTCCTCGGCTGCAACAACCATGCTGAGTCATGAAGACTACAATAACGCCTCACTGGGCTAATTCGAGAGGATCACTCCTGGAGATCTTTCAGTTTTGCCCGCATGATCTACAAAAAGAAAAAAGTGGCGTGCACTGGGAGCGGCCGACGAACACGGATATACGAAGGTCCATGCGCATTACTGAAATTTGGTTGTTACCGCGGAATCTATGCCCCGGACCACGTTTTTGGTCGTGAATCTGATGAGCACTTCTCAGTGCGCAGTCTCGCAATTACGTCGACACTCGGTGAAAGCAGATGGGCCGCCTGTCCCCTCCCTCGGCCGCTCTCGCTCCGGGAGCAATCGTGTTTCACCAGGGCGGAAATCTGATTCGTGCCACCGATGGGCCGCAATGGGCGTCACTTGCCCAGTTCCCTGCACGGTTGCGGAGGCTGCACATCGCGCTCGTTTCTGCTGGAAGCGCGAGCTCTCGGCTGCACGCTGCCGCTCGACCGTCTAGAAGCGCGCAAACGCGCCGGCTGTCGCGGGCAAGTCGCGTCGAAAATAATGTGTGACCCTCGCTGTGTATACTACGCTATTTGCTAGACGAAACGGCAGCTTCGGTCATGCGACTGAGCCAACACTGAATGCGACGCCGGTGGCAGAAAGGAAAGGCGGAAGATATTTTCTTATCACAGACGGCAGCGTGTATGCGGACATCTATCTCGTACCCCCAATGGTGCGTGGGAGTGGGCACATGTTTTCATAGCAACCAGCCTGCCAACGCATCATAAACTCTTGATCGTGCCAGACAGAACAAATCGATTTGTGGCAGTCAGCTGTATTATAGTGAATTATTAAGTTATAAGTACTGAGTTATATCGTTGTAAGTCAGTGAATAAGTAGGCTATTGCCTGTACTTAGTCTGCACCGCATTATTATGAGCACGAAATACTGCGACTGTACAGCTTGCCACAGCTTGTCCTGTGGCTCTGTGCCACAGTGCAAGCTGCTCGGGCGATGTAGACTGCTGTTATGACGCAGTTTTTCCGTAGCCGTTACGATGTCATTCTTGCGCTACTGACGCATTTTTCTTCCCCGGCATTCTTCGGTTTCGGTTGCTCTGACGCCGAAGCGCTGGCTGACCTCTGACGCCTTCCGCTATTGCGCCACTGACTCGCTTCGTGATCCTGGCGCAACAGGTCCACGACTCTCTTCGATTTCAACCTCTCAGACTACACGGGGCGATCTTGACCGATAAATCTCCACAGAGAAGGAACCGTCCCAGCATGCAAACCGAAGAGGACGCAAATATTGCCCGTTCAAACAAGAAACGCGACACAGTTATCGACTGTTACCATTTACATGTACGATGAAGTAAATAAAGCTTGCAACGATTAACGAAATAAATTCTGCCGATATTTGTGAGATGGGAGTACATTCGCGGTAGGAAAAGTTACCATTGACCCTAATGAAACCATTGCTTGTGGATCTATCACCACTTTACACGGAACTTTAGATTCCATGCATGCGCTATACCAGGTGTTTTTGAAGCGAAAGCTTCATTACGCTACCTCGGGCAGCCGTCGGCGACTCCACAGTTTTCACCTTGAGAGCTAGAGGTCAAACCACAAGAGAGGATTAAGGCGTGTGCGTGCATGCATGCCTGCGCGCGCGCGCGCGTGTGTGTGTGTAGGGAGCGCGCGCGCGGGCGAGCGTCATCAGACGCCGGGCGCGTCGGAGCGCATTGGCCGCGCGTCCGGTTACGTTGGCGGCGCCAGCACGTCGAACCATACGTCGAACTATAGCCGCTGTTGTTCTCGCCAACGTGACATAAAGTGTACACGCGGTCAAGCTACGTCGGACTATATTTAGGCCGTTGCGGAATCCTGAAAGGAGACATTGCCGCCGTTGCCCGAGTAGACTTGGGCCCGGCTGCGAGTTGCAACCAAGTCTCACTACTTTACTGATCACCGCAGTGTCTTCATGGGCATAAAAATGATGAATAGACACTGTATTCATTGCGAACATGTCTGTATATCATTGTGAAGACACACCTCAGCCACAGCTCGACAATGGGCCTAGCCAGGGCAGTGAATCTTTCGCTACCAACCAGGGTTACCAAAGCTAAACCACACCAATTTTTTTAACTGCACCAAAATTTTTAAAGATTGCTTGTGGCAGATAGCATATTTATAACCCTTCAGGTAAACTACTCGAGGCGGCCATTTCTACGAGAAATCAAAGTGCTTAATAGAATAACTAAGATAATTAAAGTAGTTATCTTTCTGATTAATTGAACACGTTACCACAGGATCTACCCAGACACCTACCCTAGTAACACTTGCAAGACTCAGGCAACATCGCTTCCCCACATGCTATGGGAATGTAAAGACCAATATCGGGCAATTAATACTGTGACACTCTCGTCGAGATGGGCCGCCGCCCTGCGCAGCTCCCACCTCGACGACCAACTCTGGGCTACCCAGCAAGCCTGCGAGGCGGCGAAGAGGCAAGACCTCGACGTCCCCACGTGGGAGGCCTAGGCCCAGCCAACTAAACTGCTGGTTTCAATAAATGTTTGTTCCTCCTCATCCTCTTTACGGTACATAATTTAATTTACGAATTTAGCCGGTGAGTTCGCAAGGCGTATGCACTTGGAACGAATTCTCAGGACTTCACTAGTTTCGAAATACTAGTTTTCAAACTTTCCCACGAAATGCATTGGCATTCCAGTTACTTTTGTGCTTAAACGCATAAAACAGCGTTCTAAAAAAAAAAAAAAAAAAGCAAGTGGAACAACGTGCATTTTTACCGCAAGTCTGACTGGCGCATATCTCGAAACCGGTACCATTCTCAGAATTAATTCCAAGTGAATGTGTCTTGAAAACTAACTAGCTACAATTCGCAGATTACAATACATGCGGTAAAGGAATCATTTCAGAGTTAATTACTGCAATTTTGCTCAATTATTCAATTAAGCATTTTGATTTCTCGTAGAAGTAATGGCCGCCTCATTGAGTAATTAGCTCAATGGTTAGAATTGTGCTATTTGCTACAGGCAATTTTTGAAAAACTTCGTGCAGCTAGAAGCACATCCTAGCTATAGAGCCCACAGTGCCAACACTTAGTCACATAGCTCAGATGCTTCTTCAGTATCCATTGCTACAGATAGCCACCAGCGAGAACCGTAGGGAACCACATGTCAGAGGCGTTTGGGTATAAGCTGACGGGAGAGTTCACTGGCTCAGCAATGGAGATAAGCAAGAGACGTTTAGACTATTGGTAGGAAAAACGGCGGGGAGAGCTGGAGGCGGGATCATCGCAGGTATAGGTAACTTTACGAGGTAAGCAGAGAAAAGCAGAGTGACGGATATGGTAAGCACTAAGAAGTTCGCGCAGGCTACGTTACTTTAGTCACCATCCCGATTCAAAGAGGATACCATTAGCAGCCATTATCAGTACCACAAGTATGGGTGACTAAACACGGAAAGGAATTCGGAAAGAAAACGAAAAGGCTCTTTTTCTGGTATTGTTATTCCTACTTTTTGGAAGAACCAAGAAGAATTTGCAAAACTCCTCCCCCATCCCCCTCCCTTGGTCCTCGCAATCACAACATCCCCCTGTTGAAGATTTTTACTTGCCTCAGCTTACTAAATTAAATGTTGGTGCTCTTCTTCCCAGTTTGGCTTGGAGCAGAGTGCGCTATATAACGCTGCCAAGAAAAGCAGTTAATGCACTGACGAAGACAAGTCCCTCTTCGAAACACAGAATCCAGAGACATCTCTTATTCGACCACTGTTGGTCATAGCAACACATTGTAATAATAGTTTTCTATGCTCTGGTTGAACTAAACGCCGTGTGATGGCGCCACCAACGCTAGCACTCCCATCTTCGTCTCAGGATATTCCGTATATGATAATCGCTTACGTACAAACTGAAACTATGTACGGAAGCGCCGGAAGGACTGGAGAGAATGATCCGAGTCTCTTCCAACTGCCTACAGCGACCGCCGCGCTGGCGTGGCGTCCCGTGTGTGGCGGCGGCGGCGTGGCGGGCTGGCCCATCCAGCGCATGACCAACTTCAGCGGCGACATCTTGCTGGGCGCGCTGTTCCCCGTGCACGAGCGCAACGCCACGTACGAGTGCGGACGCATCCAGGACGAGGGCGTCGAGCAGCTCGAGGCGCTGCTCTTCACGCTGCACAAGATCAACAACGACTCGGCGCTGCTGCCCGGCGTGTCGCTGGGCGTGCTCGCGCTGGACTCGTGCGACTCGACAGAGTACGCGCTCGAGCAGTCCCTAGACTTCGTCAAGGTGAGCCTTTTTTTGCCCCCCGGCACGACGTAGCAAAAATTAAAGCAGGAAGGAAAGTAACGCGACACGCTCGAAGCCTAGTAAGTGAGGTGAAGGTTTGCCCACTGTTCTATTGTTGCCTATTCTTACCTGTCCTTGCAGGTAACTGCTTCGAAAAATTACGAAAAAAAAAAAAGGTTCTCCACACGAGTGACTACGTCGTTAACGGTATTTCATGCGCAGCACCAAGTGCACCGCGCAGTCCACAATGAGTTCACACAGACCATCCACGTATGTGATGTCACAGTTTCAAACACCCAGCCTATTGCTATATCGGCGGTGCTCTCAAAGCGACACGACCCACTAAAGATTTCGTCATTCTCTTTTCGTGAGATTATGTGACTGTAACGGGCCACCGTGACATTTTGCATTTAGTGCCCCGCTATGCACAAGCAAATAAGGATAAAGTGCTTCTGGCGCAAGGGTAGCCGAGGCGCGGCCGGGAAGAGAGAAAAGCATGTGAGTGAGTCAGTTACTTGGGAACGTTGAAAACAGTCACATGCTCTATCGTGACGTATGACAGAAAATGAGGGACCATTTGGGATATTAGCTGCGCTCCCGCAGACCACTGGGAGATATATATATATATACGAAAGAGAGGAGGAAAGCAGAGAAGTTAACCCGAACGGAAAATCCGGTTTGCTACCTTACACTGAAAAATGGGAGAGGGGGAGCTATAGAGACAAGAGAGTAGAAAGACAGTGAGAACACACACGTGCGATTACCGCCTACTAGCACAGCACAGGATCACCAGCAACCCGCCGTGGTTGCTTAGTGGCTATGACGTTGGGCTGCTAAGCACGAGGTCGCGGGATCGAATCCCGGCCATGGTGGCCGCATTTCGATGGGAATGAAATGCGAAAACACCCGTGTATTTAGATTTACGTGCACGTCAAAGAACCTCAGTTGGTCCAAATTATTCCGGAGTCCCCCACTACTGCCTGCCTCATAATCAGATCGCGGTTTTGGCATGTAAAACCCCACAATTTATGATCACCTGCAGCGCAATGAATGTCAATTCAGGCTAAAGTCATTTGAGCATGTATGCTATCCTTAAAAAGTGTTGCAGTGATTTCGTCGCCCTCTGCTGCAATGGCTTATGAGCTCGGCATTACAAAATGATTTTGGCTGAAAACTGATAAGGGTCCGTGAACAAAGCGAGCTAACGCAGTTGGGAGCAGTCGCCTCGTACACCGTAGCCAGGACAGTCACAGAAAGTGTTGAAGGGTGCCCTCGCGACCAAAGCCATCCCACGTACCACGAGTTTGGTTATTCCAGTGCTAAAAGCAAAGGTCTTAGTAAAGGCCACTTCTGTAGCCACAGCCGACAAAGCAGGGTGGCCTCGCAACGGCAGAGTCCAGTATCGATGCGAAGGCGGAGCGAAGAGTCCAGGTGGAGCAGTCGGTTGTTTTGAAAACTTGGTGTGTCCACGCAAAGAACGTGATGTCTCGCGCAAGCATTCGAAGTGAAGGGTGCGTTTCAGCAATACGACATGTTGTGCCACGATTGTAGCCCACGGACGTTTTAAATCCCACGTGCTCACACATCTAACTGCCCTCTTCGTTCACGTTTCACCCAATGGTTGTTGCTCAGCAAAGTGCAAATGCCCTTCATCGCAAACGCTTGTACAAGACTCGACGTTACATTCATGTCGCAGGGCTTTATCGCGCGGAGCAGCGTGGGCTTCGCGTGCGCGGATGGCTCATCGCCGGCGTACCGGCACGGAGCCTTCGACCGCGTCGTCGGAGTGATCGGCGGACAGTCCAGCGCCGTCTCCATCCAGCTGGCAAACCTGCTCAGGTTGTTCCGCGTGCCACAGGTCAGAGCCGCCCGCCTTCTAGAATGAAGCTGCAGTGGTACCTGGCTTCAAGTCTGGTTTCACACTAATCCGGATTCACGTGCACGCAACCAGTGCGACTCTTTTGAAGCTCTTGGCACTGCACGCGCCTCGTTGCACGTCGCGCATGTCGTACACGTTGTCTTAGAGAACCTTGTCCATCCGCCACCTTTGTCAGGTGCAGCACTGGCCTACGCACTGAAGGCTTGAACACGTTCTTGACTCAAAGTAAGGAAATCAAAGTTCACGAAAATAGATGTTGCTATAGACTATATGTTGAGGTGAATAGCGCTAAAAAAAACGATACAAAGGCAAGGAAGACGAACACACCGCTTGATTTGTATCAAATCTTTTTTTTCGCACTGTTCGCTTCAAAATTGCAATACCCACTTGCGCAGCAAACCATCCTCCTGAAGTGTATTACTATTCACGCTATTTCGGGGGAGCACCCCTGACGACTTGCACAAGTCGGGAGTTAGATCCCCGTTAGACATGATACTTGTAATGATTTGCACTTCCGACGCCTTTCTTAAGCTAACGGCATACTTAAATTCTCACTCGTCATATTGTAGTTCGCTTGAGCTGCCCACGTGCCTTCTGTGGCGGAGACACTCGATGGAACGCCTTCCCTAATGTGCAGTGCTGCTGAGGATGCAGCGATACGAGTCGTTTGACCACGAGTATTCTGTTTCAGTGCAGTTGACTGACCGCTGCTTAATCCTGCGCGCGTGCCCAGGTGAGCTACCAGTCGACGAGCCCGACGCTTAGTAACAAGCACCGGTTCGGGTACTTCTTCCGGACGGTGCCGTCGGACGTCAACCAAGCACACGCCATCCTGGAGCTTCTGCGCGCCTTCCACTGGACGTACGTGTCGGTCGTCTACTCGGACACCGACTATGGAAACAAGGGATACGACAAACTGCAGGAGCTTGCTGCCCGATACCGCATATGCCTCTCCAATCCACAGGTGCGTCTCCTGGCGGTTGATGACCATATATAGTGGGCTGACTATGTCATAATGTGCTTCTTCTGCCAGAGGTGGAGACACCAAGAAAATATAGACAAATTCAAAACTACCTCGAAACCGTCAAAGCAAATGAACATTAAAATCAGATACCGCAATCGTGGCTAGATATTTGACAATGGCGTCAGATGCAAGGCTTATGTGGTGAATCTTACGCATAATCGGTAAACACGTGCCCGTCCACACTCATCCACGCTGCGCCTCGTCTACAAGAGGATTATGCGGTATACAGTTTCCATATGTGCAGTCACACGTTTCCGACTAATTTGTGGCGCACCGTCGCATGGCGACTGAGCCTCCTTTGTAGTTTGCGCCATAACTGCACTGTATAATCAGGGCCGAAATAAGTTCCGTAGACATATGGACATAGTTGCCGAACAAAGCGAGGGTTATTAATCACAATATGCATTTAGGTGACCGCGAGAGCGCGGCTATGGAACGACGTGCAACAGACCCTCCAAAGACGGACACGCCACGCGAAGGATAAATACATTAATTGAAGTGGCGAGCCGTCCTCTATCGTATTCTTAGCACCAGTATCCGCTAACACGCTTCTACTGCTTCGCGCCAACCTCGGCAGACGCAAACATTAGAAGTCAGCTAGCGCACAATTACACGCTGGCGCTTCACGCAACCTGCGTATAAGAGCACCACACCGACAGGATGTGCCGCCGCAATGACGCTTGGGGATCTCGAAATGTCCCTCCTTGTTTGGGACTTGCAACGGGTCACATAGTCAGTGATATGGAAACCTTGGTGACATACACGATGCTCCACACATTTGACAAAATTATAGGGCCATCGTTTAATGTACATAAGCACTCACCACTTCTCTCATCATCATCATCATCATCATCATCATCATCATCATCATCATCATCATCATCATCATCATCATCATCATTATCATCATCATCATCATTTATCCCAGTACTTTCACTCCCCTTCCGTCTTCCCCAGTGCAGAGTAGCAGACTAGAGTACACTGGCTCAGGTCGACCTCTCTGTCTTTTCTATCAATAAAATCTATCTATATAATTTGATCAATTACATTCCTCTCATATTTACTTCTTCGTGTTGTTTTGTTGCCGGGCAATGGCTCCTTTAATTCCTTGAAGCGCTGGTTAAAGACATGGCCATGCCGGACACATGCAGAAACACGCACATGGCTTTTGAGACCTAGACTTCACAGCTGACGTGAAATCTTCTGGCCATGCATCCCCAGAGCATCCCCGTGGACCACTACACCGACGCAGACTACGACGCGGTGATCCGCAGCCTGACGCACCGCAGCAGCGCCCGGGTGGTGGTGGTGTTCGCCGACAAGGGCGCCGCGCGGAGCCTGATGCGGGCTGCGTGGCGCAGGCGGGCGCGCTTCGTGTGGATCGGCTCGGACGCCTGGAGCGGCCTCGAGAGCGTCGCACAGGGCCACGAGGAAGTCGTCGAAGGCTCCATCACTGTGTCGCCCATGGTGCAGCCGTTGAACGGATTCGAGCGCCACTTCAGCCAACTGACGCCCGACAACAATGCACTGAACCCTTGGTTCCCGGAATATTGGGAAGAGAAGTTCCAGTGCCGACTGCCGGACTTCCAGGTCGGCCTCTTGCCTTTCGCCTTTCCGTAGCAGTATTTACGCGTGGGCATAAGTGCATTTTGCGTGTCATGGATGCTTTCTGGCTGTAGCGAACGCGTGTGCAAAGAGCCCTTTTTAGTGAAGGCGAAAACAGTCAGGCCACCAAGTTGCTTATGACTATGAGAGGCTCGAGGAAATAAGCATCTGGTTCTGTTTAATTTCCACCAATTTCTAATCTAACGACATCTAACGGAAGACGCCATGCGCCGCTGAACTGGAGTTCAATGTGACACAGCAAACAAAGCAGCGACTCATGTGAGCATATTATGCGTAGGCGATCGGACGAAGCCTTTCCGTATAGAGCTGCCCCAGAGAAGCAACGTAATTGTTTCAAGACCTTGCAAATATGCTCCACAGTGACAGTATAAAGCATTCGGATTCCTCGTGATATATACGAGTCAGAAGTTACCATTCTGGTATATGCTCAGTGAGCTCGACTTCGCCCATGGCTATTTTTTGGGCCCCTCGTGAAGTAAAAACAACCTAAATAAAAGTGAGGGAAACCTGCACCACCAAAGGTATCGCAGGTTTAAACCAATGAAACATAAATGAAAAGGGGTCTGAACCAAAAAAAAAAAAAACATTTTTGAGAAAAAAGCCAATTAGGAAAAAAATTAAACGCGAGATAGAGCCGAACCAAATGTCAAAATGTTATCGTGACCAACCCAAAGTTCGAAACACCAAAGGTCAGCATCGGCATGGTGGGATGCCCATGGCAGTCGGGCTCATGATGCACGCATCTGAGCAATGTAGCAGGTTTCAGAGTGGCGCGCAAAACAACAACCGTTTCCGCTACACCGAAGCCGAGTCCACAAAGCAACGCATGGCACCCTAGTACGTTGGAAAAACATTCCGGCAGAACCCAATCTCACGATGATTGTCGGCATCAATGCGATTAGCACTCAAACAGAAACACCGTATTGCTGAAGACACATTTATGAACATGTAGCTGGTCAATCTTAATCGTTAATAGACCCACGCGCCAAAGCGCCACCACAGACGACAGCATCCACGCATTCGGACGCCACAAAGAAAGCTTCACTAACCACGGCCTCCAAACTGCAGCCAGTTTTGCCCCGCTGTCACGGTAAAATTAGGGTTCAGCATATCCGACTTCGAAAGAACTATACGGCGGTATTGCACAGTCGTCTTTTTCAGGCGTAAGGCTTTTTCATGGCAGCTAGAAGAGCACGCATGCTCACTTTTATAAGTCAGACATGTAAATGTATTTTTTTTTTTTTCGCGAGCGAGAGCGACGTTTCAGGGGCTAGGTAGCGAATAGGAACAGCACTCTAAAGTGGGCGATGTATAGGCTAAGAGTGCAAAGCAAATTAATACTGTGTTGCGTCATCATTTAAAAGCTATCACCCAACTGAGCAATATCGCCAATCAATCACTTCCATTCCTCGTAAGACTCGATGACGGAACTATAGCCGGACCATACATTCGTCATCTGACCCACTGCCCTCGAAGCGTTCGCGCAGTTCTGCCACAAGATAGAACGAATCCCCTCCTTATAGCAGTTTCCTACCAAAAGCAGTCACGTGATCGTTCCGCCACATGTATGTCGACTGTCACGGTAGTATGCACAGCACAGATGTTATAGGAGGCGGGCCTTCTGACCACGTGCGCTGGTGCCGCGCAGGAGACCCCTTTCAACAACCAGTTCCGGCTGTGGTGCCCGAGCGCCGGCCGGCGCCTTCGGCCGGGCTACCGCGGCTTACAGTTCGTGCGCGATGCAGCGTACGCGTTCGCGCACGCGCTTCACGACATGCAGCGCGACCGCTGTGGGCCGCAGCACCAGGGCCTGTGCGCCTCCATGGCGCGCGAGATGCAGAGCGACGCGCTGAAGCGGTACCTCGAGAAGGTATCCTTCAAAGGTGGGCGCACGCTCCATGTACTCCGTCCTCTGTCATGAGCTCTGCGCGGTTGTCGCATGCGCGCTCCATGTGACGACACACCGTGATTTGCACTTATGACAGTGCTTGATGACGGTCGAGTACTCTGACATCGACTGGTACCTAGCATTTTCACTGTTGATAAAATCTGTGTGCGCCTGCACTGTGAATGCTTGTTCACTTCTGTTATCAATGTTGTAGCAGGTTGAAGGCCAGTCAAGTCACATTATTTTAGCCGTTCCGAGTGATTCTTTATAAGCTGCGAATTGGAGCGAATGAAAAGTTTCGCGAAGTGCATGAGTGAACGACGTAACGACCGGAGAAGCCGGTGGTCACCCCCAACCAAGAAAGGCATAGAATTGCATTACTGCTATGTCTCTGCAACCGTGTTCCTATTAAGGGAGAGGCAGTGAAAGAACAAAAAAAAAAAAAAAGGGAGCGCCAGAATCAACTTAGGAAGAGTGCCGCTAATGGGAGCCGAATCCACGTCTTTATATATCGTGTGAGCTCACACTCTGCACAATTTCTTGTGCAGTTAAGTACAGGTGTATGCAATCAATCCACGAAAACGTAAGTCTGTGCAGCTCTTAATCATGTTCTCAACAGCCAGTAGGAGCCATAAGTACCAAGGCCCTTATAGACTGCTGAGAAACCAACGGATCTGTGACATAGCTATGGTATGTGTCTGTCATGAACACACAAAAGAAAAGGAACACTGCCAGATTTGAAACCATCGCTGTGCACGTTTCATAATAATATCCTTGTTATAGTGCGAAAGTATCATTATACACTCAATCACTACTCACTTCTTGGGTAGTTACACAGTTTGTCGCCGGCTCGACAAGAAATATTTCGCTGGCAGGGACAAGAAGATCCATTTTCTCGCCGACCAAAAGTACTGCGATCCCCTTAGCACTTCGGAAACCTACACTTCGTCCTCATTACTCTAGCAAGCATGTGATTGTGTACTGGTCGTATTAAACATTGGGCGGTCCGTCTGTATACATATTAACATAATACTAACGTTACCACTCTGTCTCGTGGAGCCTTAAAAAATTACTTGTCGAAATATGCAGACGAAGGAGGCAAGACATTCCGGTTCCTACCGAGTGGAGATGCGCCTCCACGCTACAGCATCCTCAACTTCCAGCGTCTAGACAACGACAGTGCTGCCGACGGTGGTCAGCCTCGCTACGCCTGGCGGCACGTGGGTAGCTACTCGCGTGAGTGGGTCTCCTTCATGCACTGAGAATATTAACGAGTCCTCTTACACATTTGTCTTGCCTCTATTTTTGAATGCTGAAACTAAGCTTGAGTGGTACACGTAGGTTTAATCGAGAGTTAACTGCCTGCTCGGGCCGACAAGGGTTGCTCTGGCCTTGCCTAGGGCAGATTTATTGCACTGAGCAAAGGCTAGACGCTCGTTTTATTGCGACAGCAATTATATGGACACTTCAAGCCGATTTTTGCCGTCGTCGTCCCGTCACCGTGAGGTTCCGCATAAAGTCCAAGGGCGATAATCGTCGTCGCGCGCCTTATGTGCGAGTGAAAGCGCGCGGGGGATGCGCGCTTTCACGGTGAGCGAACGCACGGCGGAGAGCAAACGCGACTTCTTCCGTCGCGCGAAAGGCCGTGGGGTACGGAGGGAGGGGGGCGACACTGTGTTGCGCCACCAAATGCGTATCCTGCAACCGGGCGCAAGGGGAACTGGCGACTCGTGAAAGGAGGAAAGTGGAAGGTAGCGCGGGAGGAGGGGGGGGGCGGCTTCTACTCTGCCAACAACTGCGTACTTGTACTTTGCGCCAGTGGGGGCTGTCGCGCGCACCGTATCTTGAAAGCGATCTCCACACGGCTCTGACCTTTGTATGCGCTGTGCTTTCGCCCCTCAGTTTCCGTTGAAGCGATAGACGGCACGAACCTTCGCTCGCTGCGGCGGCCGCGCTTGCTCACGCCGGCGTTTTGACAGTGGTTGTCTGCGGTCATCGAGCGTGATCTATTCATGTTTGCTTGTGCGCGCTGAAACAACGCTTGTTAATTCAGTTAGTAAGCGAATGTGTCCAAATTTATGCAGCCGATAAAACTACTATCCCTACTCCGAATAGCTATCTACTAATTTGCTATCGGAATTGATGCTTCGCCTTTCGGGCGAAACTGCGACATTTTTAAGGTCACAGGCATTTTACAAACAGAGGTGTTCAGTACAACAATGCAGCCACGTAATAGTCAGCTCTCCGTAAGAAAGTCTACACTCCATTCGGCATTTATGGACACTCTGTCATAATAAATGTGCCGCTGGCGACCTCATTCCCTAAACCTCTTCCTGGTGCGCCTCGCTGCCCGTCAGAAAAAAAAGAGGAAATACAAAAAATTCTTGTCGACGTCTTGCAAGCGTTAATATTAGACGGTGGCAATTCTGCAGCTTCGGCGAGCAAATAATGAGATCTACCCGCAGATTGTTATCGTCACGGGGCCGAATGCACAATAGGACAGCTCCGAGAGCGTTCTCGTACCCACTTAGAAAGAGGGCTATCATAAGAGTCCTCCGGTGCGCGCAGTGGGGGACGATGGCGAGGCCAAGCTGGACCTGGACTTGGAGGCGCTTCGCTTCAAAGCGGACGAACCACGGTTCCCGCACTCCTTCTGCAGCGCCCCGTGTCGCCGCGGACAGGCAAAGCTACAGCTGGAAGGAGACACATGCTGCTGGCTGTGCAGCAACTGCTCCCAGTACCAGGTATATATCTTTCGGTAAAGGGACACTCGAGATCTACATTAAACCAAGATTGTACGCGCATATTAGCAGTATTCAAGACTGTCTGAGCGCATTATTATTTCTTTGAAGAAAGGATGATTGCTAGCGGAGAGAAGGAAGGTCAAAGAAATAAATCTTTGTTCAGGCTCGGCACAAGTTAGATGAAACCCTCTGTAAGAGGACTGTCCCCAAAGTTCGTGCAGTACGTTTAAAAACAATTTCCCAGACTCTCCGAATGAACAGTGTCGTCACTTCAAAATACTTCCCATTAGACACAATACAGTGGTTCTACCTCTTCTTTCATTGCTGGAAGCACCCTTGGAAATCCGTGTTTTTTTTTTTTTTTTTTTGTTAAGCGCTTCAGCAGCGATGTCGTTTCACTTTGAATTTTCATCACAACCCTGTAATGCCGCTCCCGGAGCACCATTTGGCATTTGGGGAAAGGCGATGAATCCGCAGGGGTGCACCGGCACAGTGATGGAATTGCGTGACAATAATTCTCGCACTATACCAATGCAGAGTGCACAGGCACAGCGTCGCAAAAAAAAAAAAAAAAAACAAAAAAAACAAATGCGAGCTTAAATTTCCGTGTTGTCATACCGCAGTCCGGCTCGTACTAGAGGTCGACTGCTTCCTTTTGATTGGAAAGAGCGGCGCTGCTACACCCTCTTCCAGTATTTTACTTTTTTGATGACTCACTGCACGAACTTTTGAGACTGATTTCGCAGATTATTATTATTATTATTATTATTATTATTATTATTATTATTATTATTATTATTATTATTATTATTATTATATGCATTGTGCAGATGTGCTATAAGGAACTTCCTAAGGGCGTCCTATAAGCCAAACTGTCAGGCCCAAAGTGCTAGGTTGTGCTCTAAGAACGTCCCGGGAATGTCCCCTATGCGACTAGGGTGTTTTGACCGTTTGAGGAGATCCTGCGAACATTTTGCCGTGTCTGGGACCATCCTCGTTCCGTCTTTTGAGCAACTTGTTCAAACGGCTGATTTCCTGCGCGCAGTTCCTGGCGGATGAATTCCACTGCCGCGACTGCCCCTTGGGGACGGTGCCAGACCCAGAGTCTAAGGCGCGCTGCCTGCCGCTGCCCGAAGAGTTCCTAAGTTACGGTGATCCATGGGCCATCGCTGCTCTGGCAGTTGCAGCGCTGGGCGCCGCGGCCGTAGTGTTCGTGGCGCTCGTGTTCCGTTCGTACGCCGACACACCCGTGGTGAAGGCGTCAGGGCGCGAGCTCAGCAGCATGCTGCTGCTCGGCCTGCTGATGTCGTATGCGCTGACGCCGGTCATCGTGGCCAAGCCGTCGGCGTGGAGCTGCGCACTGACACGCTTCTTCCTGGGCCTATGCTATGCTATATGCTATGCAGCGTTGCTCTGCAAGACCATTCGCACGGCGCGGATCTTCGGAGGAGGACGCCGAAGGTCAGTGCATGCATGTTAATGCGAAATCATTTGTACCATGGTTTCTGCATGGACAGTCCACACGCATTAATAGTACACCGAGCTTTAAAGGAGGTTTCCTCTGTATGCTAATGGTATAAAGGTAGCACTTCGAGCGGCCAAAAGACACGCAGAAAAGAAAAACTACTCCGAAACTACTGTAGTTCTTGAGCGAGGCGTTCCAGCACGCAGCAGAGAGCACATCTGGTCAAGTGAAATGACATATGTAGCTTTGACCGTAGCTGTGCATAAAGCATGCAGTCCGCCGTCATCGCTAGCAGGCCAAACTGCATGGTCAAGTCGACACTTTTTAGTCCTAACGCAAATGAGACCAGCAGACTTCGTATGTGAATTACAATGCGAGACCAACAATTCGGTGTTAAGTAGAAAACACGTCCTGGGGCGGCAGTGCTATATAATTACGTAGGTAGCCAATGTTCTCGTGCTTGGCGCAGCAACGTCACATAAGTGGACCTGCTTGTCCATTGCAAAACCTCGTATGACACGAAAGCATGGATGTAATAAGGCCTGCTTCTCACTTTACACCTTATTTGAAAGGTAGTCGGCTGGCTTCGCGGCTCAGATAGTGAGTGCAAGGTTCTTGTGTTACTAGGGTGAAGTTGTTCCCTTCCAGAATTGCACGGCTTAGGCATGGCTTAGGCATGCAGATTCTGCAAGCACCAGCTTCTCGCTCACGTCACATCACATCGACGTGCGAGTGCCACCTTCGGTGCCATTGCCTTCATTCATCTTTCTCAGGCTGCGCTACACGAGCCCTCGGTCCCAGCTACTGTTGGCGGGCCTGCTGATCAGCGTGCAGGCCACCCTGGGCGCGGCGTGGCTCATGCTCGAACCTCCGTCTGTGGCGCACGTGTACCCAAGCCGAGCGCGCAACGTGCTCGTTTGCCAAGGCTCGGACCGTGCATCGTACCTTCTGGGACTAGTCTACCCGTCACTGCTGATCGGCGTATGTACCGTGTACGCTTTCAAGACGCGCAAGTGTCCCGAGGGCTTCAACGAGGCCCGCCACCTGGCGTTCGCAAACTACACCACGTGCGTCATCTGGCTCGCCTTCCTGCCACTGTTCCTGCTCTCCGGATCACCAACTATACGCACGCTAGCACTCAGCTTCCTGCTCAGCCTGTCCGGTGCTGTCCAGACCGCTTGCCTCTTCGCGCCTAAGGTATGTATGAACGGTCTCGATTGCAGCTATTACGTGCCGCCATTTTGTACAGCCCCGACTGTACAGCTTGTCACCTGTCTTAAGCCAACGCCTTCTATGCAGTCTAAAGCCCAGGGAAGCGGCGCGTCCGGGAGAGCATTAGTTTAAAAGGCGGTACCGCTGGTCAAAGAACGTAGTTCTGATCATGCTCTGCAAAGCAAGCAGGCCACCGCTACCACGCGTGGAATGCGTAAGGCAGCTTTCCATTGCCTGCCGCTCCCAGAGCTTTAAACTAAATCAGCCGGAAAGAAATCGCACGGTTTGAGATGCGAACTTTAGAGAGGTTGGCTCACCAGGCAACTTCGTTGAGGTTCTTTCCAGAAGGACAACTGCCTTGTAAGCTTGTGGTATAGTGCAGACTTCCCCGCAATCTTGCCTTTCGCTGATTTTCCAGTATACTCATTACAGCGGCTGTCGATCGAGTTCAGTCAGGTGACGCAAAGCTAGATCCCATGCAACATCACCAGATGATGTCGCCCTCCGCGCATCACTATACGCATCACGGGCGGCAGCGGCGCGGTATCGCCTCGCCTTCGTGAAGTGGCGGCGTGGATGTTTGCCGTTAGATGGAAAGCGCCGGCGCCGGCGACTTACTTGGCGCGCGCCCGGCTGCGCTAGTGTATGCCGAAAACATCAGCGAGCACTCCAGTATCGAAGAGGAGCGTAGTAGTTTAAGAACCAGAACGTTATAAAACATCCTTTGCAGTGAATTGACATGGAACAATCGGGATGTTTAGACCCCTAAGCGATTCGGCGAGCTCGAGATCGGAGCGAAAATACCTAGCCCGGACCGCAGTCCTCCAGCTAACGCTTAAACGTTCGCGTTACACTCGTAACCGTCTTGATTGTTTTCGGACAACCACTGTCCACTGTCTTCTTGTTTTTCAATATGCTGTACGTGGGTTCGCTTCCCCCTTTTAGGAAACATTAGAGTGGTTGCACGTGCGTGGTAGTGCACGGTTTTACTATCCTAAATTTTTTCTTGACTTTCGCATTTCCGCTGTCACTATAGATCTCGATGCGAAGTGCCTATTAACGCGTAAGGCCCCGTGTCGCAGTAAATCCGGTGTTGGCGCCGGCGTCCGTGGCGGAGAAAATAATCCCGAACCACCCCGACCGCTAAGGCCCTCTGCGTGGCACAAGGTGTTAGTGAACAAAAATTAAATTTCTAACAGTAAAATCTGGCGGAAATAAGGTAAAGTACGACTTAACCACAACCTACAGAGATGGTGGCGTCGGATTGTAATTTGAATGTACGAGAAAACATAATTCTGTTACGAGGAAACTCAAACACAAACCCCTTTTCCAGCATTTCTACCATACCAACAGCGGTGCGCACGGGTAGGCTATTCGCGAAAATCTTATCCAGATGGCGCTCGCATCCGCGGCAGGTTAAATTGGGACTTACTGCCTAATGCGTTTCGGACACGCGTGCGCACCGGGGCAATAGCAAACAATAAAATAATAAAGAAAGGTCCTAGGGCCTTCACGTTTTAATATAAGACGACTTATATTGCCCCTGGAAAAACGTCTTCCCAACAATGCATTTGTTTAAATGTGAAGCCGACTTTAAGGGGATCAGTGTATGCTTGGTCTTTGTAAGCTGGCTTTTCCACGTTCTGTGCTTCAGTGAAGCCTACTCGTAAAGAAAAATGCGATGCGAATGGGGCCCCATAACGCTGTCGCGTTCCACTCATAAAGGCGAAGCTTAAGCGTCCTCCAATTTTTTTTTGTTTTTCTGTAACGGAACTCAATATTCTGGCGACAGCCTCATTCGTGTGCTACTTAGGTCTGTCCCTTTCGTACAGAAGAGAGAGAGGAAAAAAAAAAAGAAAAATAATGAGAAAAAAAAAGTCAGTTGCATTGTGTCAATTGCGTAGGTGTACATCGCTCTGTGCAAGCCGGCCAAGAACACACGCGAGGGCGTCATGAGTCACCATCATGGCGGACGCTGTGCTGCAGTTGGCTGTGCTATGCACCCGCCGTTAGCACTCAACAACTTGGCCAAGGCAGACAACCTCGACAACATGGCCGCCGAGGCTGCTGCTGCTGTCGCCATCGCCAACGTCCAGCCGCACCGTGGACAGAGCAAGACCCTGTGACGCGCGCACCCACTTTCGACTGCCCCTTGCGCAAAAAACTGCATAAATGACTGTGCTTGCAAATTATTGCTGCATTTGCGTTCACATAAACAGTTACACTCATGCTGCCTACAGCTAGGTTGTTATTCCAGCTTTAATTCTGCATAACTTCCATATTATCTGCACAGCACTGGCACATTGTGCGGTGACAATATATCTACACTCCGACCCTGAAAGCTGTATAGCCTCCAGATCTAGTACATGATATGCAGTCACATCATACACTTGTTCTTGTTCTCCTGAAGTGAATTTGTCAGAAAAGTGCAATTTTTGTTCCTCTTTCCCCTGCCCGAGAAGGCACTACATGGCATATTTAAAGCAATGCTCCACTATGTGGCATATTTGAATAAGTACTTTAAATATAGCTTTAGCAAAATTCTCTTCCACTGAATTATGTGCTTCAAAATGCGACAAACACCAGGCTACACGGCTTTGCAGAACAGCAAATAACATGATGTCTTGGAATACAAGCTAGCATGCACACGTAAGGGTGTGTAAATCAACGAAATGAGGACGAGGTGGGTTGCACAAAGCAGTTCGACTGCAGTTCCTTCTGAAGAAAGTTGACTGACATACTATGGTCTAGCGGCTTGGTTCAAGAGTCTGTGGAGCTTTACTAGTGCAAATGCATCTGGCCCCTAGGGGAAGCGCATAGTGTATCTGGTGTTAGAAGGCTTTGATATACCGGGTATTTCTTTTTTAGACCACACAGAATTTTTTTTTAATCGCCTGTTGCAGACAGCACGATTCTAGTCATTGAGCTGGATTACTCAGAGAAGCAGACATTACTTGCACGAGGAATCGAAATTATTAATAGACTAGTTAGCACAAATAATACTAATCAACTTTTAATTACTTGCTTTATGGCACATATTGCAATTTACGAATTGCAGCCAGTGAGTTTGCAAGACGTATCAACTTGGAACGAATTTTTAGGATGACACCAGTTTTGCGATAGTCATTCCCAAAGCATCCAATGGGTGTTTCAGCTACTGTATTTGCTTGTAAATAGGCCGACCCCGAATATAGGCTGACCCCTATATATTGTGGTCTCCGAGAAATAAAAAAAAAATATTCGAATATAGCTCGACCCATATCTTTTAGTAAACGGAAAAATTGGAACATGACACACCTTTATTTACAATAGCTCGGCTCGGCCACTTGCTAGTTGCTGCCACAAGCAACATCCTCGTTTGAACTGTCCAGATAGTTGTCTTCTATATGAAGCCTCAGTTCATTCTAAAGAGCATCATGCCTCCTGCTTGCTAGGCCGCGAAAAGCACGACACTGCGCATTGCACACAAAAAGTTGGTGCCGCTGCTTCCTCCAGCCCCTAATCAGTTTTTAATTCATGACAAACTCGCGCTGAGCGGCTCAGTTGTTGGGGTTCTCGGCAAAAAGTACCAATTGACACTTTAAGTCAGCAGTGTAGCTCTGCCGACATGACATCGTCGCACGGACGTGCAACAGCAAATGTGAACCGGCATGCAGAAATGATCCCACAATTGATGATTCATTGATTCTGGGGTTTTACGTGCCAAAACCAGTTCTAATTATGAGGCACGCCGTAGTGAATGGGCTCCGGATTAATTTTGACCACCTGGGGTTCTTTAACACGTACTACAATGCGAGCACACGGGCATTTTTGCATTTCGCCTCTATCGAAATGCGGCCGGGATTCGATCCCGCGATCTCGTGCTCAGCAGCGCAACACCTTAGCTGACTGGGCCATCGCGGCGGGTAAATGATCCCACAATGGCGACGCAGAGGGAAACACAACCAATAAACAAGTGTGTTTCTTTAACCAGAAACATTGTTGTGACTTATTAATTGCGCTACCACTTTTGTTGTATTTTTAAATTCCGCAAATTTCCTATTTTCATTATTTGCGTTTTGCGCGGCTGCGGCTTCGACGTATGGTATCGACATGCATGCCAGGGCGTTTTGGTTTGCGGCCTTGGCTCTCGTGGCTCTGGCGACGGCTCTGTTCAGCAGAAGAACTCCATTAGCTCAGTACTTTTGCTAGCTTTGATCACAAATATAGGTTGATAGCTAATTATGGGTAGCATTTCCGGAAAAAAATGGTCGACCTATATTCGAATAATACAGTACTTCTTTGCTTTAATGTCTAAAACGGCAGTTTGTTAAACAAGTAAATGAAACAACAGTGTGTTTTTATTGCAAGTTTTGCGGCACATATCTTGAAAACCCGTGCAATTCTTAGAAGTCATTCCAAGTTGATATACGTGATATAACTAACTGGCTACAATTAGTAAGTTTCAATGTGCACCTTAAAGTAATTAATAAAAAAGTGAATTCATCAATATTTTATGTGAATAATGTCTGTCTCTTCGAGTAATCCATCTGAAGGACTACAATTACGCTACCTGCCAATGGCGACTTAAAAAAATTCTGTATGGTCTAAAAGAAAATACATCCTGCATAGTACAATAAGCACATGCATGTAGGCACAGGCTTGGAGCATGTGGAGGTAGTCCAGCATGGGTGCACTTGATGCTGTAGAGGACTACACGTTTTTGTGGAATGTCATATTATAAGCTCGTGGCTACAGCCGTGTTACAAATTGTTAGTGTCGCAACTGTAATATCAATTATTTACCAAGCCCTCAGAACTCCCCCTTCGCGCCATAATTGTCATAGCGTTACATTTGTTCGAATATGGTTAACGTCCAAAAGTGTCTTGTTGCTTATGTGCATGTGTCAAAATACATGCACCTTGAACGGCTGCAAACAGGTGCAGAAGGTGGGTACTGCAATTTTCCCAAAATGCTTTCAATCTGGGGTTTACACACACTTACCAAAGTCCAGTGCGGAATGTTGCAGCATCAAGACACCTCTTGTTAAGTAGGTCCACAAGTACGTATAACCTTTTATTCTAAAATGTTCCTAGGCATTCCTGCGCTTGACAGCCCATCTGGAGTGCCAAGCGGAGTTGCCATCAAATGAAGTTGATGACAGTGCCACTGTTTTAGGTGGAAGTGGTCACTGTGCTTCAATGGTACATCCACAGTAATTTGTGAGGCAATATTTCCCTCTTCCAACGTCCACATGAATACACTATGGCAAAGGTGCATTGTTGAAGCAACTTCTTGAAGTATTAATCACTGAAGAATGTTACTGAAGCACTGTGCTTTCCTTGGTCAAGGCGCAGCACTGTACTCTAGTCAGTGAGACGAGGAAAAGTTTCAAGTCAAGGACCATTTGTCATTACGGGGGTTAGTGGTACATGTTAGTGCCACTGTTCTACAAATGGTGAGACTGAAAGAAATACATCATGCTTGTACTTAATTTGCACTTGCAGCTGTAAAAGCAATGCTGCTTACTGCCCTCTCATAGTATTTTTCAACCACAAAGCCAATATGTTTGTTATGTGAGTTATGAGCAACGCAGAAATGTAGCAAAGGCACAGCTTCCAGCCTGTGCTTGCAGTTTTGTCTTGAGCTTATGTGACTTAAAGAAATTCATGTAGCGCATGGCAAGCACACATACGCTTTTAGACAAGAAGACTTTATTTAGTGTGGAACCAATTTTCTAGTCACTCGCCATTCTTTTCTTTTTTTATTTTGGCCTGAACAAAGCACAGCTTTTGCAATGGTGAGATAAGTAGAGAAGTGACCTTTGTCATAGACGTGCATAGCCAGAAATGGCTCAAAGGTGATCCAACTTCCACAGTTTAAAAAAGAAAAGCACGCTGTACAGAAATAGTCCAAAGCATGCATATTGAATTATCTTGCACTTGCAACGCCCACGTTGTGTTCCCATAAAAATGCTTGCACCAGGAAAAAGTCCAAGATCACTTGCGATGTGTAGTTAGACAAATGGCTCGATGTTGATTTCTAGAACTGAACATGGAAGACTAAGGTCAAATGCTGCTATTACTTCGGGATGCAGAACACCGATAGTGCCCACAGCCTTTCCCTGGACGACAACTTCTGCACATCTGCCTGGGAAGAAGGTGGCATCTGAAAAGCACATTTGGAAAGAATGTCCTTTGAACATTTATGAAAGCACGACTACCGAATAGTGGCAGTCTGATGAAACATGGGAAAACTAAAAAGAGAAATTCGAGAAAGAAAGATGCAAACCAAGCAGTCACAATTCCGTAATGTAACAGCAGTGCAATCACTGCTCAATAACTTGTTGAAACAATTCATTACTTTTTAATAAATTGTAAGTGAAAAAACCTGTAAATACATAGTAAACGAATATATTTTGTTACAAACAAATTTCGTCAATGTAAAAAATCTTGCCCATAATCTCATTAGATCTTCACCATTACTTTAACCATAAGAAACAAACATGGTTACCAATTAATTATTTGGACTTGCTAGAATATTTGGATGTCCCCGTGGCGCCACAACATTTTCCATAGCACCATTGGATAACAATTTGAATTTTGGACACCGTACGATGTCTCTATTAATTTTTCTGATGCGATCTGCACATGGGATGTCACAAAAATGGCGGTCATGAAATGGCTGCCCACCTAGAGCACTACACGGGCTCGGGCCGGGCTCGGGCACGGCGTGTGCTTTTTGACCCGGGCCCGGGCCGGGCTCACGTTTTTTGACGCGGGCCCGGGCCGGGCTCGGGCTTTCTGCGAGTTATTCTCGGCCTTCTCAACTCTGAAAAACATGTATTTTTCGGTCTCGGGCCGGGCTCGGGCTTAAGGTAAAGGGGTGGCGGGCCGGGCCGGGCGGGTAACGTAGATTATTTCCGGGCCCGGGCCGGGCCCGAGTCTCGCCATAAAAGTTTTGATCGGGCTCGGGCGGGCCGCCCAATGTAAAAACGGGCCCGGGCCGTGCCCGGGCTGCAAAACTTGGTCCGTGCAGTGCTCTATGCCCACCCTTCCGTTTTGTTGTTGAGACAGTTTCACTGCTATCAGGATACCATACGATCGCTATACAGTCGGCTTCGATTAACTCAACCCTGACGGGGCCGACGAAATTGACCGAATCATCTAGCCAGTCAAATTAAACAAGATGCAGAAAAATACCAATATAGTACACAGCTGATTCATCTGATAGTATTTGCCTGAGTGTAAAACACCACCGAATCAAATACACACCCATTTTCTATCTGCTCTAAGTAGAAAACTAGCTTAGAAATGACATTAAAGCTCCTAAACAAACTAGAAATCTAAATAAAACTTGTTGTTGGGCTAGTTGGTACATGCTTCATGAAGCAATCCATTGGTGATGTGGTAGGTCAGGTATCTTGCGCGGCATGTAGCCTCAGCAATATAAGCGACTAGTAAGCAAGGTTCAGACATAGGAAGAGTTGAACCGAAGGTAGGGCCCGCTATAGAAGAAATAATCTTAATAAAACTTAATAAAGCGTACCCGATTTTTTTTTAGAATGGCGGCCCGTTTCCTAAAGTCAGCTTGCTGCAATACAGCCATGTTATGCAGTAAAGCGTACGAACGCCACGATGGCGGTTTAGGTTTTGTATCCGATTCCAAGCACAGGCAATTTTCAAATCATTTTTTTAAACAAAAAGGGCACGTTAAAATCGGGTAAATACAGAATCCATACATTGTGAGCTACCGTTTTTGATTGGAAATCTTCCTAAGATTCTTCCTAAGGCCGAAAATAGGCGTTTTCGACGGAAGATGACATCCCCGAGACAGACGCTGCCACTAAAGGGGTCATTATTGGGGTCACCATAGGGGTCAGCTGCGTGCGTGGACTGGTCAAGTTCAAATGATCCAGCGAATGCCAATTTTAGGATAAAAATAATTAATGTTTGGGCCCGTAGAAATGTATGGGCGCTGGCCGGGATCTTCGGTCAGGATCGAATTAAGAGAAGTCTACCACTAAGAGATATTCGTTGATTATGCACCAAACCGCAACTGGCTACTAGATTCTGACGAAGCAGTGCTAGTTAGACCTAGTTGCACAGGCAGTATGGTAGCAGACGGTAAGCCATCATGGGAAGCTCGCCGTCAGTATATTCACTGGTAGACCTCTTCAGCAATCGGGCCTGATATACCGAGTGGGGGCTCAATTGGCTACCGTAGAAGTGGAGATGGATCCACAGACGATCCGTTAGCAACTACTGCCAATGCCTACCAAGTTTCTGTGCACTTACAAGATGGAATGGTGAAAGCTTTTGTATGGACAGAAAGCTCCAACCTGCAATTCCAATTAGTGCAACTCGGCTTAACCTTACAGCGTCACAGTCAAGGTCACGCGACCACACATCAGGCTGCATGATGGGTGGACGTAAAATGACCCCCCTCCTCTACCCGAAAATGCAATGCTACTAAGCTACAAAGAACTCACAAGAAGTAGCGCATTGAGCACAATGTGGCCGATGGCCAGACGCTGATAGCTTCTGCAACAAAGACAAGATGGAAAGGGTAGCTCACCCTCAGTGGGTCGTAGGTGGTAGTGCTCAGGTCCATCGCCAAAGGGAATACTCAGTAGCTGCATGGTGCGGTCAAGAAGGCCATGTACGATCTCAAAGCCTGTCGTCTTGCCACAGTACAACGCACACAAGCGACGCTGGTTCACGGCTCCAATTTCTGGAAGCACCAAGGAGGCAATGAGAAGAGAGTGGCAAGCAGTTTGCCCACATTAATTTCCTCAGCAGACAAGCCCGAGGGAGCTGTATGCTCATTCATTGAGGCCTACCAACACCTGTGGCCATTGTATTACACATCCGCAATGTTTCTGCAAGCTTGTGGACTGCACATGTCTGCTCTCTGTCATCAATGGAAGCATTACTGTGAAGCAACTCCCATATAAACCTCAATTTAGGTGCCCATATTGTTCAAAATTTTGAACCCTGAAACTAGACGAGGGGGCTTAGAATTTAATTGTCTTTGTATTCAGTAATGTTCTTTTAGACTGAAATAGCCGACTCCAGATAAACGAAACTCGCTTAAACAGAAATGCCTGATAAACAGGACGAGGGTACCGATTTTGGCAGGCCACCCATAGGAACAATGTTGACCAGGGCCGGTATTTTGTAGCGATGCCTTTAAAGTAATAATGCCTTTTCGCGCTTTGTCAGTGGTCAGAGCGACGGTCCACTCGCGTTATCAACGTTGATATCGTGAGCGGACCGTCGCTCTGACCACTGACAAAGCGCGATAAGCGCGAAAAGGCATTATTACGTTAAAGGCATCGCTACAAAATACCGGCCCAACTTTATTTAAACGGAGCACTTCTTTTTGTGAACTCCGGTTAAACTGAACTAGAAACGAAAGTGCACCGACCTCATCGGCCATCATACTTCATAGGAAACCGGAGTAGGTAGACAAGCATGTCAAACTGTGATGCGAAATGATTTAAAAAATCCAATCCATTGGCCAGTTGCACTGTAGTGGCATTAGCGGCTACTCTGCAGCGTTTACGTTGCCTAGTTATCGCATTCCTTTGTGCATTGTGATAGCGACAGCCAAAAAGTGAGAACGCATGAAAAAATACCTTGTGCGAAAGAATGTGTGATATTCCAAACAGAGTATAGTAACATGTTTCTTCACCGCAGTGAAATTAGAACACTCATCGCTTTTGAAATAAAGCAATTCATTCACACTTTCTGCGTCATTAGCATAAACAAAATTTTCTTTCTTGGCCCTTCGAGGTTCGTTTAAGTGGAATCTACTGTATTGTCAAAATTCATCAATGTGATAAAGGTTGATATTTGCTAAATGATGGAACACATGATGATCAAAAATTTTTTATATATACTATAACCCTGTTAATTGAAGATGTAAAAATTGGAAAATATTTCGGGATAGCAGGAGTTTCGAAATAAGCGAAATCATGAAAATAAAAGCTTGCTAGCTGTGCGTAGACTACTATTCTGACATGCATAGACCATGCGGAGACTTTCCAAAAGGGCATTAGTAATAGAATTTTCAGTTGATCACTTTTGCGTGACTCACCACCAGACACGTCTGTGTCTACAGGCGCATTACTGGCCCTAAGTCAGACAAATGATCCTAATGCAATACCTAAACTCCATCATCCAAGGAGTTCATACCTTGTTCCGGACATGCAAAAAGTTGACGTTGATAATTTATGCAGTGTGATAAATTCCATGCAGTTTCACTTAGAAAACCAAAACTGAACTCGGGAAAAGCATAACTCTCACAGCTTTAGTAGACGCCCACCAGTGAAGATCTGTTTGAACCTTCCTGTTGCGCAAGCATGAACTCAGTAGCCCTGCATCCAGATCTTACTATGTACACTATTTATAGCAGGACAGCATAAATATGGGAATACCTGAATTCACCATCGTATGAACACTGGTGACTCAATGATAATGCACCCTCTCAGGGTGAAAGCTGAGAAGGAGCGATATTGACAACTCTGCAGATGAGCAACAGTGCACATTTCTCTAGGCTGTATACAGTGGAACCTCGTTGATATTATCTTCGCGGGAACCAGAAAATAAAACGTATCATCCAAAAATCGTATCATCCAAAGCAAGCCCCAAAACGTAAGAAAACCAGCTTACTTAGTGACAAACTCGCTAGCAAAGCTTCCTGTGGCGTCGAGTGATACTGCTCAGCATAACACGCATGTTATGCGAAGCAGCAGCACGACAACACGAACTGCAGCCAACACACTTTTATTGAGCAACCTTAAAACAGCTCGTCAGTTTCAGTAAACAAGTCCTTTTGAAAGATAACAAGTTCCTTGACATTGCTACGGAGGTCACGGCACCACAAGGCCAAGAATTCCGAAACAAAGGAACACCACAGAGCAGCGTGACAGAACGAGCGATACGAGTGGCGGACAAGGGCAGGCGTTTCATTCAGCCACATGACTGCATGAAGATCTCGCCTGAAAAGCCGACCAATACAAGCGCAAGTGAAAGCTGACGCGAGCAGACGGTACTACGAGTGCGAAAATAGCAGTCGGGTAAGTCCACATGGCCCCAGTTTCCGCGTCACGGCTGGTCTGAACGCACGCGCTCCCTTCCTTCTTTAAAGAACGAGCGCGCGCCTCCAGACTGGCCATGCCGGCCGTGCCCGCGCGTGCATCACTGAAAGGGGCAGCTCTCATTGGTCTGCTTCGCTCGCGGCTTGTTTGCCACAGGGGCGCGGGGCAATTTAAATCGGTCCAGGAACTATACCTCCCACGGCACGAAAGCTTGCTTCGCGGCAGCTTTTGCGGCGTGCGTTTTGCCGCCGCCAGCGCGCAGCGCACGTTTTTCCGCTAGTGTCGCCGGCCCTTAACACGTTCGTGGGTTGCTGGAATGTAATTTCTTCTAGTACACTTGAATATAAAGCTACAAGTTTCATAAATATCAGTTTGCAGTCGTATCTTTCAACTTCAGGTGAAAACGCAATCCTATCAACCGCATGAAAATACACTGCTCCTGGGGCGTTGGCCGGGAAACGAAAAAAGTATGTATGATTACAAAAAACGTATTACACAGAATCGTATCAACAAGGTTCCACTGTACCCTGTTTTAACCCAATCACGTGAGTTTCACGTTTCTGGAATAATAATGCGAGGCAGCAGCTTCTGTACATGCATTACACAGAAATAATAGAACCTAGTTCATATATTTTGCAAAGAAATGCGCGAAAAAACATACTAACCGGGAAAACGTATCATTTGAAGTCGCTAAAAAATTTGGCAGACACAACTTTAGTTGACATCCACGTAATGCGAAGCGTTACGAGAATCTTTACAGCACGAGACGCCGACACGCGGCCAGCCAGTGGGACCCGAAAGGCACTCAGCGGTACTGAGACGTGCATTGTCGTTTTTGTAGCTTCAGCAAGCTTACATGTACACTCCACGAATTCGGCTTGTGTAGTGTTTAAGACGGCAGCAGGAAACCAAAACGAAAGCGACGCTGGAATACCATGCCACCAAATCGAAACTTGATGCTCACTTCATGCCACGTGCAGCAGGGACAGTAATGCATTCGGGTTATCGTCTATTAAAAGCGTGCAGTACACTTCCGATGGCACTAAGTCACCCGCACTGTCAAACAGATAAATGAAGATGCTTATCGCAATAGGGTTGGCAGCAAAGCTGTGAAAGCTGCGGGCGGTTGACCCGCGAAGCGATTTGCTGGTACTGGAATAGTAAACTGAGCGGACGCCAGCATTTTCCCGTCACACAAGCAGGCGAGTACTATGGGAAAGTAGCTACTGTTCTCGGTAACGCGCGCCTCGTGCCTCCTCTTGTTTGCATGGGATTTAGCGGCCGGAAAACGTACGTAGTTTAGCTACTTACTGAATGTCGTTGCCAAAAAATTGTGTTTTTCGAGAATGTATTAACCAGTAAAAAAGAAGCGTAACTGTATGGGTAATTTTATGTGTCTTCAATCGTAAACGTTGGCACCAAGAAATCAGACAAAACAGGAGTGCATTAACGAGGTGCTACTCTATTTGCATAGCATGCCAGCTGACATACCATAACTGCCTGAATACTATAATGTACATTTTTTTTAGAAGTGCGAGCTTGACATAGTACCCTTAAGCTATGTTAGGAACCGTGCTTCAAATATCACGCAAGAAATGCTACGAGCTCAGCTACCAGGCCACTCAATGTGGCGGGAAAGCCAATGTCTCGATAGCAAGAAATACAAGTCTGTGATTATCGAAACTGAGCACAAGAAAAGGGAACAAGGAGGGTGTTGGTACAAAAGTGTTCAAATTGCAGTAAGAAGCCCGATTTGGGGACTCCAGGTTCAATGGCATGACACACCACAGTGATGTGCAGCATTTTTACTTTACTGCACAAATGCAGTTGTGTCGATGCAAGAGCATCAAAATTGCATGTCACGGTCCTCTTAGATCGTTCGAGCATAGTGCAACACGTGATGCGTTACCATGATTTGGTAGGCAAATAGTGATACACTGTGCATGTAGAACCAGGCATAGGACAGTAGTGCTAATCACGTTCATAGTTGTCTCGCACTGCGTGCTACACAGGAATTCTGTGTAATGCACAGAGCAAGACAACTAGTATGAACAGAGCTAAGGCAGAGCTGTAATTCACCTGCACTTTATGTATACAGTGGAATCTCGTTGATACAATCTTCATGGGGACCGGAAAATAAAGCGTATCATCCGAAAACCGTATCATCGAACGAAATAGTATTATCGGGCAAAGAAAAAAAAGTATCATCCCAAAAAACGTATCACGCAGAATCGTATCAACGAGGTTCCACTGTAATGAGAAAACACTTACCATCATTATCGTCCTTGAAAACAACGTCTGAGATTTCAAACAGCTTGAGGGGCAGAGGCATTTTCTTGTTGGCATTCAGTGTTTTCAACAGCCCTGGCAGCAGTGTTGTTCTAGCTACCTGTGTCAAGGTGAAGCAGATGCAGCTGATTAACACAGGCAGAAAGAAAGTCATAACCAAGAGAAAAACTTTCCTTCAGATATCACACAAGGCTATTATGTGGTATCAACACTTTGCAAATATTTTCTCAACTGCAGCCATAGGTTCAACATTCATTGAACATGTCATAAACAATGCAGCCATAATGAATAATGGCACTACTTGCTTTAAGGGGCATAATAATGTACAGATGGAAAGAACCACAGGGACAATATTAAAATGCACTCAGTAAGCAAACAGAGGCTACTGTAGTTGCAGTATGTTGAACACAAATGATGACAAGAAGTAGTAGGAAGAAAAGCAGCTGCAAACCTGGAATTCAAGTGTCTTTGGGTTTGAGACGTGCACAGCAATTTTGCTGCCGTCAGGCTTGCGAATCTTCTCAGCAATGTCCTGCTCTGAGCACTGAAAACAAGTCATACATGTCACAATGCACAACTATAAATAAACATACAATAAAGCACAAACACATTATTGCAAAGCCACAGATCTCTTTACGATGTGTTATTGATGAAACTTTCAGAAAATTACAAATAAAGAAAATGTTATACCAGACAGATGCACCTCTACATGAAAGGCACAAAGGAAGAATACAGTAAACCCTCATTAACTCGTACTCTGATATCTCGAATTATCGGATAAGTCGAATGTCTTCCCTGGCACTGTGTCAACTCCATGGGTTTTTCACCCCTTATCCCGAAACTGCCACTGCACCGAACTCCGGATATCTCGAAACCTAGACTGCAAAAATGCTGAAAAGACAGTACCGAAATCGTTCTTTTGTACCTTTTTTGCGCAGCTGTGGTATCTCCAAAAAGTGAAACCAGGGGCGGTATTTTCTAGCAATGCCTTTTCCGATGCTAATGCCTTTTCGTGCTTTTCACGCTTGGTCAGCGGTCAGAGCGACGGTCCGCTCACGTTATCAACAAGATCAGCTGGCCGTGAGCAGTGGATGACAAGACTAGCATAGAATAAAGCATAACGCATCGCTACAAAATACCGGCCCAGGCCTGCAATTTTGTCCCAATGCCTTTTGCTTGATTCGACTTCACCCTCATCTACAGTTCTCGGCCGGCTGATCCCAATGATTACGCGGGCAGAGCGTCGCTACGACCGCTGACGCATGCAAAGAGTGCGAGAAAGAGTAGTGTCAGCCAGAGGCGAGCGCGCCGCCACTCCAGCCACGCACGGCAGTGCCCCGATGCCCCGTGCTCGGAGGCAGCTGTTGTGCGTGGCTGCGCGGGCAGTGGTCGCGTTACTAAGCAGGGCTGTGGCGAGCACTTTCCCGCGGCGTTTGCTCGCAACGCGCAGCATGGCGCTTTCGAGAGATACAGATCTTGAGGCCATTGTTTAGCTTACTGCAAACGGTGAAAGCGATTTTGGAAATCGGCAATATGTCGTAGACGTCAAGCTTTGGACACCACCTAGTGTCCAAAGGTGAACAATGGCTGCAAAATCTGTGTCTTTATCTAGAGGGTACAGTCGCTCAGGTGTGGCTTTGGCGTTTTGGGAGCTGCTGGCAGTTGTTGCCAGTGCGATTCGCACAGGTGTGCATGCAGACTTTTCTTTGTTTTGTGGATCATGTGCCATACCAAGTAAGTTGTGACGCTTCACTGGGAATACAGTGGACACAGAAATAATTGCGCGGGGATGGCAGCGCTCAAGAAGTGCAAATCACTGACATTAGAGCGTTGCCTATATACGACCGACATGTCGGTTCCTGGGTCGCACATAATATCGCAAAAATGATCTACTAAAATTACTGCTCCTGGTACATTGAGCTTCTGTGAGGAAGTCAGCAGTTACCGGCGCCATATTGGAAAGCCGTCATGTTGGCTTTATGCAGTGGTTATGCTTATATCCTCAAAATTTTTTCCAGTTTTTATTACTTCGAGCTAATGGGGTATTACAGTAAATGTAACTTGAGGTGTTTGATTTTTAGTAAACTCATAACTGCTGAAAACGCAGGAACCACTGCAGACCAGGAATGTATAAAGGATATTAGACTGCTCTAGTGTGAAGGCAAGCTTATAGACAAACTTTTAATGTTTCTGATCTTAAAAAGTTAATACAGTATAGACCACTTATAATGCAACCACTTATAGTGCAGGATCGGATATAATATGATCTTTTCAGACTCCCGTTAATTTTCCCATAACACTCTATGTATATACGCGTATGTTTATAGTCCAGTTGCAGGAGGTGAAATACCGGTTACAGTGCGGCTGCCAGGAAGTTTAGCAGTCGACCGAGATGGTGAACGCTTCCCTCAAGCTTCAAATATATTCCGAGGTAATGCGCGCATGTTACAGTGTTCGCCACCGTAACGCTCTGCGACATAATGGTGGCGAACAACCAGGGTCTATACCCCAACGACACGAAGCAACCGGCGTGTCTGGTGCCGTCGGGTGTGTTCCAACGTTGCTGGCGTGTGAAAAGCTCCGTTCGCATTTTTAACCCGCCACACCGAGCCACATCGGCCCCACATCCCAGCATGCCTCGTGAATGACAGAATGGCGGGAGCGCGCGAAAACGTGTCCGCCGCCACAGCTCTGTGCATTAACAAGCATGGTGTCACGCATGCACAAGCAAACATGAACACATCTCACTCGATGACTGCGGAAACTCGCTGTAAAAACACTGGAGTGAGGAGCGCGGCAGCAGCAGTGAGCACTCGCATCAACACAAAATAAGCCGCGAAAACACAGTGCATGGCGGACTGTGCCTCCGTTGCAGATGGCTTTTAAGATTAGCGGCCCCGGCGGGTGCGCGCGGCCTGCCGGAGTAGAGCCCTCCCCCCTTCCTATCCTCCCCCAGAGCCTTGCGTGTGACGGAAGATGGCATGCTTCCTGCCCGCATTCCTCATTTTCGCGTGGGTGAGATTAAGCCGCGATCACTGGCTCACTCTTGCACATACAGGATACGGTGTACGACGATGATTTTATTGCCCTTGGACTTCACACAGAACCTAATGGCGATAGCGATGGCTACGGCAAAAATACGCTTGGAGTGTCCATATAATTCCTATCGCAATAATATTGCTGTTTTGGTTATAGCGCGGTATCGCTTATAGTGTGGATATTCGCGACTACGGTGACTTACGTTTAAGCGGTCTACACTGTAATCAATGCAGAGGAGAAAATTCTCTTATTGCCAATGAAAATAAGCTGCAACTTCTGCCTCAATATTGCTACGTAAAATGACACAAGGCGGGACTATTTACACTGGGCTACCAGTTGCTGGGCTACCAACTGGGCTACCAGTTAACCTATGGCAGTGGGTATTTCTCAGTACAATTTCTAGGAAACTATGTATGACAAATTGCCCAGTGCATATTGAGCACTCGAACATATCGACCCATATCGAACAACATCCACCGACAACAAGCCATCAAAGACAAACCAACAAGGACATGCTATCAAAGGACCTGCCATCAAGAAAGACAGAAATTCTCTCACCAGGGCAAAAGTCAAAGCCTCGGTGAATCCTGCATGTGCCATCTCCATTCGCAGTTGTTCGGTGAGCTTGTTGATGGGCAGCTGTTGACCAGTGGTGCAAGTGGGTGGCATCTCTCGAGGCAGGTTGTCGTAGCCGTACGAGACGGCCACATCTTCATAGACGTCGGCCGCATGAAGAACATCATGGCGCGTTGGGGGCACTTCCACCTGCAGCTTCTCTCCTTCTGCCACCGTGGTCTTCAGGCTCATCCGGCCCAGCAGGTCACACAGCTGCTGCTCGCTCTGACTGCAGGTAGCAATGCAGAGGGCACTCTCATTTCTAGCCACTAGATCAAGCAGAACTCCAAGCCCAAAGTGCACGTGATAGCATCACAGTGGAAGGAATATTGACATGACATTTGCGCTTTTTCATTTTCTGCATTAAACAAAGGTCCTAGACCTCAAAACCCTAGGGTAAATACTGGCAAGCCTTAGAGTGCCTTTAAAAAATTGTTTATTAGTAACTTTTCTACAAACCAGTTTCGGTTTCACCTCCCAGCAGGCGCATGTGTCATGACGTCTTAGCACAGAAGGTGGTCAGGTGGGGGCAGAAGATTGCGATTATTTGGCACTTACTCCAGCTTGCTTGGATTTGCTGTGCTGCTACATTTTGCCACGCACTGAGCACTGCTGCACTTTTATCTAGTAGGCCAACTGATCCTAGGCTTAGTCAAAAAGTGAATTATGCCAGTATAGCATTATTGAGAGCTACATAAACACTTCTTTTGACATAAGCTTAAATTAAAAAATGTATGGTTGTGTGCAAATACCGATTCTTGATTGATTGATTGATTCATGGGGTATTATGTCCCAAAGCAACACAAGGATTATGAGAGACACCATAGTGGAAAGCTCTGAATTAGTTTTTACCAGTTGTGGTTCTTCAACGTGCATGTAAATCTAAGTAAACAAGCATTTTTGCCTTTTGCCCCCATCGAAAAGTGGCCGCCACGGCAGGGAATCAAATCAGCAACCTCATGCACAGGAGAGAATGTCATGGCTACTGGGCCACCGCAATAGATACATGCATAAAATATTTTGGAATCAAAATTTATCTGATCTTGAAGTTGGGCTTTTCACGCAATTTTGTTGCAGCAAAAATGCACATGTTGAATGAATTCTGAGATGTCTTGGTTTCAGACAGGTAATGGCTCCTTATGTTCCGCAGGCATCAAAACTTAGTGCATTGTTGGCACATTTCTGCAAGTAAGCAAGCTGGAAAATCCACTCAGCTGATATAAACCAAAGCTATTACAGTCGAGAGACAAGATTGAAATTAGCTGCGTGAACAAGGCCCTAGGCAGAGTGTGAACCTGGAATGTGTAGAAGCCACGACGTGCCACCTACCACTAAGATTAAATTATTACTCATTACTCAACTTTAAGCACTGCCTTTGGCATTCTCGCGTTCATTGGCCTGTCTGACATGTTTATTATGCTGAGCCGATCAAAACCTGTTGTGAACCTGCGAGTGCTTTCTACGAGAAAAAAACAATTATATGCGTATAAGAGGTGTATAAATGCAATCACCATAATGAAGTTTTCATTTGTGATGTATCAGTAATAGGATGCATCTTGTTGCCTATTATTTTTTGCCTATTGCCAAAAAAAAAAACAGGTGCTCGCATGAGGACTCAATTCATAGCAGTAGCAGCAGCTTGTTTGCATCTAGCTATTCAATCAGCATGCACACAGTTCACACCAAGCCTCAGGGTAAAGTGTGAGCAGGTACAGCACCAGCTCGGTTACTGTAAAGTACCGTATTTACTCGATTGCAACAAAAATTTTTTTCCATATTTTTGATACCTGAATTTGATTCTCGCGTTGCAATTGAATACCGAAATTCAAGCTGTCTAAAAGTGGGACGGGGCGCAGCCTCTACTCTGCCACTAACTGCGTACTTGTACTTTGCACGGCTGCGGGCTGTTGCGCGCACCGTATCTTGGAAGTGATCGCCACACAGCTCTGACCTTTGTATGCACTGTGCTTTCGGCGCTCAGTTTCCGTTTAAGCGATAGACCGCACGAACCTTCGGTCGCTGGTGCTGCCGCGCTTGCTCACGCCAGCGTTTTGACAGTGGGTGTCTGCGGTCATCGAATGTGATCTACTCATGTTTGCTTGTGCGCGCTGACATCATGCTTGTCAATTCAGTTAGTAAGCGAATGTGTCCAAGTTCACTCAGCTGATAAAACTACTATCCTTACTCCGCATAGCTCGCTACTAATTTGCTATCGCAATTGATGCTTCGCCTTTCGGGCGAAACTGCAACTTTTTCTGGTGGTCTTTAGCAGTTTTCTTCTTGTTTTTTTTGCTGGACGCAACAAAAAGTCAGCCCTAGCGTTACAATCGAGTAAATACAGTAGGTTCTGTTTGTGACCACTGAGGTGTCACCCATGGTTGTCAGAAGCTGGTACAACAGCTGCTTGCTCTGCCCACCTAAGTCCAAGCAGGCCATTGATGTCCTTAGTTTCGACATCCAGTGTCCAGTACTTCAGTTCCTGCATAAGAGCAACAGTCTTAATGTGCTACAATGGCATGACTGCAGAGCAGGCAATGTAGGTAGAAGTGCCCCCCTTAGGCAGTCTAGCTGACATAAGCTTGATGATTCTAGTAAGAGCACTGTACATGCGGTGTTTAAGAAAGTTATTAAGCCCCCCAAATCTAATTCATTAGTTCCATCTTGATGGGACCAATGGAACATACCAAATTATCCACCAGGTCGAATTAAGAGGCAGAGAAAACGTCCGAACACACTACTGTTTTATATGGCAATCATAATCCAATTCTAATGCAACCCAGTTTTTGTGTGGTCAGAGTTTCAAAGAATGAAACAATTGGCACCCGAACTAATATGCACCCAAACTAATAACCAGAAAAATGTAGCATGCTTCCAATTCTGGCTATCAGAAAAATATTAAATTTGTCGAGTTCGCCTTCATGGAATGAAAACTTTTCAACATTTACTGTCCATTGTCGCCCCTGGCAGACAGTTCTTTATTACAATGGGCCACATGTCTGTGCAGTACGATGCTTTTCATATTCCACATTTCCTGGATGACCCCTAGGGCAACAATTTCAAACGTAATTGTGGCCCACACCTAAACTAACCACTTCACAAGTCTGTTATCCAACACACAAATGTCATACAAAAAATATGTGACGTGGTTCCATTGCCATTAGCTTAGTATGTAAAACAACTTCTTCTTAGAATGAGGTTTGGTAATGAAAGCAGTGCATTGTCAAAACCAATTGGCACCAATATGCTTGTCACCATCTTGTGATAACAATGATGCTGGGTCTGTTGGTGGGCTGTTGCCAATGCCACCAATATATTATAAGTTTAGTATCTGATAGGATAACACAGGCAACGTTTAGACCCATTTTCTTGGAAAAGAAAAAAGAAAAAAAAAAAAAAGAAAGCTGTGCATTTGAACAGGATAAATACATAATTATGAATTATAAGCTGCAATTCGCACTTGAGACCCTGCTTATACCAGGTTGCAAATCTGCATTTCTGGTGGAAGATAGCATGTCTTTGACACAATCTATACCCCTCCTATACCACCACAAAGGCAGACACTGCAGCTGCTGAGGTCAGGCAACATGTTTTGCTAAAATGCACTTGCACTGGGGGCAATATAACCTTCATGACATAACACTATGCAAAAAGAAAAAGAAAAGTGGCTGTTCATTTTGCTATTGGCTAAAAACTTACAGGATACAATGCCGACGTCCCATCAGGCATGACGACTTGGACCTTCTCTGCCCTGCAAAGCCCATGAATAAAGAATATCGGAAAGTGCTTTCAATAACAACTTTATACATCTAGTGGTAGATGTAGTTCTAAACTCTCCACTAAGCATGCAGAGGTTTAGTCATCAATGATTCCAGTCAGACAAGGTTGTCACAACACAGAAGCGACAACAATGTAAAGAACATCAACATAGTTTTGCAGCTTCAACAAGATGGGAAATTTCATTCAGATTCCTCTTCACTTATACAACACAAGGATTACTAATGGAACAAAACAATTGGAGCAGTTTCCCCTCTACTTCAGGTTGTGACGTAAAGAGAGCCAAATATTGGCATTCTTTTTTACATAATTTACGAATTAACATAATTTTTTAATAAATTATGTTACCTTCTAATGCCAAAGCAGGCATTACAAAGAGGAGTGGTACAATCACATAATCATAAATGTGACTACAGTGGATCCCGGATATATCGAACTCGAGTGGGATCGCAAGATAGTTTAATATTGATAGTCGAATCTCGTTAATTTGAACACGCTTAATTCGAACTTTCGGTTTATTCAAACTGACGCTGTGGTCCCGTCAAAGTTATGTGTATTCCAATGGGCGAAAACGCCCGGTAATTCGAACACGAAAGCAGTTGCGACGGTTAATTCGAGCATACCCAGCAGTGCGCCAAATCACGTGGTGGTGCCTCTGACCGGCATTGCTCCGACCCTGCTATAGAGCAAAAGCTTAGGCGAGACCCGTCAACACCGCGCGGAGAAAAAAGAAAAAAAAAAAAAGAGAGCGAGAGAGAAAAAGAAGAAAAAGACCTGCGGCGGAAATTTAACTCTCTCAAATGGCAAGGTCGCCGTTTCTCCGTCGAGCCGGAATACGCGTGTACAGTGCCGACGTCCCAGCCAACGCTGCGACTGCAGCGCAGAGGGAAGCAACGGCAGAGGCCCATTCCGGCCAACGAAACTTCAGGGAGCGGGATAAGCTGGCACCGGGCCGGCACGAAGGCGGGTGCACACGGAGACAGTTGAAAATGAGGGAGCTACGAAGGAGCGTGAGGGGAGCCACCGAAGCGACTGGGTTGCCGAGGCCAAATCTGCTTCCCTGCCGTCCTCCTCCCTCACGTTCGACGGTACCAGTGCGCGCCCTTCACCGTGCCGGCGCTGCCCGCTCCCTGAAGTTTCGTTTTCTGCCGTCATCGGGAAGCGAGCGTTGGCCGACGTGTTCGTGGCCCTTGCTCGCTATGTGCTTGCGCGCCTGCGATATTTCACGACTCGCACCGTTCGCATGTGATGCTATGGTGCTCGAATACATAAAAAAATGTCCTTCTTTTAATTCGAAGAAATTTTCGGGCCCCTTTGCGTTTGAATTATCGAGATTCGACTGTAATTCACAATACCAAATGTGCCTATCTAAAGTTTATCTGAAATCTCCGCACGCCTCGGACAGTTTCCCGAGTTCGTGAAAAGCAGGAATTTACCGTAATCGCAACTCCAAGGCCCTGACAAGCGCACAAAAAGTTTAATAATTTTTTCCACACAAATCTAGGGAAGACACTTACACTGTGGAATAGTCCTTGATGTACTGATCGCAACGCTAACCCCGCCTCGCCCGACCGCTAGACCGCAGTGCACCTTACATGTGTAGAAGTGCTTTTCGCGTGTTATTATTCAAGATAACGTAGAAATGAATGCTGCATGAAAGCAAGCCAGCCAGCTTGGATTGGATATACACCACGCCACCATCAGCTTGCCCAAACACATGCCCTGCTACAATATGCTGTTCAAATGACCAATCATCATTCGCTGGCAACAAGTTGACCAAGCAGACTATTTTGTCGAATTTAGGTTTCGAAAACGATTCTGTCCTCTCCCTTTGTCACTAATCATCACTGCTTCTCATCCACCCGTCTTTTCTTGTGTGCCGCTTGGCGCTTCAGCGCTTCGCAGTTCTCGGCTCTCCCCCTCCAGCCTCTGCATCGGTGAGTGACAACAATACACGAACATTGTTAGATTAAAAAATGGCATTCAGCTTGCAGAACATCTGAGTCCATTCCCACTCGTGTAATCCTGCGAGCACGACTGAAACACGCTCAGTCTTGAGTGTTGGGCTGCAATCAACATAAGCCACAATGGTCTTGTGTCAATGCAGTGGTGCCACTGACGAACTGAGATTTGGAGAAATTTTTGGAGCAGAAAAATCTTAATTTTGGAGCAGTTTGGAGCATCCAGATACAGATTTCGGAGCACTTCGGAGCACTTCGGAGCCTCTAAATACATGAGTTTCCCTTTAATTTAAATAAAGACAACAAACCTGTTCACACTGTGTGCTGTAATTAGTTTATTCCAAGTTTAGCGAAGCTGCTCAGATGTTGCCTTTTAAATCGTATGATTTTTTTCATTGACAGCTGACACTTTGTTGTTTTCAGCAAGGCTCTAGCATCAATCAGAAACACCTGGCCAAACAATGTCATCAATGCTATTCTGAGCCAGGCCAGCCTTGATAAGCCCTTGTAACGCTCAGTCATTGCTTCAGACGACACTCCCAGGTACTTTTCTACGGTCTGTTTTTCCTCGTAAAGCTGAAGCTTCTGTTCAGCAACTGGCCGATTCACAACTGGCGTCGACCGATTATTTCGACACCAGTAATTCAAACAAGCTCGATTATTCGGACTACTTTGAGGCACCATCACTGGCCCATAAATTTAAAGTATAAGTACAACCGAAATTTCGGACACCTTAAAGTACGCCATTCTATATAATTCGGACTCCGCCTGCATGATTGCATGCTAAATTGACCGTCGACTTGAGCGAAAATAGCAATATTTTGGCGTTGGTACGTACATCACTGGCATCGCCGCATGGGGGTCGGCCATGTTGCCGACACCTCCTGCAAACCGAAACTAGAGAAGACCGCACCGACCGCAGCCAAACCGTCAGGCAAGCGAACCCCGGCAAGCCGTTCGGGAGTGCATTCGGGTTGGCTCCAACCGTCCAGCATTTATTCATTGACGTGTTAACTAAAGACACAGTTACAGCGACTTAAGTTGTTTAAGCGGTGCCGACTACACCCTCAATGTCTCCACCGACGAGGACAGTGAATGTTTCAAAAAAAAAAAAGGAAAAAAAAAAAAAACGCCGTCATTCGGCTCTGATAGCGCAGGTCGATTCCTGTGCGGCGATTTGGTAGTGATGCATTCCGCTTGATTCTATATGCTGCCCTTATCATCCACCAATCTCTGCCGGCTGTTACCATATAACGCAGGTGGAGCGCCGCTCTTATACCACTCACGAATTGCAAGGAGTAGCAGCGGAAAAGGCATCGCTACAAAATCCCGGTTCCTGTTGCCAAAGGTTGAAGATGAAGTGCATGCATTATTTGTACTTTCGTCTTTTTGTAGCGACAGCATAACAATGGCAGAGATACGTACTGACCAGATAGTAGAAAAGCGTACGTGCGCGCAGGACCGCGTTGACAAACTTCGGCTTTATTTTTGGACGATCCCCTTTCCGGGATACTTTCACTTTCATGACATTTTACACGACTAGCACTGGACACGTCGACGAATGATAGCATTCCTGGCACACTACCAAGTATGCCGACGCTGACGCTAGTGACGCAAAATCCCGTGAAAGTGATATTATCCCCAAAAGTGGTCAACCGAGAAAGATGTCTTTTTTAGCCACTGGCGCAAAAAAGTCAGTTATTTTCTGGCGAATGTAGATAATTCCGGCTTCCAACTATTTGTACTTTTAGGCGGTCCCCATCGAGCCCGAATTATCAGTCGCCGTTCGATTTATGAAGCCGCTTTGCGCGCTACGCACGTCTGCGGGCCACTGCGGCCACACACGTAATGCGCAGTCGTTAATTTTGGCGCACTTCGGTGCAAAATCATGTATTTTTATCAGGATGGCGCAGGAAATCTCGTATGGCGCAATCTGGCGCAGGAGTGGGAGCACTGTGAATAGTGGCGTGCGATGAGTTCGTTAAATCCTGAACTGTAATGTAAAAAAAAAATTCGGGGTAGCTTGCACTAGTGGCGCAAGGCTAAAGACACAGCGGAGCTGATCAGGTTTCTAGCTGGCCCTGGCTATATGAAGTGATGCTAAGTTATACGAAGTGAATGTAAAGTGATGCTAAGTTATACGAAGCGTATAAGAACTTCCTCGTGGTCCGTGGCATCGGGGAACGCCTCGCGAGGCAGTTGTAGGTCCGAGTACACGTAGGGGAAGTGGGGCGAAAGCTATGCACTGTGTACGGACAGCGCACAGCAGACGACACGGCGCATGCGCAGTAGCACGCAGCTGGTGGGAGCTCTGCCTGAGCCGCCGCCAGAGGCGCCTGCTTCAGTCACGGACACCGCGAGCGTTCGGCGCTAATGCGGGGAATTGGAGAAGCACGCATGGCGTCAGCAGCACGTCTGCACGTTGCCTTGTTGGTGCTGCTACAATTTGTTTCTCTTGAGAGAGAGAGAGAGAGCGCGCAAAATGCGCACTTTCTCTCGCTCTCATTTTCTCTTTCTCTCTCCCGAGCATAGCGCACGACACTCCGTGAGGTGGTTGCTAGGCAACGCAGTGGCAAGCGGCACACATTACGGCCGGCTTACAGCTCCGCTGTTAAAACACACTACAAGCACTTCAATGCGCACAAGACACTACAACAGTCTCGTAACCGGGCAACGCAAGTGTTTAGGGTTAGCATTCAGATCGGTATTATATCAAAGACCATTCTGCAGCGCGAGTAACTTAAAATGATCGTGAGCAAAAATGAAGTTAAATTTTGTGCATTCTACAAGCCTTTGGAGAAGCACGTGGTGAGTTCCCACTTTCTATGATCTCGGAAAACTGTCCGAGGCGAGCAGCGATCTCAGGTAAGCCTCAGAGAGGCATATTTTATATTTCGAAATAATCTATATATCCAACTATTTTGTGATTGCCTTCGAGTTTGATATATCCCGGATCGGCTGTATCTCAAACCAGACGTTATCAGTAGACATCCCAAAGCAGGCCATTCAATTGTTCTAGCCAAGCATGCAGACAACTGCACAATTACACCCAGCCTAAACATTTCTTTTATAAGGAATTCGATAAACTTAACTTTGTACAAAGTATGATACATCCTGAATTAGTAAGCTGCACACTAATTATGGTATATTAGGTAACTTTCAGAAGACAGAGTGATATGAAATCTATGGTACAGTAAAATCGCGTTACAAGAGACATGGTTACAAGAGACACTTGGTTAGAAGAGACACTTGAAAATGGTTTGGTTGGTTTTTTTATGTTTGCCATGTTAACAACATCGCATACAAGAGACACTCTGTTACTAAGGACAACTTTTCAGGTGCCTAGAGTAAGTTCTTCACTATTTAGAAGAGACACAACTCAGACACGGATCTTCCCACAACCCAGGATGGAAGATTCCTGTGGAAAAGTGCCCTGAAGATAAAGCTCGGGCCTGCATCCAAGAGATCGCAGACGTTCCAGAATCTTTCGAGGAGTTTGTGCCTGCAGATGTAGGACCTCGTGTGCTCCGAAGAGCTTATAGATTTTTTTTATTTATTTAGTACCCTAAGGGCCCACAGAAGCATTAGATAGGGGTGGGGGGGGGGGGGGAACATAAAGCAGAACACAATTTTGACAAATGAAGGAGCATTGCAGGTGGTAAATACAGCACTTTGGGGTACAGCAAGTCGTGAAACATATTAACAAGGTAAATGCTCTTACAAAAATTCGCACTTAACGAAGCAAGAGCAAAATAGCAAAAGCGAATCAGTGCTCTGGGAGAGAAAAATGTTACTAAAAGTGCTAGGATTGTAAATACGTTAGTAATGCTGAATGAAATAAAGAAAACTGTGTTATCGTGGCACTTCTGGAGGGTAACTCATTCCATTCTTTTATTGATAAGGTTAACGGTGAATTCTCATGCAATCATCGCGCAAGTAAATGGTGCATGTGCCCTAGAGGATGAACCAGAGGAGGAGGAGGCTGACGAGAACATTGCAGAGCAGAAAGTGTTGGCAGTTGAGGCTGACGAACATCTAAAAGCACTTCAAAGGTATTGTGAGCAACAGGAAGGCTTGCAAGGTGAAGTGCTTTTCCTCCAGAAGTTGGGAAGGAAGCTAATACAATCGGCAGTCACTAAAAAACAAACTACTATGAATGACTTTTATAAAGCCATCCTGAGCAATTTCCTGTATATATGTTCAAACACACTTTGATGCTGATGTATAACAAGGTTATCTAGTCTGACTACTCTGTGTTTTTAGAATTTTTGGTTACAAGACATGTTTCCAGGGTCCCTTGAGTGTCTCTTGTAATGAGGTTTTAATGTATCTGAAAGTCCGGTTTCAGAAAGATACTTTCTTCACCCATTACAGCTGTAGAAGATGGTCAAAATCTGTACATCGCATGGCTAATTGGGGAGGCTTGGATGGAGTGCATATGTGTTCTGATCATATTGCGAAGCAATGACTTCGGGAGAAACATCATCTTAGAGCTGGGTAAGACAATTTTTCACTGAAGGGAAGTATTCAACATGACATTTCTCATTTCAGTTGAATGCAACTATACAGGATGCCTCCATTACATCCAAGCACTGCAGCAGTATAAGAATGGTAATGCTCCTACATCTGGCCAGAACTCATATTTTCACCAAGACCTCCATAAATTGAGCACCATGATACAGTATGTATTAAATGTTTAAAAGCATACTCACGTGAAAGGCTCTTTGCAGTATTCACTGAACATGGTGACCATGGTGTCCAAAACAACTTTTGACTTGTGCAGATCTGTAGCCGTCACCTCAATCAACACATTACGTGTTGACAGTGTAATCTTGGAGTGGTTGCCTGCAAGAAGAGACTTCCTTTTTGAAACCACTAGCCATTCATTTTCAGAATATTGCCCAGAGGACACCAAGACACAAACAAAAACACAATTCCATATTTCCTTAAAGCTTTCCTAAATAAACTAATACCTTCCAGGTGAACTGTTGCACGAAAGGTAGAAGTACCAGTTTAGAATGAAAACAAAATTTTAGAAATTTTTAGGTGAGATGTAATGCACACAGACTAATGAGCCCATGCTAGTAAATGCAACAACTGCTTCAAGCATTTCAAGTACAAAAGTTTTTGTCTTGCTAAAAACCTTTTTGTAGTCACAAACGAAACTGCTAGCACATTAGCCCTTCTCCTTACTATGCTCGTAACATGTTTGGCAGAGAGAAACTGACCTGGCTACTGTATAAAATGATGTGACTTGAGAATGTGACAAGTACATTCAAAAGATAGATGTACACATTGGCTATATTATATGGCTGACCTATTGCATCAATCTTAATGCATGGTGTTTGCAATGCCAATGCAACGATTCTATAATGCCTCATCAGCTTACCATTGATGATTGGAGGTAGTGAGAGTACGGTGCCATTGGCATCTTCGATGACTGGGTACACGGGTTTGTCTTTGATGATGTGCAGGTAGTGCCGAAGGTGACTGTCTTTCTGCAAAGAACACAGCCATAAGTGAGAGAGCCAACTATATTGCAGTGAAACTGCCAGCCAAACCATAATAGAATGTTCACACCGATATAAGGAAACAAAAGCTATGGTTTGCTCTTTGGTAGGAGTGTGCGAATACTGAATAGCAGATTTCGAATTGAATATTGAATCGAATCAAGAAAAAAAGAAGCCATTATTCAAAGAATATTGAATCAAATATTAGAAATGTTTTCACAAAATTTAATACTTACATATTTTGGCCAGGAAATACTTACAAATTTTGGCCAGGTGCTAGACATGCTAGGGAGTTTCCTAGCATTACATAACAACTTAGGTACATAGAAATCAAGACATGCAGTACAGTCTACTCTTAGGGAACACCAAATTAATCTGCTAGCACTGATTACAGCTCACGGACTAGAAGATATTTTTTTTTGTGAATAGAACTTCCACTGAATAAAATGAAGTGCTTTTGTTCCTCTGATACTAAAGAATTAGTGGCCTTCTGTTGTACTGATTACCACTGAGGTTCTCAGTTTGATAGTGGACCTGTGCTTTGCCTGGTCTACTCGCGCATAGCCGGCACCATCCATGCCGTTTCATTGTCAGGTTCGGTGTGATTTACCACACTGATTTTGAAATCTAGAGAGTCACGGTGAGTTCACGCGACACTAACTTACAAGCCCAAATAGGTATGTCAATGCAATCTTGTGAACTCTTTGCCATCCTACAAGTCAATCAGTAAGCATGACTTGTGTACTGTATAAATTTAATACAAGGTCCAGAAGTTTGATATCTCATGTCAGCGGTGGATTCTTGTATTCTTGTAGCAGAAAAAAATTACTTTCTGTATCAGCATTACTGGTAAAAAAACAATACATGCCAGCTCTGAAACTGTTAAATAATTTCACAAAGCTGTCAAGACATAAAAATCATGCAAAAGTACATTAGGAAGAATTATAAAACATAGTTTATTTAAAAACATCACGTAATCAGTTACAAAGTTACGAAATGCACCATGTGGCAAGCTGCTTACAAGACAGTGGCACTATCGAGATAACAGACTATGCAGAGAAGGTGGAATCTCATTATGCATGCAACATTAGTTTATTGACCCTTTTCGCAGAGCAGCTTGTTATCGAGAAACGAGATGGCACTATGGGCGGTGCGCCGCACGTTGCGTCAGCGAAAGTGCATGAATACGAAACCGTTACCGCTTCTGCCCTGTTTCTGAGCAATCAGCTGTCGGAAATGAAACTGGGTTTTCACTCATGCACCGTGCTCCGTTCATGCTGCACAATGTGGAGTGATGGATTGAAGACGTGTGCAGTAGTTGGCTGCAAAAATAGTGACTGGCATATTAAGGAATGGAATGAATACGTGTGGCTAATTTCACGGACTGTTGCTGCATACGGACAGCCTGTGTTGCCAGCCCTTCTCGATGCACAACTTTCCTCGAGGGTTCCATCAGCTAAGTTCCAAGCCTTGTGTGCAGCAAGAAAAAATCTATTGCAACTGAGCACACCCGCGAGCAATTAGGCAGAAAATAATCAGATAGTGACTGCACTGACGAACTTCACCGAGTCTGAAATGTGACAAGGCGCTACTTCAATAAATTCGCTAAATAAACAACGAAGAGCAAAACACACTGATCATGATCCAATTCATATGCGGAAAGCTTGGAATACATTTTTAGCCTCGCTTTTAGAACAAGCACCATATACGCTGCTCGCACAGTTGGGACAAATCTTAATGAGCTCCGAAAGAACTTTTACATATCCTTTGAAGCTGTGACCAAAGCTTCATGTCATCCACCCAGTCAGCGTCTATGATATCTCTTGAAACAGACGTTTCCCGAGATGCACCGGGCATCATGTGCATCCATTGTAAACACGGAGGCAATGGAGGCAACTGAGGCAAGCAATGTATGTGTCACCACGTGATAAAACATGGCAGCGATAATGGGATCACCACGAAATGGGTCAATAGCTTTACTTCCTAATTTGGTGAGACTCCACGCCTGCAAGTGCTCCTGAGAGCATCTCGTGGCCCTCTTTCAACAGTGTCTCGCGACTCTGAATGTCGAAGAAACATTTTGCTTTTATTCCTTTAAGAATTAGGAGTTCAACATTGCTCAGCATCCTTTTTGCTGATTTGATTATTTCCTGGAGATTCCTTTCATTTGCCTTTCTGCAGGTACGTTAGAATCATTTCAGTTTTGTTCTAGTTTTGCACTCGCTACTAATGCCTCCATTTAATAGTAGTCACTACTGTTGTTGCTTGCAGTCAACCTTTACCGCTCTGAGAATGTTAATGGCTTATTGCAATTGCCATACTTACACGAGGCCGAGGCAATGTGCCCCTCACGACTCAACCTGCAAAGGGAGATTCATAACACGAAATACTGAAGGCTTCACTGCTTATATGCTACAAAGCAGTGGAAGTGCAAGCTCTGGTTTCGTTTTCACAATTGTTGTTGCCCGACTTCTAGCAGGAGTCTGTAAGGCAGGCAGACATGCACAATTATTGCCAGAATGAAGGTTTTGGAGTAGCACAGAGCAAGATTGCCCCTTTGTAGCAGCTTGGAGCAGATGTAGCAGCAGTTCCACCACTGTGATGTTAGGATGTCACAAGTAGTCATTGGCTAAGCAGGTGTTAGTACCAATCTGTCTTACTATCTGCAGCATGAAAAGAGAATAAAAGTGTTCCTAACGTGGACTGACATACCGAATAAAGGTCCATCAGTTCCTCAGCTGAGCGCTCAACTGTGTCATTGAGCGGCACAAAGCGAATGTCCTTGGGGCTCCGTGCATCGTAGACAAAAGGTCCCTTCACAGTGTCCAGGTCATGGGTTCCTATGGATACAATTGTGCGCCTCCTGCAAGGACAGGAAAGTGAGCAGACAGAAGCAGAAAGCAACATTATCGGCAGCACCAGAAAACACCCCATAAGTTAGCATATTGTCACGTTGTAGTGACGGTCAAGATCACAACACTGCCAAAACTGTGAGTTAAGAATTTAATTCTTCTGAGAAAATTTACGCCCAGAAACACACGCAACATTTAAATCACAATAGGGATGAGCATAGTAATCAAAAGCCAAACCTAAACTCGTGGGTCAGTTACGTCCTCTATCTATACAGGGTATTTTTTTAAGTATACATTATTATTATGATTACTAACATTAAGCATACTGTAAGCCCCTTTCTAGGTACTATTTTCTAACACAGGTGAACCAAATACATGAAAAAAGAGCAACACTAGTTACAATATTCAAAAATGCCTCTAATAAGAACATAAATAGCAGAGCATGCATGATGACACACATTAAAGTGTCAAACTAGGCATAAAGAACATAATCAAAATCTACAGGCATCACAATTTGCAGTATTCATTTCTTAGTACAGCCTCAAAAAACATCACTTTTCAGGAAACAGCCAAAGACAGGACTCAATACTAGTGAAAGTAAGGTCATACCTGCCAATATTTTGATGTAGCTTGTCCTGGAGGTCAATGAAGCTGTTGTACCGGTCCTGGGTGAAGGTCACATCACGCAGAATGGCAGCCACCACATACGGCCGCACAGATGCAGTGCTAGGCTTGACGTGTAGAATTTGCAGTGCATCTGCAGCTGGGTGCAGGGCTCGGTAACAGGGTGGTTCAATCCTGCAGGCATTACTTGACTCATTTGCAACAAATTAAGGTACACCAGCTATGTGAGTTGGCTCTAGTTCACAAGAACAAATCCTGATGTTTACTTTTCTCGAATAACCATGTTTAGATTTGTAGTGGAAGGTAACACGTACGTTCATGATTTCATACTTTGATTGCACTAATTTTACCAATGCTCAGTCTGTAACATGCCAGGATGAGCTAATGAAAACAAGAAACAAGTTACAGGAACTGCTGTGAACAATAAAAAGGACGAATATGTTATATAAGTCACTTTTCTAAGGTGTCACAGAAAAAGCAATGAGTGCTCCCTCATACAAGCCATATCACTTACCTGCTCACAGAACTTTTTATTAGCACTGGCACCATAGTGAACCTGTAAGCTAGACATGATGCTTGTGACAGCACATGCCAATCACATTGTTTTATGTTTGCAAATGCTTGAAATTTGAAATACGCATAGAATAATCTCTCCTATTTGATTCGTAATCATTGAGGGAATTCACTATTTGAAACTTTCAAATATTTGTTTCCGTTTGAATTTAAGGGTAACGACACTCATGGGACTCTGCGGAGAAAATTATTGGTGTAATTATAGACTCTTCCTAATAATTCTGCTGCCGTAGAGAAGCAGCTTGCACCAAGGTACCAGTTTTTGAATGAACATACACGGCTCAGTAACTCCAAATCATTTAGTAAGAATGCCTCACCTTTAGGCAGCTATATATATAGGATTTGTTTCATTTTAGGCAAGGCAACTTATCATACAGTCTCTAAGTTATCATATAGTCTCACCACAATGTGTGGCGCTGTATGCAATACCACACTTATCTACTTTGATGAAGAGAACACTCTACAAGCATCTGGTGACAAGCGTTGATACAAATAGCACCACAACACGGGTCACATGAGGTAAGAAATGGAGCAGACAAGCGCGGGTACCAATGCATCCATATCAACTCAGTTAACTATCAACCCTATTAATGCATGGTGACATGCTGTTCCCTTGTTTTATTAATGGCCTTATCATAGTGCCCAAGAAAACAGCTCCTTATTTAGAAGGTCTGCAGTTTACCGGACATGCATGTATCAAATAATTTAGATAAGAGTTCTTACGAGATTGACTCCACGCTAACTTTATATTTCACTTTGTTTAGGAACAAGAAAATATTCGGTACTCAATTTAACAACAAGTTGTTTTTCTCGAATAATCATATTCAATTCGTTGATAAGATTTTACTATTTGAACACCCCTAGTTTTACATAATCGGGACAGGGGCAATAGTGAAAATACTGTGGCCGGAACTGGTTTTTAAACTGCTAAAAGAGCAAATATATGGCAAAACAAATAGCAGCATTATGCAGACGAAACAAGTTCCTTTTGTGGTGGCTAGTGCACAAAGCATTAGTGTATCACAGAGAGGAGTTCACTCAATGTAAGCCCTTTCCAGTGACTTTTAATCGTAGACTTACTTTCCCTTGAAGATGAGCAGCGCCCGTACCAGTCCTTCGAGACATAGCAAGTCGTACCTGTGCAAAAAGTAATTTAGTATGATCGACCAATACACGAGTAACAACCACGGACTCACCTATTTGCAGGGATGTCAACACGAAAGATGACTTCTTCCGACGCACCTTCAGCTTTCGTACTGCCTTGCTCTTTCGAGAGCATCTGTTTTTCACTCGTCTGCATTAACAAAATAGTTTATATCAGATGATGCATTCGCTGAGGTATGTCCGTACTCCCATTCGCACAATTTATGTCCCGACAACATTTACGCCAAGAGGCCCTTTTCGATACAAGAAAAGGAGCGCATGCAGTGAAGTCATCGGAGAAATAAATTGACGTTGAATATGCTAAATATAGTGTGCCTGTGGCACGGCGAGAAAGGGTGGCGCATGCACTGCATGGAGATGTATCGTGGTACTTACAACTTCGTCCAGCTCCAATCCATACTCGAAGCACAGGTCTGCGAATTCTTCTTCGGCTGCACATAACAAGACAATATCAAAACTGTGAGACCTGTCGGCAGCATCGCGTCGCAGGCAACATCGTGTTCTGTGGTGATGAATGAATGACAGCTTGTACTACACACGGTGTGTTAGGGCACGTATTGAAAGTAATGAATCCACAAGCTTCATAGCACAAAATCGCACCGCAGGTTTTTAAGGGGGTGACGCAAGGTATCACATCGAGTGAGCATTTTAACATCCGGCACCATGCGTGGCAAACAAGCAGGCGTGTGTCACTCACTGTATGTTCTCCCCAAGGCTTCGAATAGTAGAGCTGCTTTAACGCCTACAGTCGGCATTGTGGCGTGGTATTCTCTCGCAAGCGTATGTCAACAAATAAAACCGCGGATCGTCGGCACCACGCGCAGGCAGATGCAACTTTCGCCTGCCTTCGCCACTCGCTTCCAACGTGCCAGACACACACTTATTTAGACGTGCAAAATAGCAACACGCGTTATAGTCACGTCCTTTAGTGAATAAAAGTTGCAGAATTGTTCAACGGATGGCGCTACCATCTTAAGCAGCGCGCGATAAACTCGTTGATTTGAATGTGAAGAAAAAAATATATATATGTATCTCACTCGCAAGGATGTTTTTCTGTATTACTATTATTCTTTATTGTGATAGGGTGATAGCAACTATACGGATGCTCGTTGTCGTGTTGTCCTGATGTTTTCCTTTTTCTTCTCTTTCTATCATCTTCAATTCCCACACACCTCCCACCCCCGCGCAGGTTAGCCAGCCTGTTTATGACTGGCAAACCTCCGTATATCTCAACTACGCAAATCGAATAGGCCCAGTCTGTTCCTCTTTCTTAATTCCTATGTGTAACCCTAGAACCCAGGTGGAGACCGCAAGCCCCAGCTGTGTTGTGGGCAGTGCGTATTGCCTTTTGCGCCCCTGCGTGTCTGGGACAATCCCACATAAATGCAAATAAAGTATTGGTATTGCAGTAGCGCACCCAGGATCTCTGCCAGGGGGGGGGGGGGGTACAGTTTGCTAATACCATCTAAACAGCACTAATTTCATTTTCTTCATGGGAAATTGTCAAAAAATTCGCTTTTTGCGAGTGTGCAGACGATTGCGCGTCTTACATCTTAGTTGCAGTACTAAAATGCGCAAGAAAAGAAAAGGGGTTAAACAAAAGGGGGGGGGGGGGGGGTTAAGTCGGCCTCAGGGGAGGGTTAAAGACCGCCTCTTCAACGGCTCCCGTCCACATACGAGAAAAGGTGACACTACCGGAACCCATCCAGGACGTTCTCTCGACTAAGTTTGCCGTAGCGCTCTGTCGTGTGTGTTCCCCATCTGTGTCTCTCGTCTAAAATGTTGCGCATTCCAACCTCTAGAGATAAGCTATACCAACACACCCAGTCTTCAACCTTACCTTGCTTTGTCATGCTGGCAAAAGTAACGCTAGCCTTGAAGCTGTACCGGGTTTCGCGGACGCACGCGGGACGGTCGACCAGTGATGCCAACCTCCTGCTCCGAGATGTCCCCCCAAAATACCTAGTCCTCCAGAAAAAATGTCTATTTTTATGGCTTTGTAGTTATTACTCATAAAACGACGGTCCGCTACAACATGCGGCGCTGTGTGATATTGGTACCAGCGGGGAAAATAAGGACAAAAGCTACATAACCTCCTTAACTCACGGCACGCGCTATAATCCTTTGTATCTCTCAACTCTTCTCATGCTGCAGAAAGCGCGCATTTTGAATTGACTTCAACGTTTACAGCTTCCCATTCACGATTCATTGCTGCAGGGATTCAAATGGTAGATGCCTGGTGTTACCTTTCAGTTTTCCAGAGATGGCAGGCATTATTTTGTAATTGGCCCTTCATATCAAGGCGGGTGAAAAGGTATGACACGCACACATCTTTTTCTAAATGTTCACGTGCAGCATTTCCAGCTACGAAATTCATGCAACAAGATTTTTATAAATTATCTTCCTTAGCAGTGACAATTGTCTGCTGCGGGCTTTAACAGCCCATTTTATTCTTTGATTCAAGCTTGACAAAGCACTTTTGACGGTATTTCTACGCTGTAGAGGTGATATGCCAGTTGATTCAACACGAAAAGCTTTGAAGCTTCATGAGAAGTTACGATGGGTATAGCTGTGCGCTGATATCATTTTTCGTTCGCAATGCTGCCCAGCTTCTGGAGAGCGGTAATCACTTAAAATAATTTTGATTTTAGCTTACCAATAGGGAAAACATACATACATGTTCACCAAGATGCTGAAGCAAAACGGGAACCAGTCAGTGGCTTCTTTCGCTTTCCTGTGGAGCTGGTACATCAACCTAATTGCAGAGGCGGCGTTTTGTAACTATACCTACTTCATAAAAATCATAATTTCGCGCCAACTGGCCGATCCCGGCGGATGACGGTGTCCCAACCAACGACAAAGTGCAAAAATAAAGTCAAACCTTGTTAAACAAAGTCGAATCCACCACGAAACTACCTCCGTTATATCCGATATTCGTTATAAGCATATATTTTATGGATGTCGATGCTGACAAGATATACTTCATATTATAGTTCGTTATGTCTGATACTTCATATCCGAGTTCGTTATATCGAGGTTTAAGTTTAGTATGAATTTAACTTGATGATTAGAAATATGCACTCCCAATTGTAACCAGTCGTTGCACAGCATGCCAGAAGCGATCAGCATATTTTAACAAATCCTTAGATACTGCCAAAGACGCTATAGATCCCTTAGTTCCTAGAGTTAGCTTCGCAGGATTGGAAGAACATCTTAAATAACTTATAAATCGGTGAGAAGAAAAAACGTCAGTATACAGGCATCGTGTGGTTTACTTGTGTTATGACGAATTGACATCCCTGCATTAAACAGAGAATTAATGTCAACGTAGTGACTACAGCATGCATGAGACAAATTACAAAAAAGGAACAGTACAAACAAGAAGAAACGATACAGCACGTACATACTTCATACCAGAAAGGACAAAAAAAAAAAAAATATAAAGCCACTATATCAATATGTCACACACAAAGGCACTGCAGACAGATACAAATGAAAGCATATGGTAACACAGTTCTTACTATTGACGCATCACATGTATAACTTACTATTGATGAAAACTCAGTTTATCAAACTAAATATGTAAAAAATAATTGATATGCCATTGGTTTAGTAAGGAAGTGGTCTTAGGTGCACTTCTCCGCTGAACACAGTCAAAGTTTTCGCTCACCATGAACAACTAACTGGTAGTGTAGGTAACTAAAGATTTGAATTCTAATGCGTTTGAGGATAGGATAATTGCGGCTGCTTCAGAAAATAATTGAATACTGCACAAAGTCTACGGGTGCTTCAGAGGTGGCACCGTTGCACAGCCTCCATAGTTTCTTTTGGTGCTTCAGTTGACAGTGAAAATATTTGTTCAGCACTCGCCACAGTCATAAGGCCTGACAACAGCAATAAATAATTCCATTGTGCGCGTATTTCTGCTAACCTATTATTGTTGCTACCGTGAAGCTTGTTTCAATGTTGCGTGCCGTACATATGAACGAGAAGAAGAGAACCGAGTGGTCCAATTTTTGTTAGTCACAACCATATGATGCCAACAGATAGTGAAGCCAAGGGAAGCTTTGTTATTTAAGGTTAATATCACTGCTATAAAGAAAGAACAAGCAGAAAAACAACGAAATCTGTAAATATAGTTAGCTTTCATGTGGTATCTCGGACGCAGTTTTTCTTAGCGCTATTAACAGGACCCTATGAACAGCAGGACCCTCTGAAGAGGGGCGCCTCGGTGAGGGATGGCAAGCCGCCCTCCTCAGCGAGGCAACCGAAGACCAGGAGTCCAGCGGGCCAGGGCCATTGCCGGGGACCTTGGAACATTTTCCTCCAGCGATGGACCCCTGGCAGCCTAGCCCCGGGAACCAACAGCAATAACCGTTGGACAAATAAAGTTTATTCCTATCCTATTCAAACATGGCGGCCACGATGACGTCACTGCACCTTATCATCACGCGTACATCGTCTTGCTTTTTTTTTCTTTTTTTTTTTTTTTTTTTTTTTTTTTTACAGCGAACGTTTTTACCGGATTATCACTGTTCTCGATTTGTCGCTCGGCGCAAGACGCGGCTTACGTGTTATTATGCTGTCAAGTTTATTGCTTACGCAGTTTCCCGACGTACTTGTACCCTAAGATGGCCGCCATAATGACGTCAGTGAAAGCTAACTATATGACAACCTGAACTGACGACAAAATTTGCTTAATGTAAGTGACAATAAGACTTTTCCAAAGCTCACGCACTACAAATACGATTTCACGTCAACTCTACGATGACGCGGAGAACTATATACTTTAAATGGTGCACTATATGTGCATCTTTAACAAAGTTACAATACCTGTTCCGTTTTTGTTGTTGTTGCCGGAGTTATGGGGAATTGTAAAGGTGAAGCATGTGACCCTGTCTTTTTGTTTTTAAAAATTTCTGTCTTCATCCTTCTTGATTGAACGACACCGCACTCAATAAGACATAGACGAACACACCGACACATGGGCACTGACAGACAAGCGGGCCCGCCAATTCCTTCTGAGTATATTAATCACTTTTTCTGAGAACATTTAGCGGATAAATACAGAAAATCTCCTTCAAAAGTCACGTTAATATGAATTTTCATTATCAGTACAACGAGCAACCTTGCTTAATGTGGTTCAATGAATACCTATATAATGAACACAGTTCTGCGATCTAATTTATTTGAATATGGAGGGCCAGGAAGACTTTCGAGTCGGGTTTGTAAATACGAAGGCAAGTGTCGCTATTCACTGACAATCTTGCCGTCTTTAACAAACCTTTGGAGACTCCGTGGTGAAGCTGCTACTCTCGTAAAGGACAGGCCTGTGGCCCTGGACGAGGCAGTTGTGGTTAGAGCACTGCACGGGCCGATTTTTGCGGCCCGGGCCCGGCCCGGGCCCGTTTTTACATTGGGCGGCCCGCCCGAGCCCGATCAAAACATTTTATGGCGAGACCCGAGCCCGGCCCGGGCCCGGAAATAATCTACGTTACCCGCCCGGCCCGGCCCGCCACCCCTTTACCTTAAGCCCGAGCCCGGCCCGAGCCCGACTCGAAACCGGCCCGAACCCGGCCCGAGACCGAAAAATACATGTTTTTCAGAGTTGAAAAGCCCGAGAATAACTCGCAGAAAGCCCGAGCCCGGCCCGGGTCCGCGTCAAAAAACCCGAGCCCGGCCCGGGCCCGGGTCAAAAATCACACGCCGTGCCCGAGCCTGGCCCGAGCCCGTGAAAAAACTCCTCTACCCGGCCCGGCCCGGCCCACGGGCCGGGCCGGGCCCGGGCTTTCGGGTAAGCCCGAGCCCGTGCAGTGCTCTAGTTGTGGTCGCTGGCTGCGGTGTCCGTGGCGGGGCCCCCTGTCTTCCATTTCAAGAACATATTTCTTCTTCCTCCGTACAAGTATAACCGGAGCCCTATATGCTCTTCGTGGGCAACAAGACCCTGGCGGCACCTCGCGATGCCTCCGCGCATTTTTGGCCTACATCTGCGTAATAAATCTGGCCTACAATACCATTTTATTGCGATAGCAATTATATGGACCCTTCAACCGGATTTCTGCCGTCGCCGTCGCCGTCGCCGTGAGGTTCCGTATAGATAAAATCTTCGCCGCGCGCCGTATGCCCCAGCGGAAGCGTGGGGGGACGCGCGCTGTCACGGAGAGCGAACGCACTCAATCTCCCACGCGCAAGCAAGGAAGCGGAAAGCCAGCGCCGGAGGGAGCAGGGGGGGGGGGGGGGGTGGGGGGCACTTCTCTGCCAACAACCGCGCTCGTCGCTCGTCCGCACAGTCTCTTATCTCTCCCACGCGCAAGCCAGGAAGCGGGAAGCCAGCGCCGGAGGGAGCATGAGGGGGGGGGGGGGGGGGGCGCACTTCTACGCTTTCAACAACCGCGCTCGTCGTTCGTTCGACCGCACCGTCTCTTATCTCCCCACGGCTCTGACCTTTATGCCGCTCAGTTTCCGTTGCTAAACCGCACGTACCTTCGCCCGCAAGGTACGTTGCGCTGCCAGCGTTTTGACAGTCGTTGGCTGCAGTCATTCAGTGTGATCTATTCATGTTTGTTTGTGCGCGCTCACACCACGCTTGTTCATTCAGTTAGTAATAGTCGGGCCAAATTTTCCAACGCACGCTACACATGCAATGCTGCCCAGATCGCCAGTGCAGCACTACAGGTGTGTCCCTTCGCACGCGCTGCCCACGGTAAGCGCTTCTCATCAACACCACCGTTTCACACGCGCCTTCTCGTGGTCATCGAGTCTCTCTTCATGTCGGTCTACTTACGCCGCAGCACACCTGCTTACTTAATCAGCTCATGTTTACTACAATTCATATTGCTACCAAGGCCGCTCACCTTACTCCGTATGACATTGCTGTGTTGCTATCGCATTCATTGCTTCGCCCTTAGGGCGAATCTGTGACATTTTTTTTTACAGATGCAATGAGTGCCACGAATCAGACGAGCCTGTATACTGACGTTTACATATATCATGACAGAAGGAAATAAAACTACTTATTTATACATGGAGAGTTTGGATGTGCCGTAAGGCCCACGCGGCTATACTCCGACATATATCTGCTTCCACAATAAAGGAGCAATTTGTGAATTGCAGCAGAAGCAATGATGCAAAAGCACTTTATTACGCGAGACCCTGAGTTCTCGCAATTTGGAAATTTTCGCCAAACGTACGGAAGCACGAAATGTCTCTCTCTCTTCAAGCGTCAAGAGGAGGGATTTGACGGTACGAAAACAGAAAGCATTCTGGTTCTGGACCACTACAAATCAGTTGTGGAAACAGTGTGAGAGGAATAGTGATAAAAACTGGCGAGTAAGTGATAAAGACATCTCTAGCACACATTTGCAAGTTTAACTCTGGTTCACCAACCCGGCCAAGTTGGTATACAGATACTCTGGGACCCCACTGAAAGATGGCTTCACCACGAGGTGTCCAGTCATTGAGGAGAAAGAGCAGCTAGGGCAGCATTTACCAGATCGTTCCGTTACTCGCGCATTTCAGCGAGAACACGAGCAATCTTATGAAAAGTTCCCGAGTTCTATGAACCCATCCCATCCTCAAGCGCAATTCAGGGACAACTCTCTTTCAGACAGCGAGACGAGCTTCAAGCTCGAGCACTGCTTCGAAAATGACCTCGGAGTATAGCTTGATCCGTATGAAAGACGCCACTTTGCCGGTTTCATGGTCAAGAGACATCTGTTATGCAGCGAAGACGAGAGCGTTAAACTATGACCCAACAACAGAGCCGTCGCCCTCTGCACTACAGTGAAACAGTAAATCCACAGCTACGCAATATCAAACGTTCACGCACAACATTTATATACCGTACATGGAAAGGAGTAGGAAATTGCTCGTCGGGAATCCGCGACGCGAGAAATGTACTCCCCGTACTCCCCGTGCTAAACGGCGCGAAAAAAAAAAGAAAGAAAGAAAAAAAAAAACACTGGGCTCCGTCGTTCCACGGTTGCGATTTTGTCCACGGCTCACGGGTGCAGGAGCCGGTTGAGGCAAGGCGGGCACGCTCCACGCATCAGCCGATTGCCACCCGCACAAGACGCCGAGCACGGCAAGCAGGTACAGTTGCGAACCGAGAGAGCTAGCTCGCCATAAACGGCACCGACGCGGCAGCCCCGGTCGAAATAACCCTGACGGTGCTAAGAGGGGGACAAGAGAAGGAGGAACTAAGACGCCAACCGGACCGCCGGAGGCTTCAGGTTCGGCGGCCGTTTATGGGCCCGGCCCGGGTTTAGTGCGGTCGTTTGAATACCCTCGCTCTTCTACTGTGTATGGCGGGTGCGCTGCGGAGCGTGAAATGAGCAACCGGTCCGGCGCCCGCGGTAGAGACTCCGTGTCAGCGAGAGACGCGCGTTTGCTTTTGTGCCTGTCCGTATGCGCTAGGCGGCGATCAACCTGAGGAGCGAACTCTATAGAAGTTTGTGCTCTGTAGTGGAGCTGCTGAATTCGCATGGTATTCGATGAGTCTGTCCTGGGCCACTTGTGCCTTTGAGGTCATCCTTAATGCAAAAGAAAGCAGAGGAATAAGCTGCAGAAAGAAAAGAAAATTGGTTCGCCGACCTCTATGCAGTAACACCGTTGAATGAAGAACCCTATGCTATTCAATACACGTTGTCCGTCCTTGCTCGCGCTTGTTCATGACGATGAGAATGTCGCAACGTCTATCTACGCTTCAGCAATAAATTTCTGCATGACGAAACAAAGCATGAGATGATGTTACATAAACGAAGGTTGTTGCTGGCGCTCTTTCGCCATCCCTGGCCCTTGCGCCAACAAATCCTTTACATCATCAGCATTATCATCACCAAAGTTGTTCCGGCAACGATGTACTACCGCTTTGCAAAAGCATGGCTGAAATACAGGCGCTTTCAGCAGAGTGATACGACTTCGATGAAATGTTTAAATGACCTCTGTGGACACACGTAACTTAATTCAGTAAGTTGGAGGAAGTCTGACGCAAGCCAAAAATTTTGTTCCACATTTTTCCAGTTGAATGATATCAAGGAACCATTTCCGAACTCCTCAAAAACAAGCTTCTCATTGATGAAATATTCATCCGGGCAAGAACCAGAAGAGGACAGAAGAGAAAACATGGCGCAACACATCACATCAGTTGTATACGGTCACAAATAATATATTAATATGATTAGAATTGTTTAATGCTAACTCCTTTAATACATATTAATTAGGCAAAGAAAAATGTAAAGGTAACCCTCTTGAGGGCTGGCTCTTGGCCAGTGCTTTTGAGTTGGTAGGTGGCAGGTCTTAAGTTCATCATCATCATCATCATCATCATAATCGGCGTCGTCATCCTCGTCGTCATCATCATCGAATGAATCTACTAATTCACTTGCGGCGATATTCCAAAACATTCCCCTGTAATTCTTTTTTCACCAAATTCGGCGTACGTCATCGCTGCGCGGTTCAGAAAAATTGCTGCTATCAATAAAGCTGCTAAATCTTCATTGAGCTGTTCGAAATTACTGCATCCCTATACGCGGCGGTATACAGTACATGATACCCCACTAGAAAGCTTGAAGTCTCGTTTACGCGTCTGCGTTGCCGTTGTGCGTGTATTTCATGATGTCCACATTTTTTTCAGAAATAAGAGTAAGTCACCGCAGCTATACGGTTGGCTGGAATGGAGTTGCTGGCTTTTGAATATAGCCCGTACCAAAAGCTGTGAAAGAACAGCTTGTTCCCCTTTTCTTTCTTTTTTTTTTTCTGCAGCTGCGTGTTTTCACTGTACGGTGCAATTTAGTTGCCAGAAGAAAGAATGATTGATTGATGGTTACTTATATGGTTAATTGAATGAATAAACCAATTAATGAACTGAATGACTGACTGACTGACTTGAGTTCGAATGCGCCCATGTAACATATTGTATGCATTTAGACGAACGCACAACCCTTGATGCGCAGATTGTAGACATTTCAGTGAAAACTCATTCGAAATGAAAGTGACGTGACTGCGAAAGCAAAAGAACTCGAGCGCATAAAGCTAACTTTCCAGAAGAGAGAGAAAACGAGACAACACTAGAAGAAGAAAGCAATAAAAAGAAAAGAGCGAGGACAACGTGAGTAAAAGGAATAATCACGAGTAGAAACCACTTTCCCTCTTTTTATTGAAAAAAAAAAAGTATGAAACATGTCAAAGCACTGCTTTGTGCTGAGGGATCCTTCCATGGCCAAAGGGAGTTTTCTATACTGAAAAGGCGGTCGTCGATGTGGTTCAATGGAACGCATACAGCTCTTTGCGGCAGTGAGCGCAGACTTTCGAAGAGGGCTTTCGAAGCGCGTAGCTTCGCGAGCTCTCCCTTTATATAAGGTGAGCGTATGGCGCTGAAAAGAGGCAGCGTGCCCTGCTTTTGCGAAGAGCTTTTAACCATTGTGTGTAGTGCGTACACGGAAAGGGATGTACGACCTCATTCACGCGCGCTATCGCGAGGTGCCCGACTGAGCGACAGTACGCGTGCATTTGTGCTATAGCGGACATATCGAGTGCGTCCTATATCTGGCCATCGTATGCGTTCACAGCGAGAAGTCTGCGTTCACAGCGAGGAAGACAGCTTGGAGCGCACGCGATGAAATGCATCTGGAACCGTCTGGAAGACGTCCCTGCGACGTAACGTGCCACCTCGCATCGACAAGAAAAAGCTATAGAAAAGCGTATATTATTGCTGTATTTTAAAGCTTGGCGTGTGCGAACTCGCGTAAAGGGTAACGTAGCTTACATTACGGGCATAACAAAAGGTGACTACGTTTACCAGTGAGCAGGCGACCTTCCTGTCGAGTTTTCAAGCCTTCTGTCCAACCGCCATATCATTTGGACAGAAAAGGAGCCGGCATCGTTTTTCACTTTAATGCTGTCTTCGTGAACCTGTCTTTCTGGCCGACTTCGCCCGGACTGGAACGAGGTTTAAGGTGGCCGCTGTTTGCTTAGACTATCATGTAGACGTCTACGGCGAGTTTTGGAACACAGCTAGCTCTGTCGCTGTCGCCAGAGAATATCTGTGGCGTGGACCGCGCGCGCGTGTGTGTTAAGAAAGCAAATCAGACAACTCTTAATCATGCTCCACTTAGTTTCAGGCTATAAGTGGCACATTCTTGCTAATATATTCCGCTTACCTAAATAGAAGTGCGTAAAATTGCGTGGCGTAATCACAAAATGTATGGAACGGCGTTCCATGCAGTCATATATTTTTTAAATATGCATAACAATTAATACGTGGAACTGTGTTCCAATGAAATAACCCGCATACGATATCCCGCATACTTAAACACTATTCCAGGTAGAGGTGTGTTCCGTATAAAAGGTACAAGTCTGTGCAACAACGTTCCGGATGACAGTGGCTAATTCATTCCACATATCTGCAATTTTAGGTGGAACGCCGGTCCACTTAGGTAAGTGAAAAATATTATCGAAATATTTTTTCGCTTATAACTGGAAGCGATGCAGAAGTAGATTGAGTGTAGATAAGTTATTCTGGTGGGGGCTGGGAGGGAGGTGGTCCACTCTCAGCAGGAAATATCTTGTCGATTGGTTTTCTCTATGGCAAGTTCACAGGAAGTGTGGGAGCTTCCTGAGAGCGTCTGTGCAATGATATAGAAAATAAGGTTAATACGGGAGGCGGACGGATTGGGCGATAGACACCATGCAATCCTCATTTCATCGTTACGTATTTATGTGAAAAACTCCGCTGGAGCTCCGAGGTTAGCTCTAAGATCCGGTTAGGGCCATTGCAGACGTGAAATTTATGCTTCACGGCAGGACTAGACCGTAACTGAAAATTCGGAGTGATGGCTATGACGTTGCGCCAGTTGGTAAACATGAATTCACATGTTCGATTTCCGTTCGCGGCGGTCGCATTTATATGGTGGTAAAATGTAAAAACATTAGTGTACTTACATTTAGGTGCACAGTAAGGATCCCCCCCCCCCCCCCCCCCCCCCCCCACCTCCCGGCAGTCAAAATTTATCCAGAGTCCACCACTACAGCGTGCCTGATAATCATATCGTGGTTTTTGCACGTACAGCTCCAAACTTTAACTGCTCCTGAAATGGCTCTTTACAGCGATAGTTGTTGAAGGCTCCTTCAAGTACAGATTTCGTTGCCTCTTTTGCAGATATGCCCATCATGTTTCTATAGGTACAAGAAGTCGCTAGAAAAGAAAACACTATTTATCCTTGCACAGGATGCGTTCCCGCGAGTTCGTGTCACTGTCGGATATTGTTTTTGCGTCCTCAAAGCATGGCTCATGCCTACGAGGGTGATTGTTCGTGACATGTGTGCTGTATAGTTTCGACATCGTCGTGCTTGTGACGACATCGTCGTTGTCATTGTATCACAGTCATTGGCTCAAGCAACTGTGAAGAGACTATGAAGCCCGTGTTGTGCTTTTGTAATCTTTATGACATCGAACGCGACGTCCATCGGAGTGTGTTAAACCAATTAGACAGCAGACCATTTTCAAAGAGAAAGATTCTTGAACCGTAGCCCCACGCGTCGCAGCCTTACAAAGCGACGCGGGCATTGCAATGATTCATGAAATCGACGGCCTCAGTGACCGATTGTAGGCGTGAAGTGGACAACCGCACGTATTCGCACTGAGAGTACCTTTTTCCCCTCCCCCTCCCTTCTTTCATTTGATCCCTTAAACCCCTTCCCCCTTGTAGGGTAGCGAGCCAGACATGCGTCTGGTTGGCCTCTCCACCTCTCCTTCCTTCTATTCCTCCTCCTCATAGTCGTTAGGCCGTTGGCCTAGCGCTACAGATATTGCTATTTCTTGAGCGGCCATGTTGAATGTCATTTTGTTCCCCACAACGCGTCAAGAACATACGGTGTCTGTTAAAATCGCGAATAGGGTTGTGCGCAGCTGGTTCATAATATTTGCCTGCGCACCAAGTTTAAGTATAAAGAAGAGGGAATTTATTATAGGAAAATCAGAGATGTCGGCCTCAGCTGATATGCTCTGGCCCGCTACTCTGCAAAGTAAAAAGGGGGGCGAGAAAAGAAGGATGAAAGATATCGGTTTCTTTCTGTCTTTGATTATTCATTTATTTCCCCTTGTTTTTTATCATACTACCACCCGGTTCGTGGCCTATCTTCCACAGTTGGTTCGTGCCATTAAATAAGGCATCATCATCATCACGCGCACCAGAAATCCACCAGTTGCGGTTGTGAGCATGCGAAGTGAAGAAGGAAGAAGAAGACCAAGCGCAGGCAGGCGGTGGCATGGAAGGTGGCGGCGGCAGCTCCGGGGGCGGCGGCGGTGCCGGCGGTGCCGCCAAGGCGCCAGCCGAGGGCCCCAGCACCTACCGCGAGGAGTCGGCCGTGCGCCGGGCCGAGCCCCGCGACTGCCCCACCATAATGCGCTTCGTGCACGCCCTGGCGCACTTCCACAACACGCCCGACGCCGTGCACATCAACCTGCAGCAGCTCGAGCACGCCATGTTCAAGGTACATAGTATAGCTACAGTGGCTTTATTAACTTTTGTAGAGGGCTGTCGAAACTGTCCGCGGCAATAGTAATAATAATAATAAAATGTGTGGTTTAACGTGTCGAAAGTGCGTGCATAGTTGGTGGCAATGAGGGACGCCGTATAGTGGAGGGCTTCAGATTAACTTTTACACCTGGATTTTTTTTTTAACGTGAATGGTATAAGAGCGTTTTTGCATACTGCTCCCATCGGAATGCGAACCCACGACCACAACGCCCTCCACGGCGATTACCGAAATTTCGTGACCAGGCGCTTTCGGCACCCACACGAACGCACTGGAGTGAACGCGTGGTCTTCATTTTTTTTTTTTTTTTTGCATTTATCCTTTCCGCATTAGTACCGGAGGAAGGAGCGGAGTTAAGAAATTGTCAGGGGTGTCTCCTATTACTGCTTAAGAATGTAGTAATTGACGCATTATTGTCAACATAGCAACGCCAACAAAGTAAACAAGGTTAACACAGCAAGCAATTAGGATTAATAAATGTCTACAATGTACGAAGTGCGAGAGTTTCTTACGCTTCAACCAACTCTTTGTTCCAGGGTTCGATTCTCTGCTACGTCGGCCGCATTCCGAGAGATGTAATGCCAAAAAAAAAAAAAAAAAAAACTGCTCGTTTACCACACTTGGGGTGTGCAGTCAAAGACACCAGATGGTGAACTTATATACGGGGGCTTCCACTACAGTGTCCCTTATAGTCCACTTTTCAGCTTCCGGGCGTTAAACCCTGCAATCTAACATAACCTAACTCTTCTCACACTGCTGGGCAGTGGAAGAATAACACAGCTTTATGAATATTTATCACATGCAGGGTGACAGAGAAAAATAGTGTGAATGATCAGTTCCTTTTCCGTGTATATCGCAAAACAAACGCAGTATATAGAGCGAGAATAATTAAATCACAACCTTCCGGCTTTAAAAGTGCTGAATGTAAATTCAACAGGACGCACTCGAGTTCATTATATATACTCACAGTCGGTGCAAACTCCTGAGAGTGAACATAACCTCCAGCTGACTCGAATTTTATTTAGAAGCAGGAAATTACCATAAGTGTCCACGCTCGCCATCATTTAAGCCCCAATTGCAATAATTGCATTACCTGAAAAATAAAAAAAAGAACTGACTTGCCGATAACGATTATTTAGCTGGAAAATTACTGTATCAAAGCATTTTGCCTTAGATACAATTAAAATGTGCTGCAGGCAGAAAAAAAAAAGCTTGTCACAGACGCGTATTTCTTTCTCACTTTTCTTTTTTTTTTCTCTTTCATGGCTTGCTCCGCGCATAAGCCATAGGTTCCTCAAAAGACCCTCACCTTGGCCGGCCGGCCCATCAGTCGGTCGGTCGGTCGGTCGGTTAGTCAGTGCACTCAGTCAAAACAAAACTTATGTTCAAAAATGCATATGCCGGCAGGGAACGCCTACATCGATCACTTATAAGTCAGACTTAGAAATGACCACATACGCAAGGAATGCATCGGTTGGTCCGGTGTACACCGCGTTCGCAGAGTCACCCTCGCGAGCTGTGGGCCTTCCTCGCCACCATCCGGCGTCAGGACACCGGCAAGGCGATGGTCGAGGCTGAAGAGGCACCCGCCGGCATGATCACCTTCCACTACCGCTACTCGGCGGCACTGGGCGGCCGTATCCTCTACATCGAGGACCTGTTCGTCTCGGAGGAGTGTCGCGGACGCGGACTGGGCGTCGCCCTGCTGCGCGCCGCCTGCGAGCAGGCACTGCGAGACACGTGCCGCGTCGTCCAGTACAAGGCGAGTTTCGGCCGCATTCTCCGCATAGCGGTTTGCCTTTCGGTGCCTTAACCATCGGTGCGCGCACTGATTGGTCGAACGAGGCTTATGGCGCAGTGCTTACAACATCATTAATGCGAAAGCATTACACGGCCCATTACGCAAACATTCGTCGGTGTCGGCGTGACCAAAAGATGGTACTAAAAATGGCCGACGGCGCAAGGTCAAAATATGCTCGGATTGACATCAAATTTCTCAGGGAGATTCCTGTAAACAAGGTAAATTAGTGGCTTTTAAAAGAAAATTTGGTACATTTCGGTCTCAGTGGAAATCGAACTTGGACCTCCGGTTTGCGAGACGAGTACGCTTGCCCGAAGCCACGGCGGCTACACGGGTCCGGCTGACTAAAGGTGTGCTTAGTGCCTGCGTCATTGGGCACGAGACGGGGCAGCCAATAGGGAGAAGGTGGCGCCACGTCATGAGTGTGTAAAATGAGCGCGTTTATGACGTTCCGAGGTATACAAACAGTATAATGCTTTCGCATTCGCACCCGTAAGCAGTCTTAAGTGTGTCTTCCGAATTTAGAGCTCAGTTTTAGCGACAAGACGCGTATGCATAGCTAGCGATGCACGAGTGCGTGCTTGTCGTCATAACATATCACTCGATTCGGAAGCAATTCGAAAGATGTGGCTTCGCAGCAGCGAATTTCGAATGGCTCTACGCGTGCGTTACTTCCTACAGCACGCTGAATTGAAAACCTCAGCTCTAGCAACACAACAGAAGCGACAACAAACATTTGCCAGTTGCCTGCTTCTAAACTATATACGTGACGCCTGCGGCTGAAAGGAACTGCCACAGCCACCGCTATGGAATTGATTGGCGCTGGGTAACACATGCACAAATACCCATGAAAGTGGATGGGTAAATGGCGTTGCGGTGGCCTAATGGGGAAGTACAGCATGCGTAATCCACAACAAGTGCTTTCGGGTCCCACTTGCGAGACGTTGTCTATTCGGCCACCGGACTTTCATCTCCATTTTATATTGCTGATATTGCTGCTGTCAATTCCGGCGTCCCACAGGGATCCGTTCTTGGCCCCCTTTTCTTTTTGGTATATATAAATGATATTGTCACTAACCTCTCTGTTAAAATCAGGCTTTACGCTGACGACTGCGTTCTGTACAATGAAATAACAACGGAAGAAGACCAACTCAGGTTAAACAGGGACTTTAATAACATAGTTCAGTGGTGTAAACAATGACAAATGTGCATTAATTTCGAAAAAACAGTATATATGCGGATAAATTTTAAAAAGAAGCCATTGCTATATCGCTATGGCACAGAAAACGCTTTTTTTGTCAGAGGTAACGCAATATAAGTATCTTGGCTTGTACATAACAAAGGGTCTTTCCTGGTCAAAGCACCTTGACACAGTAATAGCAAACTGTCGCCGCAAGTTGTTTTTTCTAAGACGCGTATTAAAATCCTCCACACCAACAGTACGTCTATTGGCATACAAAACACTCGTCCGCCCCGTTTTAGAATATGCTGTAGTTATATGGGACCCGTTCACTAAAAGCGATATTGGAAAGCTAGAAAGCTTCCAGAAAAAAGCAGTCCGATTCATCTACAATGCATATGGGCGTAGTTCTATTACTAACCTTTTATCTCGGAGCGGCTTGCCTTCTATAAGTGCTAGAAATCGTGTATGTCGTTTAAAATTCTTTTTCCAAATAATAAATGGTCATTACAACATCGACACGTCTCACATTATCACCTATACAACAGGTTACGCTACAAGACAGCGACACTCACTAGCTGTAACTCCATTTACAACACATGTAAACTGCTTCAAGTAATCGTTTTTTCCTAGAACAATAGTATATTGGAATAAGCTGGCCGATAAAACTGTAACACAGGACTCATTATCACTTTTCGAGACATATTTTTAATAAAAATTATTTTGCAGTTGCTGAAATTGTTAGTGATAGCATTGTTTCCCTGTATGATTAGAAAATCGCTGAAGTAACGTTTCTTTTTTCCGTCTTTTTTTCCCCCCTTTAATCTGTTCGCTTGTGTGAAGCGCTTGTTTTTGCGCTTATGTGAAGCGCTTGTGTGAAGAAACTTTTGAGTGCAGTTCCCAATTTTTGTACTTATTTTCTTTTGTATGTAAAATTATTCGTGTACCACTCTGCTAAGATCTTGCTTAAGATCGCAGTATTTATAAATAAATAAATAAATTTTCCTCATCACTTCTACATTTTAATGAAAAAAAAAAGGCGGTAATTTCCCCTATGCTTTCTCTGGCTTTCATTGTCTGCATGTTTCATATATGATAGTAAACTAAAGCAAATCCAGCCTCATCGGTTTCTCTTATTCTTTTACCTTAACACTAATCGCAGAAACAGAAACACAAATACAGGAGACAGCGCGGCTAGCAACTGTTTCTTTTTCCATGCGTTGTCATATTTATGGAGCCGTAAAAAAATGAAAGGACAGTAAGAGGTAAAACAGCACCCTCGCCTAGATGAATTACGTCGTTATTACGCGTACTCGCTATGAAATCGCTTTCTACGTGCAGATGACAAATTGAATGATGATGCACTTTTACGCGCATAGCGAAAAACGCGCAATGTTCTGCGCTTCGATCTGCACTTGTGTTTCCGTGTCTCCTATTTGCGTTGTGCTCTTCGATTCAGCACACTTTAAGAAGCAACGTGAACAGTCTAGCCCCACTTACTGCTTCGCTGCTCCCACGTGTTTGCCTCGTGACAGGAAGCTTTATATTTGGGGAATTCCTGTCTAAATACGTAAGAACGGATAAATCATTTTGTTCGGCATAAAATGAATCTACTTCAACTAAGCATTGTTTGACTTAAAAAAAAAATGTTCGGTCCTTTTTTTTTTACCAAAAAGTGTCATAAATCAAGAAATTGAAAAAAAAATAATCATCGCGTCTATAATAATTATTCAGCAATAAAATGATATCACAAGTCTGTGAAATTCATTTAATGGGTCATCTAAAGCAGACAAATCCGATGTATTATAGACCGCTCAGAATATACAGTAATATATAGCTAGCAATAATTTGCGAATAGCAGTTTTGCAGAACTCACGTAAACAATGTAAATATTTCGCGCAAGCTGTAATGTCATATTTGTCCACTGTCGGTGTTCTAACAGGTCTGTGTTCGCAGAATTTTGATCATCTGATGGTGCAAAGTTATGGAGTTAACTTACTTCTCCACCTTTTTTTTTTATTTCCTGAATTTTTCTAAAGTTTACTGATTCTCGACAATTTCTACTAAAAAAATCCAGACCCTAAACTTTTTCTCGGCAATTTCAGCTAAAGCCACCCAGACCATAAATCAAATTATACTTGCAGAAGCCGATAGACTTCAGCTTCTTCGCTCAAACGCAACAAATATTATTCAAATCGGGTCCATGCAAGGTTTGTTTAGCGAGAGCATTTCCGCGTTTGGCATGTATTTGAATAGGGAAATTGGCGTTCGGGCCTCCCGAGTTAAGAGGGAGATTTCCCTCTGGAGCTCTCATCTAAATACATGGGAATAGAGAAATAGTTGTGCATGACATCCACTGTACAGAATGTGATCGTTTGCTGAATTGAAAAGAAAAAAAGTTAAAATCTAGTGACCGTGTAAGAAGCAGTCTTTTTACCTATACCGTAAAATGTTTTCACAAGAATTGAGAGAAAAAAAAGCGACAACTTAAGTACTGAGTTTTCAACTCTGTAACTCAGTTATTTATAGCGATATCGTATATTCTGTAAACAGCTTGCACCTAAGACATTTAAAGCGGGCAATAGTGTAATTTTATAGCGCTCTGAATTATGCCACATATTTGTGAATGCGACTTTTGCGAACCCCTCGTAAGCATAATAACAAATTCACGTAAGCTGTAAACGCCTTCATCACACCCGCACGCTTCAGATGCCCTAACGGACGCAACTTACACAACTGCGATGTCAGTTTTTGGTGCAGAGTCACTGATTCGTAAACTTCGGGCTTCTTTTTTTTTAACTTACCAATATTTGCCATCTTTTTTTGTAAAAGCTACATCTCCTAAATCTAAATTCTGCTTCCCACAGTTGCTGCAACTTAACTTTCCCTCTCGAATGCAACAAATTTCGTTCAAATCGGTCCAGCAGTTGTCTCACGAGAACATTTTCGTCGTTTCAAATGTATTTGAATAGGGAAATTGCGGAGTTGGTCCCGAGCTGGAGCTTCCTCTCAAAGCTTGCTCTTCGTATGCGCTGTCCAAAAAAAAAAAAAATAAGCCCGACATCGTCGGACCGCAGGTGCACAAGGACAACAAGGGAGCTCAGAAACTCTACTTGAAGAATGGCGCAGTGGATAAGAGCGAGGCGGGGGAGGTGCGCCTCTTCTTCTTCGACCGGGACAGCCGCTTCCCGCCTCTCGAGGAGAAGGAGAAAGCCCGCTAAAGGTCCTGACCCGTCTTCTGCAGCCGGGAACATTGCTTACCTCGCGCTGTTCGAACCTACGGGTTCATATGCATGCAACCGATCGGAGCCGGTGGAATGCGAAATTAAAACGAAGCTTAATAGCAGAACACTATTACGCGTGGCTATGACCCTGTGTTGTTTTCCTATATCCTCTCTTAATTTCTTTTCTTTATAACAGCATATATATTGTAGCTTTTGGGATCACAGCAACCCCGGCAAAAAGAGCGCGGCTGCCCGTGAGTTGTGCGGAGCGGCTCACAGGTAAGTTTTTGTGGGTGGTTGTTAATGGTTTATGCACAATTTTAACAGCGGAGCTGTTTAAGTTGAAGTCGTACAGCGTAGACCAGAAACCGCGCCTGGCGATGACTTCACCGCGCGTTGCCTAGCAACCACTTGGAACAGCTGCACTGTGCCAAGTGGTTGCTTCGCTGCCGCTTCGCACCGCCGCGCCGAGCTGCTATGACCGCGCACCTGCTCCGTCTAGCCATGACGTCACTTCGCGTCGCCTAGCAATCACATATGCCTCGCTTCGCCTAGACATGTCAACGCTTCGCCAGGCAGCCTCGTCGCTTCGCCACGCTTTGCTACCGCCTAGTTACACGCTTTGCCCAGCCGCGTTGGCAGTTGGATGATCGTGCGGAGGCGGAGCTTAGTCGTGACGTCACCGGGGATATAAAGCTGGGAACCGCCGCGACTGTGGCAGAACTCTTGTCGACTCTGTGCCGAATACATGTAGCCTTCACAATGGGACTACCAAAGAAGATCCGGACACCCGAAGAAGAAGCTGCTAATCTTGAAGCGCGTCGCGCGGCCAAGCGAGAACCTGCGCGTCGGCGGTGAGCCGATTCGGAATACCGTGCCGAAGCTGCAGCGGAGAAGAGGCATCGTCGAGTCGAAGATCCTGAATTATATGAATGAATGAATGTTGACCACAGATAGAGTCTTCAACTGGCAGTATACAACTTTCGTGTCTCTTGTTTGTTGCGCCGTTGGTGTCACCATAAACATATAGTTTTTCAGATACGTCTTTTCTTAATAAGTGAGGGTCTGGAGTTTAGGCGGCGTGTCGACTTATCCGTTATCTGTTTGGAATCTTCCTTCTGTCGTCATCGTCACACATCTAGTTCATCTCTGTTTTACTCTTCTCTTTACGTCAGCACAGAGTATATGTATAGAGTAATGTGCCTCAGACTGGACTTTGTCCTTATTATTCGGTTTTTCTCTCTCTGTGTCCCTGACTTTTTCTCTTTATTGATAGGGGAGAGTGAGTTGATATGGGATCGTGGGAGGAGTGGGACACTTAATACTTCTATTTCTAATAGATGTCCACATTGTTGACAGGCTTCTCAACAGATGCCATGACTCTGGGTCACTCCATCTAATGGCGGCGGCCGCGCTCCCACAGGAGATGCTCGCTACGGTTCTAAAATAAGCGTTTTCGATCACCCAGAGTAAGTAGACCCGACTTGTTTTGCTCACGTACAAAACTGTTACTACTACGTGCAGCCCAAAAAGCACAGTAGCATTGTATGTAGCTGTCTAACTACTTGCTTTATTAGATCAGAACCATAGGCCTAACTGAAGCCTTTCGTGCGAAAACAAATCGCATTACGCGTGGAGAGCAGCTTGTGAAGGAGTGGGACAGCTAGGTGATGGGAGGAAAGTAACGCTTTCTAACTCCTCCCGTAGTCCATGCAAAATATTGTTGCGTAAACTCGGCAAAGTTATGACCCCGCAACCATCGTCCATTTAACAGCGAGCCTTTCAGAGATGAAGACTACATGATGTCTTCTGTAACCTAGGGTGCCTCGGTGCCAACGCATTGAGGCACCCTACTGTAACTGATTGACCAGAGACGACCAAAGGCGAACATTACAAAAGCAGACAGCCACAGTGGACAATAAAACTAGCGACCCACGTGTCAGTCTATAGTCGGCAGCAACCTAAGAATTCAATACAAGATCCATCCTCAAAAATGCAGTGCACCTACTCTTGAGGTCCCAAAAAAAGCCGAGACAGCTGACCGCTAGCTCACAGGCTAAAAACATTGCTCTGCTAATGTAAATGTTAGGATAATTAGGATAATCGGAAAACAAAAGTTAGTTGTTTCAAGTGTTACCTTTGGCTGAGCACTGAAATCAGGATATACTAAAAATTGTGCTAACACGTTTAGGTTTCATCTAAAATCAGTGACACAAATACAGATCTGTACGAAAAAAAACACATTTTAAACACACACGACCACTTGACACCACAGACGTGAACGAAGCTAATTGGCTAGCGCGTCTGTATATTTTTACAGCGAAGCTGTTAAGGGCTAGGTTTCCCAGGATCGTGTCCGCGTGTAGAAAAAAAAAAAAAACTTTCGTCATCAGCATAGGCTTTGGTTCCATGTGCGTGGCGGTTTCCCGCCAGTTGTGCCTTAGTACAGGTGTCAAAATGGATGATGAATGGCCCATTTTTATACCCCTCGCCACCGCCGATGCTAAGTGTCGCGATACTCGGCGGCGGCACGACCCACCAATCGTTGTGCCCCTTTGTGTCGTGACGTAGAGATCGCGCTAGCGCTGTTATCAGCAGTTGCCCTTTGGACTCGCTATGGGACCGACGCTCGTTTAACCACATCTTCCAGGGTCCTTACGTCAGGATCCTGATGATGCCATGCAGTGTGCCGCCGCTATGAACACTGTGGCTCATACGCGTCTATGACGATGAGGCGAACATGGCGCAGCAAACGCATTGCTTGGCCATCGCGCCGAGCGACAACAAGATGCCGGTGTCTTTGCTCTTTGACGAACATGCCGAAGACGCTCAATATAGTCAACAATGATAATATATAAATTCAATATAGTGACTATAGCAGACCCACCATAGTCACAGCTTCACTGGCTTCCATCTTCACAGTAGTGGAAGAAGGGCTCTGAATTTTTAAAAGCCCTCGTAACAACAGAAAAAAAAAACAGCTGACTTGAAGTCACATTGAATGAATGCGACGAAATAATGCATTTTTCTAGGGAACTTCGCAACGGTAATTCTCACATGTGTCGTCCGTCCATCCGTACGTTCCCAAAACTGGCACCACGCAAATAAATTCGTAAAGGGTCAAAGAAAGGGAGCACCAAAGTCATAACCGACGTACGCTGCAGTGAAATTAGCCGTTGAGCAAGAATATGCCGAGAAGTCGAGACAGAAACGTCTTCCAGAGCTGAAGTTGCAAGATAAAGCGCGACAGAGCGCCGAGACACCGTCCGATAAGTAACGAGCAGCTCAAATGAAGATGAGTGGAAAGGCAATCAGAACGAAGAAAGCGAGAGCCAACGTCTTTCGGTGGAAGAGGAGGAGCTGCAGGAGATTGAAAGCGGCCACGAGGTGAAAGAGATACTTTGTTCTCTTGCGACTTTCAAAGAAGATTACATATAGAAGAGACTCCTCTATATGTAACTCGCCGAGACTATAGAGGGCACCGACAACTTTAATATGACTGCGAAGTTTCTGAGTAAAAAAAGAAAAAAAAAGTTGGCAATTTTACTTTACTATTCAGATGGACAAAAGAATTATACCCCAGGCTGATATAGCGTGCAAGTTGCGAATTTCCAGGCAAATAAGAGGATAGGAACGGAGCACAGGCAGTGCTGACCTGCAGGTGGAGTGGTGTGGAAGACACTTGCCATTTTCTACTTTATATTTTTCTGCTTATGTTCTTACAAAGGCTCTGTACTGTTCAGATATGACGCATACTCCATTGCATTATGTTCGTAGCACTATTTCGTTTGTTTATTTATAAACAAAAATAGCAATAGTGTCTCATACCGGCCCACTCTTTCATAATGCTGCTATTCCGTGACTTCTCCATTGCCGCCGGGCAGTTCAAGCGTCTACTTAACATTGAGAAAAATGCTTGATATAGTTTGAGCTAGTTGGTATACATTTCGTTTTAGCTTTTTAGAGCACGAAAGTACTATATCTAAGTATTTTATAATGTCCCTGTGTCTTATGTGGACTGAAATGCTAAAAACGAGAGAAATATGACGGTAGTGGCCTTTTCTTGCCAGTATTTGGAATAAATTTATTATTATATAGTATCACGCAAATGGCACAACTCTGATGTTTCCATCATGCCTGTCTTCCGTGATCAACATCCACCCGTGCACCAGAACACCATACGCACCACTGAAGTAAGAAAGTAACCGTTATATTATTGCTAAAAGTGACTGAGTCCTAGGAAATCGGGTTTGTCTGTAGGTTACGTGCTTAACATTGCGTCACGCTTATATTGTCTGCTTTTAGGGGTCGTCACGGCAGAATTAGAATATATACGCAGATAAGATTAGAGAATGCGGAAAGTCAAACATATGAAGATCTGGGCCTGTGTTCGGAAAAAAAGAAACTTACACAAGAACTGTTCGTAAGAGCAAATGCTGCAGCCAACCATGGTAATGGACATCTAGAGAAAGCGTCAGACCAAAGGCAAACAGCACTTGCGAACGAAAAGCCTTGAGGATTCGATCCTTGAATCGCAAGCTTTCGAGGAAGTGAAAACAATAAATTTGTTATTAAATACAAACGAAACAGCGAACTTTAGTTTTCACCGGCGATGGATCCTAAGCATGCTTCAAGCTTGCACTGTGGTATAAAAACTGGCTGAACCAAGGGCGCTATAACGTAAAATGATTCCAAACTGTTTTGATTCCAAACTGCGGACGTCAAATTTACGTAACCACCGACTCAAGCATCGGGCGGTGACCCGCAGTGTTGTCTGAACAACCCAATCAAACACTCTCCTCGTTTATAGGAGGTCACCTTTGTTCGCTTTCAAAACCAATAACATTGTGTACACTCAGCGGTTTTTCTTATATAATTGGCTGACAAGAGGCGAGGAGCACGCTCTAGTGGAGAGGGTTTCACTGGGGCCGACCCAGCACAGTGAAAATAGATAACCGCATGAAGAGGGTGGTGCTGGCTTCCCCAATTGGTTCGCTTCGCCTTAGCTTGCGGTGGCTGGTCGAAAATCGCGGCGGCGTGCAACGGATGGACAAGAATGCCGCTAAAACGGATCCTCAGCGAGGAAGAGTTGGCAGAGCGATGTCGTATACGTGCCGAAAGGGCTCGATAACGTTTTACTGCCACGAAAAAGGTTTATCATGCGCAAATAAATACATTCTCACCGGCAGGAGCGAGTAGCGAGGGCCTGAGCGATCGGCGGGCAGCCATATCTTCTCTTCCTTTCGGAACGGGGCAGTCTGTGGCTATTCAGAAAAATTTTCAGTTTTGTTCGGCATATTAATGCATTTTTTTCCTCGTACACGTCACTTTGACGTGGTGAGTTTTCGCGGTTTTGTGAGGTCGCGCGACAGACAGGCGAAGTGGGCTAGAAAACATTGAACCAATAGGAGAGGGCTAATGGTGAAATGGCGTCGAATCAGGAATGATTATTTTTCTTTTGTGCGGTTTAATCATGCGTAATCAGTGTGCACACGTTATATCAGATCGGGAGTTATCACAGTTTTCGTGACGTCGCGTGACAAACAGGCGAAGTTGGGAGTGGCCCGAAAATGTTTTGACCAATCGTGGCGGCTGATTGCAGAAATTTGAATCAAAACAGTTTTGAATCATTTTACGTTATAGCTCCCCAGGGTAAAGTGCCTCAGACAGGCTGGCCTATATGTTGGGATAGGTGGACCTATCTTTGCAAAAGCGGACTTGCCATCCCTGGCATGTTAGTTTTAAATGGTGAGTGGCGTGACGTCATGTCATATCATTGGCAGCGCGGTGGATATATAGCTACTTAAAACACGCGACCAGGATAATATAGCCGCCTTTGACAAATATATGTCCACCAATCGAAACTTCGGCCAGGCTGTCTGAGGCACTTTACCCTAGTTAATCCAAGCTTTATCCCACAGTATCTTTGCATGGGTCGGCCCCCAGCTTGACTTTGGATTTTACAAGCTTGCAATTAATGTGGCACAAAACGTAACATAACCTGGACAATGAAGGGCTGAACACTTTGCACACAGCAGCCATTTCTACTAGGTTGCGATACCATATACCATAATGTGCTCACTACTAGAGCACTGCACGGGCCCGCTTTACGAGGCCCGAGCCCAGCCCGGGCCCGTAATACAAAGCCCGAGCCCGGCCCGGGCCCGGGCGTACATGACCGAGACCAGCCCGGGCCTGGCCCGGGCCCGTGTTAGTGAGCCCGGGCCCGGCCCAGGCCCGGGCGTTCATTACTAAGTTTAGCTAGGGCCCGCGTGTGCATGACCAGGCCCGGCCTGTAAGAAAAAAATTCTTTTTTTTTACTTACAGATTGTACCGTATCTGTCAGCCTCACCTTCTCGAGGTTTAATCAGCTGCAGTATATAAGCAATAAAAGGCAGAAATCTTTGTTTCTCCCACGGGAACATCAGTAATCCGGCCCATTGCCTGTGCTGCTATTTTTCCGCTGGTGCGCATGCACTTACTTTGATTTGTACGATATGGTTTTATGATGTCACTTAGCATGCAGGGTATTTTATTTTAGCTGAACCAAATTTTTAAAGATTGCCTGTGGCAGATAGCACAATTATAATCCTTTATCTTAACTACTCGATGAGGCGGCCATTACTTCCACGAGAAATCAAAACGCCTAATTGAAAAATTACCATAATTACGCGAATTAACTTTTAAATTATTTGTTTACGGCACATCTTTCAACCTACGAATTATAGCCGCCGAGTTCGCAATGCGTATCCACTTGGAACGAATTCTCAGGACTACACCAGTTTCGAGATAATAATTTTCAAAGTGTCCGACGAAATCACTCAAATCAAATCAATTTACTCTCCAGTTTACACGCTGGTCGGTCATTTTGGACTAAAAGCTACATATGTAGCTTGACGTGACCCAAAAGACCAGGCAAGGCAATAGTACAGCAAACAGTGTGCACACATGCACAATAATTCACATATATTTCCAGCTATCGCTGGAATTCCTCATAGACGAAATAGCTATGAACGGAAAGACAAAGAATATTTCTGCCACGGCGAGTTAACAGAATTGGAAAAAGTTTTAACAAAATGCATTTTAAGCAACACTAAAATAGCAATCATTATCATCATCAGCCTATATACAACATACAATAGCAATACTAGCTATACAAAATAACGCAACACCAGCTATACAACATACCATGAGACTGAATTTTACAAGATTAACATTTGCTAAGAAAACGAAACAGGATGGACATTATACACTCAGAACCATAGACAAAGGCAGAATAATAATCACATAAGATACATTACAAGCGACCAAACTATGAGCTGAGTTCTTTCTTACTGAAATTATCGACATTTTTGTATTTGTTCAAAGTGAATGGTAAGTTATGTATTAACGACTAATGCTTATAGAGTGTTCTGAAGTATGGAATAGTCCATATATCAGGATTTCTTGTGTTTGCAGTAATGCGACGACGCTCTAAGGAGGCTAATTGTTTTATGTAGTTCCAAGCTAATTCTGACATGGATGTCCTAATGGATGATCAAAACGCCTAATTAAATATGTAACATAATTGCGCTAATTACCTTTAAATTATTTATTTTAATGCACATCTTTCAATCTACGATCATTACAGCCGCTGAGTTCGCAAGGCTTAGAGCGTCGTCGCACTTAGAACGAATTCTCAGGACTGAACCAGTTTCGAGATATTAATTTTCAAAGTGTCCGACGAAATGCATGGGCGTTCCAGTTAACTTTCTGAGGAAAACACTGTTTTATGCATTGAAGCACAAAAGTAACTGCCCTTAGCGCTAAAATAATGCAATAGTATCAACACTGGTAATAGTGCAATCGCAAAAGCCGTAATATGGAAATGGTTTGAGGAGTAGTTTCTTTGTATGATTTATTTTTCCTTACGCGGAAACAATGTTCGTTTTTGCGAAAAAGAAAAAAAAAAAATTAGCGCAGCTTGCACTGGCGGCGCAACGCTAAAGAGACAGCGGAGCTGTCTCTTTAGCGTTGCGCCGCCAGTGCAAGCTAGCTAGTCCTGGCTTTTGGGCTAGGCTAAGCACTACCAAGTCATCCCCAGCATTTCCCGGAATTTATTTATTATTCATTGATTATCGATTAGCTATTCATTGGATATCGATTGTTTATCGCAAGATATTGGCCACGTATTTGGGTTAGGCTAAGCACTACCAAGTTATCAAAATTTATTGATTATTGATCGATTATTGATTAGCTATTGATTGGCTATCGTAAGGTATTGGCCACGTATTTGGGCTAGGCTAAGCACTACCAGAAGAGAGCGATGTGGATCAGAGAACAAACTGGGATAGCCGATATTCTAGTGGACATTAAGCGGAAGAAATGGAGCTGGGCAGGCCATGTAATGCGTAGGATGGATAACCAGTGGACCATAGGGATACCAAGAGAAGGGAAGCGCAGTCGAGGTCGGCAGAAAACCAGATGGGATGATGAACTCAGGAAATTTGCAGGCGCAAGTTGGAATCAGCTAGCGCAAGACAGGGGTAATTGGAGATCGCAGGGAGAGGCCTTCTTCCTGCAGTGGACATAAAATATAGGCTGTTGATGATGATGATGATGATAATGAAGCAATAAAGTCACCCGCAGCATTTTCGGGAATTTATTGAGTATTAATCGATTATCGACTATCTATTGATTGGCTATCAATTGCCTATCGATGACCGTCTAAGTTTAAGTAGTCCCCACCATTCTTAGCTAGACTTATCCAGGCTCAGCTTCGCTAGTTCATAGTTGTATGCGCTATTGCGCGTGGACCCTTTCTGCACTGCTGCCAGGATCGGCCCACATTTTTGGATTCAGCAGACACATTACACCCGGCTGAAGCAGCTCCACTGTTAAAGATGAGAACTTCGTCTGTTTTACTGTTTTCTTTGATAAGATATACAGTCATCTGATAAGACATACAGTCAAGAGAGCGGTGTGGATAAGAGAACAAACGGGGATAACCGATATTCCAGTTGACATGAAGCGGAAAAAATGTAGCTGGGCAGGCCTTGTAATGCGTAGGATGGATAACCGATGGACCATTAGAGCTACAGAATTGATACCAAGAGAAGGGAAGCGCAGTCGAGGACGGCAGAAAACTAGGTGAGGTGATGAAGCTAGGAAATTCGCAGGCGCAAATTGGAATCAGCTAGCGCAAGACAGGGTTAATTGGAGATCGCAGGGAGAGGCCTTCATCCTGCAGTGGACATAAATATATAGGCTGATGATGACGATGACAGTCATCTTGCACGTGTCACTTCAGCTTGGCACAGAATGCATTGAACCATGCAATGCATAACGGTTGCGTGTGCTCGAAGGCCTACTTAGGCCCTTCAATGAGCGGGCCCGAGTCTGGCCCGGGCCCGTGGCTTCAAGCCCAAGTCCAGCCTGGGCCCGCGGCCTCAAGCCCGAGCCCGGCCCGCGCCCGCGGCTTTAAGCCCAGGCCTGGCCCGAGCCCGCCGACAAACGCTTCGGACGGCCCGGCCCGGCCCGCGGGCCAGGCCGGGCCCGGGCTTTCAGGTCGGCCCAGGCCCGTGCAGTGCTCTACTCACTACTCGTGCCGCTCCTTGCTCTATGCCGCTCACCACTCTCTGCTTTCGAGCGCAAGGAGTTCGTGGCTTCGCGTAGCCGATATTCATTCTCATTTCTCTCCATTTGGACCGAGAGCGGAGAGTTCATTCTTCAACGAGCCTTATATTTCTGGTACCTCTTTCCCTTCCTGTCCCTCGGGTGAGGTATGTATAAAGCGCAGAAGCGCCGCAAGTCTGTTTTCTTTTTTTTGTAGTCCTAAAGGGGGGGGGGGGGGGGGCTAATGCGTGAGGACAGCACAGACCACCGGCGTCCCTCCGGAGTCAGCAAATAACCAGCGGGCCAGAGTGCTCGGCCGTGGCGGTCATCCGGATTGCGCGTGTCTCTATACGCCGCAGGCCTCGTGGCCGCTCGAGTTCGCCGCTCGTCGAGACCCATGGGGGCTGTACGCGCCAATCGAAACCACAGAGAGCCAGTGCCACATTCTAGTTCTGAGGACGCCCGTCGGTGCCCTGGGCGTTTTCTTTCTTTTCTTTTTGCGGGGAGTCGACCTGTGCCATCTGCGCTAATCAACCCGAGAGGACTTCACCCTGCGTCCATTGTTCCACGTCGCCATCTGCTTTATCGCAGTGCCTCCGGCATGGATAATGTGGAAGATCGTCTGCAGGGTAGTTTATCAACCGCTACTGCATGCTACCAGGTAAGTCGTCGTGAAAATGCCTTGTTAGGCTTTAATTCTGTGTCTTCGAGGAGGGAGGTGGGTGGTAATGAATGTTGACAACGGTATAGGCAATATCAGAATCGAGCTACAAGCGTCCTCTCTGTTGCGTTCTCTTGTTTAAATCAACAGTTGTTTCGTGTATTTGAGCTAATAGTATACTATTTCTTTTTACAATGGTATTACGGCTGCGGGAGGTTGTGGGTTCGATTCCCACAACCGCCAGGCACCCACTGGCTCAAATGGGCACAAGTGTACGCCGGCATGGCATTCGGCTTCCTTCAGGGGTGATACGCTTGGGAAAGGAGCCTGCGCCCTAAATTTCCGTCGAAACCACCGTGAGCCGAAAAAAAAGGAGGTTTGGCCCGCTGCCATGACGACCATTTCCCGTGTGGCGCCCCAAATGCAGCTATTGAGGTGGGGACGCCTTCGGGTTTGGGACAAACACCCCTTTCCAAGGGTTGAGGTTCCACAATGGCCGAGTACCAGGCCGGGAGCGCGCTTGTACCTATTTTACCGGTAGGTACCCGGCGGCAGCACTTGCCTCCCACAGCCACGGCGGATGCTCTTCAACAAGGCCGTCTGTGGTTAGACAACCAGGCACCCAGAGACAACTCGTGAATCTCCACTGGGCCCCATTTTTGAGATGTGAACCCCCACGAGAGCCGATCATCAGGCCAGAGAACATCTCTACACATAAAAAAAAAGACGGTCTGTTTCCGGCGGTATTACACTGTATCATAACTGTACTCCAATTTATGCTTTCTTGTTGCGTAGCACATTACCCTCGTTGAACATTGTTATCCAGACATGTATCTCATATGTTATTTATCCTTCAGTAACAATTACTTTTCAAAAATTTCATCAGTCATCTTCCCTCGCTTCATTCTTAAAAGATCGGCAGCGACACTGAAAACTCGCTCACTGTGCTCGCTGGAAGGAAGGGCGGCGTTTTAATGTACGGACACCCTTGTAACATGCGAATACCGAACAGGATAGTTAGCGAACAAACGTCGTGAACTTTTGAAATGACAACGGAAAAAGCGAAGTCTAAACTCACTGAGCACGAGCATAGAAATGCGAAATCATCGTGAGATGCAGAATGCTATGTTGACAATACAGCTGCACGACTTGCCGTGCCACGAAAGAAATGCGACCGCTCCGCGTACTATTTGGGCTAATTGAGAAACTGAAATATGGGCTGGCCGCCTAGCTTGACGACTTGTAGTCAACTGCCTTACTTGTTACAGAACAAGATGCGTATGAGGGTCTCTAACTGTCACCGAAAGAAGACAGCGACGACGGCGGCAAGCGGTCAGATGAGTTGGCTGGGCCAATTGCCACAAATACTCGGTGCATATAGTGACTTGCATCAATGGCCGAGCAATGCATCTGAGTGACTTGCTCACAGAACAGGTCTTTTAAATTCGTGTTATGTAATTTTTTAAAAGAAGGATTGTACCGAAGATTTTTTTTTCACCGACTATTTTGTTAAAACTTCGTGTAATATTGCCGCGAGACAGAAGAAGACCGGCACCGAAGCAGGGGTCAGCATTAGGCCGGCACTGAGGAAGAGGAAGTAGAGGTTGCTCCTCGGCAGTCGGTGACGTCTGACGGCTCCAGCAGTGTCGCGCAATATGCCCAACTCGAGAGCACGCGAAACATATTGGGTGATCATCCGGCGTCCTCCACTCAGCGGGATTGCGGTATCGCGAGTAAAAGGGCTGGTTCCGCGGCGCGACTGGTGCGACTGGTGGCACGCGAACAGCGCACACAGAGAAGAGTCCCAAATTCGCGACCTCCTGTTGAACCATGGCTTGATTCAATGAAACCATAGGCTGGTTGGCAGTCGAGACATCGGGAACGAGAGGGGCTGGTGACATTGCTTCTAGTTCCCGGCGAACGATCTGTGTCAAAGTGTTCGAAACCGGCGATTGCAACGTAGGTAGTGGTTCCTCACATGATGACGATGCGGCAGTATTGGGGAGCCTGGTGAATTGCTGGGTGATACGGCGGGATTTAGCTTGTTCGAATCGCCGAAACTTTGTCACAATAGCATCCACGGTGGCGCAGTTCCTGAATACTAAGAGGTTGAATGCGTCATCGGCGATTCCTTTGAGTATGTGTCCGATGTTGTCCGCTTCGGACATGTTACCGTCAACTTTACGGCAAAGCGCTAGAATATCTTGTATATACGAAATGTATGATTCAGTAGATGACTGCGCACGGCAGCCAAGTTCTTTTTTAGCGGCGAGTTGACGGCCCAAGGGCTTGCCAAACAATTCATTCAGTTTTTCTTTGCAAAAGTCCCAGCTGGTCAGATCGTGTTCATGCGTCTCGTAACAGACGCGCGCGGTTCCTTTCAGATAAAATATCACGTTCGCCAGCATAAGCGTATCGTCCCATCTGTTCTGTTTGCTGACACGCTCATACCATGAAATCCAGTCCTCGACGTCCACGTTATCTGTGCCAGAGAAGGTGCCCGGATCTCTTGCGGAAGCGATAAGATGACAGACGGCGGGGACGGCTGCTGCACGGTAGGTTCCGGCGCGGTGCGTGCTTCAGTGGCCATCACCGACGGAACAACGCGGCGACCACTTCGGAGTTCCGTGCTTGGGTGATCGGGAGGAACAGGCGGCGTACCTAAAGCCCCTAGTGCTGGGGCTTTAGGCGTACCCAGCACCTCCACCAGAAAATGTTGCACAAAAACGTATATTTACAAATATTTACAAAATAGGCGAGTAGCACAGGCGTAGCAGCAACCAGCCAAGATTTGGTTTGGTTTGGTTTCGTGCCTGTAGATATAGCACAACCCACTATCCAGCCAAGATGGCGAGGAGCAACCTCTACTTCCTCTTCTTCAGTGCCGGCCTAATGCTGGCCTCTGCTTCGGTGCCAGTCTTCTTCTGTCTCGCGTCAATATTGTACGAAGAAACTATCCAATGGCTGCTTACATCTTTGCTGAAGGGAAAGAAAGTATGACTGCGTGGAAGAACGAATGAAACATTGTGGTCAATTGAAACGCTGGAATGGGGTAACAGATGTGTGTCAGCATCCCGTTGACTCTTTAATGGTCTCGAGCAAGTTGGTATCTCGGACTAAGAATAAGTAAAGAGAAAAAGTATGCCAAAGAAACTGCAATTCATCCTGGAACTTTTCTTTCGCCTCCCCAGTAAGAGCCTGAAGAACGCTGCGGCGTTTCTTAAGGACAACCAGCTTATATGAGTACCTGTGAAAGACTAAACGATGAACACTTGTGCATATATGTGTGCGTGCATACTCTGAACTTTTCTTCTGTCCTCCTTCACATCTTTCACGTCCTTTCTCCCTTCCCCAGTGCAGGGCAGCCAACCGGGTTCAGCCTGGTTAACCTCCATGCCTTTCCTTTACCGCTCATCTCTCTCTGTCTTGTGATGACCTGTAGGCCGAAACGTTCCGCTTCATGGTTCACGAGTACAGACTTGGTGATGGCTCTTCAACGCCCGTCATTGCAAGTGCGGAAACAATTGAAAACAAGAACTAGACACGTCAACTGATGACTCCAAATTAAATTTTGGTGAGAAAACGAAAGAATAATCTGTGGGCGAGAGGTCGTACAAAAGAACATTAAATTCTGTATACGTACAGTAAGCCTGGTTCCGTCCTGATGATGTGCTAATTATCTCCCGTCTTTGGTGTCCAAGCTTCCATGTTTTCACGTTTGAAGGAACTGTCGAATGTGTTGAATTAAGTGACTGGTCAAATGAAATGAAAATAAATGAACAATGACAGACAGAATTGAAGTACCGACACACACCACGGGATATAGGAGAGATACCGCAGTCGAGGGCTCGGGATGAAGTTTGACCATTTCTTGTTCAATACCGGGCCCCCAAATCTCGATTCACAAGAGTTATCGCATTTTGTTTCCGTCGGAATGGGAGCCGCCACTGTGGGCAGTCGAACCTGTGACGTCACGCTTCAGTAGCGTGACGTCACGCTACTGACCACCACCACATCCACTGAGACTCCGAAAAGGGTGTAACAGTGAGTATCAACTGACTATCCTCGCATCGTCTCCCATGTGAGAAAAACAAAACAAACCAAATAAATAAAAAAGGGGGGAGGGGCGAGGACAATCAGCAACCTGCTCTTTTTTCACAGGTGCACGCTCTGGCCACGTCACCGCCCCGTGGCGCAGTTTGTCTGAAGCTCAAACCTGGACACGCCAGCGAGAAAGTGGCACATAACAATCGTGCGGGCGCCGCGGTGTGTTCGGTCTTGCAAACTCAGCGGTGCCTCTGCGGAAAGGTTTCGCATCGAGGAGCTTTTCAGCCAGGAGAGCTCGATCTGCGCAGCGATGCCGATTAGGATGCAAGCAGGAGATCCTCTCTAAATCGGCAGTTTTCCGCATGCGCGCTCGCGCGCGCCAGGCTCCAGGCCTATGGCGGCAAACAATCGGCTCACTCGGCGCTCCGAGCCCGCTTCGCGGGAACCCGCGCTGGAACCTGCAGGGTGCGGGACTTATTTGCATACAAATTAGACTCATGAATCTCGGCATTGGTGCTACCCCGCTCCCCCTCCCTTCCCCAGAGTAGGGAATAAAATAAACCTGGTCCCACCGGGGCTTCGTATACTATATAGGCCGCGGGCGATGCATTTTCTGGCGTTGGACACCGTACACCTGGGGTGCGACGTCGTCCTCGTGCACTCGCAGGTGCCGGGAGGGCGATGTGCGCCCAGAGCAGCGGCTTTAGAACCTCCTGTACGATGCCCTCCATTGTAATCTGCGCACTCGGCGCGAAAATTTGTAAACGCTCAGAAGGTACTCAGCGAGAAGTCGTAACTCCTTTAACAAACGCACATATCGAGAGAATTTGAGAGGGGAGATCAGTTCATTTTCGAGATTCGGAAAGAAGGAATGCAAATCGAACTGAATGGGAGCTGAATAACTTTCGAGGAAAGCTAAATTACGCGAAGATTTCTACACATTTGATTATTAATGCAAGCCATGCGCGTGTGTGACGCGGTTGTGAAGCTGAGTGGGGTGCTTCGAATATAGTGCGCATCGATGTGTTGCCGCTGTGCTCTTGGTAAGCACGTTTGACGCATGCTTGCGCACAACGCACTCGAGTACCTTATGAAGGTATTACATAATTATAAACAGCTAGTCTACCTATTTATTTTAATTATTATGTAACGCACATCTGCCTCCGCGTACTATTTCTCGGGTGGAGGAAGTCTCACTTCAGAGAATATGTGCTGAGGCGTCCTTTACATCTTCGGTCACCTGGTCACCGAAGACCCAGTGAAGTGCGCAAAGGGTGCTGCTCCAGGTTCTGCAGCGCACATTACCCACTTGATAGTGGCTCTGTCCAAGGACGTGTGCTACAATAGAAATGATTCCAAGAGCTGCCAACCTAGGAATGGATTAGGGAGGCAGAAATAGGTGCTGTCTCATGGACGATAAGTTCGCTGAGCCACTACTGCAGTATCTTCATGCTTTTACTAGACACATTTCCATGCCGCAGCGCAGGCTTCAAGAAACAAAGATGAAAAAAATTGCGTTGAGGTAAATGTGGGCACAGCATCATTTCTCGCATTCTTCCATGTGTTGATAAGAGCGGGGGTCCTACAGATTAAAGAGCCGTCTGCTTGTATGTACTACACTGCACAGATCGCTAAGAGAGCTATGACCCAGCTGACCGAGGGCTGCTCATGGCTAGGGACGTCATATCAGAAGAGCACACTTCCAGCAACCTCGTCTGATGATACGCTGAGCACGGCTCGGGGATTCCCATCAATGACGTCACTTACATTAGCTGTCTTCCAATGTTCTCGTTCTTTCCCGTTATCGGCAACAACGTCAGCAAAAGGCGTAAAAACGCGCAAATTTCGCTCAGAAATTTGGCACCGTTTCTACACTCTTGACGGTATCATGACGTAGTTGCGGAACACCAGTGCAAAAATAACACGAATGCAAAAAAGAAAGAAAAATTATGCAGCAACTCCACTGGAGTTGTTTAGCTAAGTATGCGTAAGTATTGTGCCACTTGCTCATCTTCACTCACTTGACACGACGTATGTTTGCTGCGATTGACGAAGCAGTAGACAGTTCATTAAATATATGTTTTATTGGACTTGTAATCTGTTTTGGCTCATGATACGACAAGCATAAACTCTTATGAACCCTTATCGGTCGTTATAAGACTTATTGAACTCGATCTAACACTTATCGAGCCTTATCGGTAGTTATCAACCTTATCAGATTCGATCCGACTCTTAAACTCTTATCGGTCGTTATCAACATTATCGGAATCGATTCGACCCTTATTAATTCTTATCTGTCCTTATCAACCTTATCGGACATGATCCAACCCTTATCAGCCCTTATCGGTTCTTATCAACCTTACTGGACTTGATACGACCCTTATGAACCCTTATAACTCCTTATCAACCTTATCAGAATTGGTCCGACCATTATCAGCTCTTATCGCTCTTTAGCACCTTATCCATCCCTCTCGAATCATCATCAACCGCGAACAGACGAGTATAGCCCCTCATCACTCCTCATAATCCTTATCAACTCACTGACTACGTATTTGTCTGTGTGGCGCGACAACACACACAACGCGCCACAACCCATTCATAGTTGAGATATATTCGCCTTCTGCAAACGTAGGTCTGTCTTTCGAGAAGAAGCTGCTCAAGTGCGTAATGTGGTTGCAACCTTCAATCCCGTTCCGGAGTGAATTTCCATCTGGACGCTTGTGTTTGTTTTCCCGATTTTCGAACTTTCATTGGACTGCGTATCACGTGTTTTTCATATGTGTCTAAATGCAATGTAACTAATTTTCGCATTACACTACTCATAATTCCACGCGATAAAGAAAAAAAAAAGCGAGTGTTTAGCCCAGTGGGTAAGACACTAGGCTTCTCAGCGTGGGATCGTTAGTTCGAAATTCGCCACCGCCAAAGTATTTCTTCGAATTTTTTATAGCATCAAATGACTATGTCGAGGCGACGGCGACGTGACCAGTTTTCGTTTTAATTCCAAAGCTACCAATCATCTACAGTTACACTGTTATAACGAATAAATGTCTTAACTTGACCAAATACGCACTTATTTTCCAGTTACAAGGCGTTACGGGAAAAACCCGGTTTCTCCGGAGTACTCGCCAAAGAATGCGTACCCATGAAAAGAAACATACCAAAGCAAGCGTTGTTTAGAGTACAAACGAAGACGGGAAAAAGGGCTCTGAGTACTAGAACCGAAACTGCGGACTCAAAACTCAGCGAGCTGGTATAAATTCACAGTGAAAAAGCAACACAGAAAAAATAGGTCCTAGTTTTCTGATCCATTTTTCCACCAGGGATTCTTACTATTGTGAAATCCACCGTAAATTTATACCAGCTTTCTTATAACAAATCATCATCATCATCATCAGCCTATATTTATGTCCACTGCAGGACGAAGGCCTCTCCCTGCGATCTCCAATTACCCCTGTCTTGCGCTAGCTGATTCCAGTTTCCACCTGCAAATTTCCTAATTTCATCACCCCACCTATAGTTTTATGCTGTCCTCGACTGCGCTTCCCTTCTCGTGGCACCCATTCTGTAACTCCGGTTATTTGTCCGACCCATTACATCGCCTGCACAGCTCCATTTCTTTCTATTAATGTCAAGAGACTCATGAATCTTGCAATTATAACAAATATGCTACGTCTAATACAAGATTGCGAGCCAATGAGAAGCCATAGATTTCCTCGAACTGAGGTCAGAAGAGCACAGCCGTCTCCACCTTTTGGCAGACGCTTGAGAAAGGTGAAGCCTGTCTCTCGAAAGCACGTTATAGCACAAACGTGCGACTTACTGGAGAAGATGAAGTTACTTTAACGTTAAAAAACTGTCAGAAAAGAAAATAGTTTTTGCTATACTTTTAAAACGTCTTCAGCTTTCCTTTACGTGATTCTTTAACGAAACGAATGCTCTCAGATAAGAACAGAAACTCAGTCAGAATGAAATGAAGTTACGAAAGTAAGACGATGAGCTTTTCAGGAAGAGGCTCCGAAAGACGGGAAAGCCGCAGATATGAACCTCGCGCACTCACAACCGTTTCCCCCACAACTGTCGTGTTCCGCGCGCGGTGAAAATTCACGCGCGGCCGCATCCGTTTCCCCTGTACCACTTTGCCGGCTGCTCGCTCGAAACGGAGCTGCTGCTGGTGGCAGCAGCGCTCCGTGGGATACGGCAAACGTACGCCTTCGAGCAGCCTTTGCGCTGCGGAAGCCGCGAAACCGCGCGGAAAATCGCGAGATGACGGCTGTCCGTCGCGACGACCAAGCAAACGCCTGCACACGGGACGCTTCAGAGGCTCGGGATTCAAGCGTGCACCGGGCAGAACATGGCCTCGGTGCTTACTTTTCTTTTTCTGCTTCTTTCTATCTGCAGTTCTACTTTATTATTACATGATATAGAGATGTTGACACCTTCAAGGCGCGCAGACTACTCCTCACGTAGAACGATTGTATACTAAACACGATGTAACAAGCCGGCACTGAACAAAAGGCAGCATGAACGATAAGGCCAGCCTTAGCGGAATTTAAAAAAAAATCCTTACAAATAAACACGTGCAACGTAGATGGACTTGGACCATCCAGCACAGGGTAATAAGAAGATTGTGTCAAGAAAATGGATTGAATTAGAATTACGTGTTACAGAAAATTGAAGAACGACAGTATGAATCAGAGAGAAAACGTAGGTAGCTGATATTCTGGTTGAGATTGAGAAAAAAGAAACTGTGAATTTCAGTGCGTCTCGGCATAGTGCGGTAAGCGGTGGTCTATGAAAGTAGCAAAAAAATGTGGTTGATCCCTCTTATATAGGAATCGGTATAGAACACGAAAGTGAAACGTGTCTTCACAGAAGTAGTGTAATGTTTATTGCACATTGATATATAATGTCTATTGGTGTTTTGTGGCTAAAGCGCCCTTAGGCGTTGATGCACCCACGCTGACGCCTGGTGGCACGTCTCCTCCATCACGACTACCAACGTCGATGACCATGAGCAACCGTCGTGCATATGGAAGCTGCACTACGCTGCACACGCTAGCACAACGCGAAAGACGAAGCACGTAACTGACACACTAATACAACGCGCAAGACAAAGCACGTAACTGAATCGTCACCGAGTCAAATCAGCGCGTACAGCGCGTCGTAATTGCAGCCTCCGCTATCAACTTCAGAAACATTTTCAGAGCTAATTGCGGAGGCCACGCTCCGCTGTGCTGAGTACGGTGAACGCCACCTAGGTGGCGTTGGTAGTGCTTCTTGATGCCAGCGTCCCTTCGAATGCTGGCATCGAGGCGTCGTAGTGCTGAGACCACCGAAGCGTTCACTGTCGGTGCGCGTTAGTGTCATAATGCAGTACTTCTCTTTTCTGCTCGTAGGCGGCGGCACCGCCCCGAACAAGAGCGCGGGTACACGGAGGAGTGTTAGATATATAAGGCGCGTCTGTGTAGCTCTCTGCAAATGCGTTTGTGGCGCAATGGGTTAAACGCTCGGCGATCTATCGTCGCGGACCGAGAGGTCGTGGGTTCGATTTCCAAATTTTGCATGTTTGTGGAACTTTTTCTTCTGGTTTCTTTCTTTGTATTATGTTCTATGACGTATTTCCGTGACGGAAATACGTCAGTGAAGTCTTGGTGGACCCCGGCATAAAACACTTTCGTGTTAAAAAAAAAAAGAAAACGAAAAAAAAGGCGAAGATGCACAGCTAGTCGATGGCTTCAGCGGACTAGCTTGAGTAATGATGTTAAAAAAGAGGCAGACACAGGATGACGGCTGACACAATACCGGGTAACTGAACATCTATGAGAGTGGCCTTTGCACGGCAGTGCGAGTACAAGTATATAGGCTGATGATGCATGGTTAAAGTAAAAAGAAAAGGAAACACCACGTGTATCGTACCTCAGTAATACACAATTTGCAACTGTATGGACGGACATTAATATTTAAAAAAGAAAATGAATAGCCCAGGGGAATTTCTGTTTCGCCTTCTCTGTATTCATGCCTTCAAGAGAGAGAGAGAGAGAGAGTGAAAAAGGTAAAGGAAAGGCAGGCCATGATGTCCACGGAAGACTTGCTTTGAATTGTTCACTTACTTTAGGTGTCATTTTCCTCGTAATAGAATGCAACTAACCTTTACCTGATCTTTCTTTCCTTCCTTCTTTCTTATTTATTTATTTATTTATTTATTTATTTATTTATTTATTTCAATGGCGGCACTGTTCTCAGTCGAGCGTGCGCCGCTGATGCCGTCGTGCGCAGGAGCAGCGCCGGAAACGTCACGTGACCCGGGATTGCTCCTCTCCTACCGGTCGCCGGGAGGAGAGGAGCCGACCAATCGGAGCGCGCGCCGGGGGGAAAGAGGTGGTGTTTGCGCCGCGCGCTCTTCGCACGATGGACGCCGCTCGGCGCGGCGTCCACTGACCGTCTACCACAGCGATCACAAGACCGTGCTTGTAAAGGGCAAAAAAAAAAAAAAAAAAGCAAATAGCATAGCTTGCACTGGAGCCGAAATGCTAAAGAGACAGCGGAGCTGATGGTCACCTAGCTAGCCAGTCCTGGCCTTTAGGCTAGGCTAAGCATTACCAAGTCATCCCCAGCCCTTCCCGGAATTTATGGTAGGCTAAGCATTACCAAGTCATCCCCAGCCCTTCCCGGAATTTATGGATTATTTGTCAATTATCGATTAGCTATACATTGGCTATCAATTGGCTATCGCAAGGTATTGGCCACATATTTGGGCTAGGCTCAGCACTACCAAGTCATCCCCAGCACTTCCCGGAATTTATGGGTTATTTGTCGATTATCGATTAGCTATTGATTGGCTATCAATTGGCTATCGCAAGGTATTGGCCACGTATTTGGGCTAGGCTCAGCACTACCAAGGCATCCCCAGCACTTCCCGGAATTTATTGATTATTTTTCGATTATTGATTAGCTATTGACTGGCTATCGATTGTATATCGATGACTGACTCAACTTAAGTTGTCCCAACCATGCTTAGCTAGACTTAGCCAGGCTCAGCTTCGCTAGTTCACAGGTGTATGTGCCATCGCGCTTGGACCCTTTCTAACTACCGCCAGAATCCGCCCACATCCCACCTTTTTTCTGTTAACGCGCTACAAATTACGGCCGGCTTAAACAGCTTCGCTGTAAAATAAATAAATAAATAAATAAATAAAAGCACCCGACGGGACACCTGCAAAAACCCAAGCAATGGGAGGGATTAAACAGTGAATAAACGCGTTTTCTACCCTACCTTGATGTTCATATGTCACTAATAAAATGCAGCCAGTTCCACGAAGGGAAATCTGTCGAAACAGCGGAGTTGTGGTCGTTCCTTCGGTCTAAAACGAAGACTACCATAGCGAAAAAAGGAAACATATGCGACAATCGCAGACACAGAACGACCACAGCTCCGCTGTTTCGACAGATTTCACTTCGTGGAACTGGCTGCATTTCTTCTTTCTTTCTTTCTTTCTTTCTTTCTTTCTTTCTTTCTTTCTTTCTTTCTTTCTTTCTTTCTTTCTTTCTTTCTTTCTTTCTTTCTTTCTTTCTTTCAGGCAGCTCTGGCAATTGCGTAAAGTAACTTAAAACGTTTACATACACGGATATCCAAGAAAGTTGTAGCTATAGAGTGGATGGCCGCAGCATTTGCTTAATGGTAAAGCAGCGCAGGCGTAATGCGAAAACTCTCTCTCCCCCTCCTCCTCCCCCCCCCCCCGCCCTTTGCAGAGTAGCCTGTAGGCGGTTTTTTTACACACGCAGGCAGAATTCTATGCCTTTCATTAAAGAGCTTTCTCTCTCTCTCTCTCTCTCTCTATGTAATGCGAAAGATGTGTGTTCGGCTTCCACCTGCTGCAAGTCTCTTTCTTACCACTTTTACGTCCCTTATTATTTCTATACATTTAAATCAACCTTAACAATTATTAACATTCGGCTTTCTGTACATGACTTCATTATCTCTTTGCTTCGTATGCTTGTAACTAACAAAAATTGAGGCCTTCGGTTCCACTTACTGTTCTCGGTCATTAATGATGTTCTATAGTAAATGCTTAAGCACTTCTATGCCTACCCAACGAGGAAACATGTCCGTCCGTCACGTAAGACGAATGCAATGGCTCATACCCCCGTAAGCAAGCAAGAGAGAGAGAGAGAGACAGAAGAAAGGGGAAAGGCAGGGAGGTTAACCAGATCAGAAAATCTGGTTTGCTACCCTACGCTGGGGAGAGAGGGAGGGGGAGGAAAGAGGCAATGGCTCATAACCACGTAAGGCAGAGGCTACAAGCGCTCAGCAAAGTGAAGCGAACAGTGCATACGTTCATTGAAATCACCCATACAACACACAGAACAGCTTACGTTTCAATAAAGAACAAGCTCAAAACAAGCATCCGAACCATCAATAAAGCATTGCATACCCCCCTCAGCAATTTTAGTGGTGGTTTTGCAACAGCTTCGCTGGAGATCCAGGTTCATAAGGACCGATAAGAGCTGATAAGGGTCAGATCATGTTCGATGAGGTTGATAACGACCGATGAGCGTTCATGTTGGTCGGACCAAGTTACATAACGTTGGTAATGACACCGGGCTGCTTGAATTCTTTTTATGAACAATTCATTCGTATAGTTAAGCGGTTTGCAATATTCGAAGCGTCCGTTCTATTTTTCCTTTCCGCGGCATTCAAATGGCGCTAATATCAAATGGCGAAGCGAGAATTATACATAAAAAAAAAGTCAGACCAAAGCCGCGCCGTTGCAAGAATGGAAAGTTGCGGCAGGCCTGTTTCGGTGTGTCGTAATTTCTGTCTCCCGTATAGGCACAGAATCTCACACATGATAAGGACGCGCTCCGGACTATAATGAGCCCTATACAGGCAGGCGGTATAGCCTCCGAGGCGCGTGCCACGCTCTTTCGCATCGCGAACGAGTGGACGCAGTCTCACCGCCGAACTTGCACCGAGTCGATTACGGGTACAGCGCTCTCCCTTCGAGCGACGGTGCCCTCTCCCGCTATTCCATTAGGCGCAGATGACGCGCAATCAGATGCCGTGTTCCATCAGCAGCTGTTTCGTCCTCGACGGGCTGCCGCCGGCGCATTATTTGCGTACGCGAGACGCAGGCTTCTCGTTTGCGGAAGGAGCTCGCAAGGTCCCGACTGTGCGCTGACTACACCGGTCTTTCTATTGCCCCCTCCCCCACACCATCTTCGGATTCCGCAACTATGCCCAGTGCTTTTAATTCATTTGATTTACTCCTACTTACGGCCATTCAGGCGTTAGTGAAAAGAAGTGTGTAAGCAGCTTCACATACAACATCAAAATTTGGCATATAGGGATAACGGTTGAATAAAGATTATGTAGCTAATAATTGATAGCGTAACGACATTAATAATAGAAGCAGAATACAATTCGTGCCAACATTCTGCTTCGTTCAAGTGCAAGTGATTGTACCTATAGCGCGGACTTTAACATGGTGGTATCCTGAATGGACACGATAGCAGGCGGGCAGGAGGTTCCATCCTTTGTTAGTGGGAATGAGAGATACGCAGTAAATGTCAATTCTGCAAAATGGGACACCAACTTTGTTACAGCGGTGAACAAGCCGTGATATGTAACTAGGAGCAGTAAAAAGTCGCTGTTTGAGTAATATTTGAATAATAAATTTTGTTGTGCTTTGTTTCGTGACATTTGTTTGTGGATTGTCATTCTCAAAATTCCGAGGAATGCAAGACAAGGTATGATCAACATTAATGATAGAATGGTGTGGCATACCTAAACGTGGTTGGGGTTGATTTTCTCGGCCGCGGGTGCTAATGCCAACGCCGACGCCGGATTTTATGTGACACGGGGCCCTAAACGCTATCGCGTTAAAAAGCACTTAACCTTGCACTCGGCAGTGCAAGCTTACAACAGCGAAGCTGGGCGGTGGTAGCCCAGCATTTTCCGGAAGTGCGCGCGAACTTTTAATCTTATTACTCATGATGATAATTCCTTTTCGTGCGTCTAGGACTTAAGGCCATCACTGCACGCTGCATAGCGCAGCTTGCAACACCGACACCGCGTTGAAATACCGACAACGCGTTCCAGCAGACCTGCTCCGTGGATGCGTCTCTCTCGCTCTCGTTTTCTTTGTCTCTCTCCTGAGCATAGCGCGCAAAACCTATTCACGTCGCAGAGCACGAGCGTGCAAACGCGCCAGCTGTGGACGAAGACGACAACACTCGAACTCAATCATATGGTTCGTATAAATGCATGTTCTGCAACCGTAGTAGAACATGCTACATTTGAAAAACTGCACCTTTTTGGTTTTACATTGTTACTTTTCCCTTGCCATGAACTGAGCTTATTTTTGATGACGTTTGAGTAGCTAGCCGCCTTGCAAACAGAGAACTTGCCGTATATATGCAGCTAATAAAAACAACTGACAACGTAGTGCGTTGAACAGTTAGGGTATAGGAATTGGGGTATATTCAAATTGATCATTATACCCCTTCACCCACGTCACTTTCTTTCTGACATGGTCATGAAATCAAGCTTGCCGATGCCACGGATTAAAAATTGCGCAGAAACCATCGACAATGATTGCCCATGCAAGTGAATAGCTGAATGCTCCTAGGAAGCTATCGGCTTTAACAAAGGGACTTTTATATAACCTCGTACCTCTTAGAGACTCGTTTGCCTTTAGCCGTGTCTTCTTAGACAATCTGTAATATTGTATTAAATAAATCAAAATAGAAAGAAAGGACAAGAAATGGCTATCTCGACGACGAAACGACTCCCTAATTCACAAAGACCTTCGGGACCGACTAACTGTGACAGCGAACACGACATTAGCGATGGCCGCCGACCAAAGACAAACGGTTGTTTCGCGAATGAAGGCATTTGTGAATGAAGCCCCGTGAGTTCGAGATGATAGGTCATCTATCACAAAATGCAGAGCTGTAATGAAGATGTTTGGAATAATGGCCGAAAGACGGATATGCGGAGGTGCTATTTGTGTTGAAGTGAAAAGGGGCAGGGGGTGACGGCGGTCTAATTACAGAGAGCGTGAGCGATGCTGACTTTAATAAGGACCTGCAGGTGTGCAGATGCCTGACTGATGGTCTGGCGTGTATAACTACGGACGTTGGTTGACGAATACTCGTATGATGTACACAGTGATCACACAAGTATGCAAACTTCCCCGTACACTGAGATTGTGGCTATTGGAAGTGAACGTACGCAATGCATGTTAATCACAAGCTGACGTTATCGAAGGCGGTATACTGCGCTGGCACTATTTAAAACATTCGCAGTTTCTTCTGAAGGGTGGTGCATTGAAGGTGATAGAGATGTTGCGCTGAAGCTGCTAACAGGGTACATTAAGGATACCCGGGGGAGGCATGATGTAACGTCTCCCAATGCTGGCAGGGTGAGGAGCTCTGCAAGCGGTGTTGCAGGCGTCGCGCCTGATATACATGCTCCGTTTCAGATATCAGGTGCACCGCTGTGGAAGCTATACGCAAGAAGTTCGGTCACCAAAATTTATCACTCCGGTTGTTCCTTTATGCTTTGCTGCGCGCCAGTGGCGTTTGCTCGAGCGAGCACACACGTGAGGCTGCCGCGACGAACTGCAAATAAAAGTCACCGAAGAAAAAAAAAATAGCCGGCAGATTTCACGCCCTGTGGGACTCGATGTTAAGCGAAGCAGTGTGCGGGGCGCCTACCAAGTTCACGAAACGACCATGAGAGCACCAAGACGTAGGCGGCTGTTTCATGAGCTACATGCCACGCATGTCATGTCATTCATATAATGACCTATCATTTATGTTAGTCATACACTCTTGTAATACTATGCCAATTTTGGTATATACAAAGTTCACAAAACGACCATGAGAGCACCAAGACGTAGGCGGCTAGATAGATAGATAGATAGATAGATAGATAGATAGATAGATAGATAGATAGATAGATAGATAGATAGATAGATAGATAGATAGATAGATACTCTCAAAATGGCAAATGTTCGTCACGAAATGCTTCGCATAAAAAAAGTCGGAAGAAACACGACTGCTTACGTGTGGGAATGTGAAAGCATAATAGTCACCTTTGGTGAAACCTTCACACTCTCCGAAAGAACAAGGAACCCTTCAAGCCAATGGCGCGCGCCATAGATAAAAGGCGGCCAATGAAGATGACGATGGCTGCTAGAGGGCTGCCCCCCCCCCCCCCCCCCCCCCGCCCCCTTAGAAGAAGCGCAGCGATGTACGGGCGCCCAAGAAACGGCCTGTGATATCGGGTGGTCGGGTAAATCATTTGTTTCCACGGTGGTAAAGTGGTCGGAAGCGCATAATGCTGACGAGGTCGCCAGGAAGTCGTGGCTATCTTCACGTCTGTTGAGCTCGATGGTAGTTTTTTCTGTGCGGCTGAGACCTTGAAAGGGCCGTCGTAGGGAGGGAGGCGTAAGGGATGGTCGGATGCCTTTACGCTGGACGAAAACGTGGCTCGCTGTAGTCATGTCCTTGCTGACAAAAACGCCAGTCGACGATGCATCCCGGCTAGGGTAAGGACGCGGGCGTGAAAAGAGGACGCGGAGCTGTTGAACGTGACTGTCTAGACCCGGCGTGGCGACAGTAGCTGGCGCGAAAAATTCACCAGGCATGCGCAACGTTGTGCCATAGACCAACTCAGCAGTTGTGCAACCAAGGTCCTCCTTGAAAGACGAGCGCACGCCAAGCAGGACGAGAGGAAGATCCTCAGCCCAAGAAACGCGAGCCTGGCGAGCCATCAATAAAAGGCGGCCGATGAACATGACGATATGGCCGCTCGAGATACTGAAGTCCGGTGGAAACGTTCGGCCATGCCATTTACGATGGGGTGGTATGCGCTGTGGTGTGAATCTGCGAACTTCCTATCAAGGCCATGTGCTTTTAAAAAAAATCCGTGGTTACAGTATTATTTTAGGACAAGCTTGATGATGTCCTTTACCATGAAGCATTAGCGAAACCATCATTGTTTTCTTTAACTCCCTCAGCAATTTCGCCATTATGGACGCCTTTCTTACTGTTTCAGTTTTAGATGAGAAGCAGCTTATGGCGGGGGCTTTGTCCGTCTCTCCTGCGTCCCGCGGCGTCCCACACCCCCACAGCGCATGCGCGTCCTCCCCCCTTCTCCTCTCTCTCCTCTCCTACGCCCCCCCCCCCCTTTCTCTCCTCTAGGAATCCGGAGCGGCGCGCACGACAGGTGGTGCGACAGCTGCATACTCCGCTGGGGGCGCCACGGTAGTTCCGCGGTATGAAAATGACGGAGCGCGCGCACCTCATTCTCTCTCCTGTGCAGCGCCGCGATGAGCGCTCGGGCCGCTGCCGCGAAACCATCTCCCGCTCAAGCTAACCATCGCCCCGCTGCTTCGCATCCACACATGGTTCCCTTTAGCGGGGGATGGAGTAATTTTTTATTAGTTATTACAGTTATCACGAGTTAAGTCGTAGGCTCGGGTTGAGCGATGAATTAAATTTTATGCGTAAGTGTCAAATGACCCATTGAGCGAAATGCAGCTCCACTGACGTGAGACCATGGGGAGGTGCGAAGCATGCAGTGATGAATCGCTAATGGGCTCATACTGCCTTAAGCAATGGCTCATAACCCCGTAAACGTGGCCTCTCCATTACGACGACAGAAAAGAAGTGAAATTCTACGCTGGAATGATGAGCGGCAACGCAGTCAGCTGTGGAAGACGACGACGACACGAACGCGGGAGCAGTAGCACGAGCGCGTGCCAAGCGCGAGCGCGAGCACGGGCCGCTCGTTTACCGTGACTACGACAGGAGACGCCGACAGCCCGGGCGCATAAGGTGCTTCGCACCTAAGAGTAGGTCAACGGAGGTGTGGGGTGTGATAGGAGTTCCGTTGGTTGTATATAAGGCTCATTCACACTAGGCCGACACGACGCCGATTTTGGTTCGCCGGCTGTTGGCAGCAGCAGTTTACAGGACGGCAAATGCTGTGGCCAGTGGTTTAAAGAAAGGAAAACGCTGTCGCAAGCAGTCGGCAGACCAAAAATTCAACATAGCCAATCCCCACTATATAGCTAAACCCCAACATAGCAAATCCCACCAGAGTGCCAGCTTCGCCGGACTTCCCTCTTCACAGGGTGGAAGGGTTCTGACTTTTTTGTAGCGTTAGCTACACTGGCCTAGCCAAGCCCGTTTCGCGCGGACACATCAATAGCCGTGCTGCGCATGCGCAAGGATCAGTGATGTCACACGGCTTGCGCACCGGAGCCACCGGAGCCGGCACCTCTCGTGCACTCCGCCGCCGCCGCGCGCGACTCACCGCCGCCGGTCTGCGCATTCCAGAGGAGTGACGTCGTAGCCGTGGTAGACGCACTGGCGCCGGCGCGCGCTCGCTGTGCAGTCGCCGTCTGACACTGCGCTGGAGCCGCTGCGCTTCTGACTGGCGTTTGCCAGTGTGGTATAGCCATGGAGAAGGAGAGCGCAAATGCTGCTCAACAGCGCAGAAGAACGGAGAAGCTTGACTCATCGTATCCCGAAGTAGTTGCCTGGCAATTAGCGGTTGAGCGTAGGAGGAATGAATACATGTGTCACATAATACGTATACTGCGTGTGTGTCATTGGAGCAGCAGTAAGCATGACAATCAAGCTAATCCTTGACAATCTAGACATCCAGGAAAGCTAAGAATAATCAGCTGAACTTTTGCTAACGCTATGTATATCCTGGCATAGCCGAGCTAAGCCACTGCAAATTTTTTTTTTCTTTTCAAATCCATGAATTTACTTTTGTTCGCAGGAACCTCCCTGAGATATCTGACGTCAATCCGGGCATTTTTGATGTGTTCTTACTGTTTGAGCCATCGGCCCTTTTTTGTAACATTGCTCGGTCACGCCATCGACGACGCCGAATTTCCGCGTAATGGGGCATATAATGCTTTCGCATTAACAACAAACAACACAAAAACACATTATTTTACGTTGTGCACCACGCAATGCACTCGCAGAAAAGACAAAACGCGGAGCCGGTGCATCCCATTCTGCTAAACGCGTCCGTGTCAGAGTTTCAGAACAATGCATACGTGAAGGGTTCAAACGAAACGGGGTGTGAAAGGTCGCAATCCTGCTAACAAAAGGAACGCAACAGGAAAAAGACGAAATGCAATCGAACATTTTTTTTCGAAAACACAGGCATCCGTAACAATTTCTAGATATCGCACTGAATAGCCACACAGTGTAATTATACAACTTGCTTCTATTATTGCGATAGCAATTATATGGACACTTCAACCGGATTTCTGCCGTCGGCGTCGCCGTCGCCGTGAGGTTCCCTATAGATAAAATCTTCGCCGCGCGCCGTATGCCTGAGCGGAAGCGTGCGGGGACGCGCGCTATCACGGAGAGCGAACGCACTCAATCTCCCACGCGCAAGCAAGGAAGCGGGAAGCCAGCGCCGGAGGGAGCGGGAGGGGGGGGGGGGGCGCACTTCTACTCTGTCAACAACCGCGCTCGTCGCTCGCTCGCACCGTCGCTTATCTCCACACGGCTCTGACCTTTATGCGCCGTGCATTCGCCGCTCAGTTTCCGTTGAAGCGATAGACCGCACGTACCTTCGCCCGCTGCGGCGTATGCGCTTGCTGCCAGCGTTTTGACAGTCGTTGTCTGCAGTCATTCAGTGTGATCTATTCATGTTTGTTTGTGCGCGCTCACACCACGCTTGTTCATTTAGTTAGTAATAGTCGGGTCACATTTTCCAACGCACGCTACACGTGCAATGCTGCCCGGGTCGGCAGTGCAGCGCTACAGGTGTGTCCCTTCGAACGCGCTGCCCACGGGAAGCGCTTCTCATCAACACCACCGTTTCACACGCGCCTTCTCGTGGTCATCGAGTCTCTCTTCATGTCGGTCTACTTGCGCCGCAGCACACCTGCTTACTTAATCAGCTCATGTTTACTACAATTCATATTGCTACCAAAGCCGCTCACCTTACTTCGTATGACATTGCTGTGTTGCTATCGCATTCATTGCTTCGCCCTTAGGGCGAAACTGTGCCATTTTTTATTTGTAATTATTAGCACTTGTGTATCAAGTGTTATACTCTCTTGTATTCTGTGTAGTCTCTTCTGTTTACATGCTCGTTACAGTCTTCATCGTGGTAGCTTGTGCGTGTTTGTGACCTTGTTTACAAACTAATTGTGGTGTGACTTGCCTTTTCCTTTTATATTTATATGTTTGCGGGTGTATAGGACTGTGTGCTATGGATTTCTGGCCCTGTGACGTTGTTTCTTTTCATTTTCTCACTACCCATATTTTTTATATGGTTGCTTCTGTTATGCGAAAAGGAGTAGCCGTCACCATTATAGAGCGACTACATCTCCTTCGCTTTATGCTCATTTCAATAACAAAAACGAGAAGTCTATACAATCTAGGGACTCTGCAGCGTAAACCTTGAGGATGAGGAAGTAAACACGAGGTGAAAGGCAGAGAGGTTAATCAGATTAAGTGTCCGGTAAAGCTTGAATTTCTTTGAGACCCCTATATGGGAACGTGCGAGCGTGTTCTCGGGTGCGTATATATATATATATATATATATATATATATATATATATATATATATATTATAGCAGAAAAAGAAGAAAGGAATATGTGAAAGAAAAGAGAACAAGATTGGAAACAAGACGACAGCTACGTTAGCGTCACAAGCAGTGAAACAAGCAACGGTGAATAAGAACTCGACGAGTCAGCTGGTGTACAAAAAGCGTCGTACGGTATTCTCAATACCGATGACCCGCGGCTGCCCTTCGACGTATCCGCTCGCCCGAATAAGGACCCGCGAAACGTGATGCGAATCCACTGCTGAGCACTTCAGCCCGCTTTGCACGAGGTAGCCCGAGGCAGCCCCGGGCATGCCCCGTAAACGGAATTACCGCACTGTAAGAGAGACGACTCCGAACAGACACGCCGATGAGCGCGCGAGCGCTTGTTGCGAGACCGCTGTGAGCAATTCCGCGCCGTCTTCGGTCCTCCTTCATTGGGCATTCTTCGGAGCCGGTGGTGGCAACGGCGTGCGAGAAGGCTCGTGCGGGGACACCTTGTTACGCGCTATTCTCCGCGTTTCTCGTTCGGAGACCGCCTCGGGCATTGCAGTGCGGCGCGACCGCATGAAAGGGAAGGAGGGGAGGAAGGGCGGGTGCGTGACGCGGACGTCGACATCTGGGAAGCGATAGCGTGTTCCTCAAAAGGGAGCTTTGATACAATGCTGGAGCAGCACCGGCATCTTCGCGCACATCTTTATCAACTTCTTCTACTGTTGTGTTGCAAAGTTACTACACTGCGATTGCAGATACTACAGAAACGAGCACTGATATACTGCTACTACAATTTCCAATACATCGGCCAGTCAATTTCACTTCAAGAAACCTAGCGGCGTTATCTACACATGGTTGAAACGTTAAAAAAATACGCAGGTCTAACGTGCGTGCGGGAATCCATGCGATGCGGAGCTTTGCTCGAGTGGTATGTATTAAAACCTATACAACTATGACTGCGATACGTACAATGTTGTTTACTTTCATCCTATGCAATGTGGAATGTCATGCAATGCTTGTGTTTATCCACCACAACGGTCACAACTTTATTCACGTGCATTTTTATGCAGCGATGTCAAAAAGACCAAGGCGATGTGTGACGCTTGTTGAGGGAACAATGCTGATGACGGGTGCGACTATAGAGACGGAGTGCGACTCATAACTTGCAGCTACATTTTAGGACTTTGTACCTCTTTTGTCACAGTATTCCCCATTCTGGAGGTTCGGCCGAGATGAGGCATACACCCAGGGGGACATACCTTAATGGCTAAATTATAGAAAAATCAAGTAAATCAAATATGTCATTGAATATAATGCGCTTTTTCATTAAGAGGTCGCTGTGTTTTTGAGATGCCCATGAGACAACAATATGCGTTCAGGTTCTAGGTAGAGAGAGAATAAACGTATAATGATCCGAGCCAGTGAGAAAGAATACTTCTTTCTTCACCCAAGGCGAGTGTCCTCCTCAGTCCAGAAATTTATTTTTTCGTTACGCAGGACAGAGGTGAGCTTACTTGTGTGCCCATTTTCTAGTACTAGCGTTCAGTGCGCATATAATCTATGTATACATGTCCACAAATATCCGCCGAGATACCGACCTCGGCAGCAGCTGACAGCAGCCGGCAGTAGCAGCAACCATGCCGAAACCAGGAGCATAGGCAAGGAAACCTTGCTTTATTACAGATTGAGGTACCAGCGTTCGGGAGAAAACTGGCAGGGGACATCTTATATTCACTAGGATAAGGTAATTCTGACTGCAAGCAGTAAAACATGTAGAGATCTACGAACAAGGCATATAAATAATACCAAGAGAAGAATTATATAAAATGAAAGTGTAACTCGGTGCATACAATATTGTTAAAATTATAAGCATCGATCGAGTACACACATGTGAATAAGCATAAAAACATATCAAATATACTAACTCAGATAATTGTCTAAGGATTCATGTCTAAGTTATACCAAATGGAGAAGAGCACACAGTCACGAGATGACATGTTGGCATATAATAAGAGAATTCAAGTGAGTCGCTTAATTTGCTAACAATCATACTAAAGTAAGGCTAATGCCGCGACTGGAACGAAAGCTACTACTGCAAATAACAACTATAATAACAACTATCATAATAATAACAACCATCACACCACAGCGGCTGGTATATCCCTGCTGAAAGGCGTTGGTTTCTGGTTTGATCCTCGGACTAGGACGAATTTTTCTTCAACTGCAAAACTTTGTTTCTGAGCAGCCCCTATGAGTTTCGTGCTGCAGTCGGGCGAATTACAATTTTTTAAACCGCAAATACTACAACACTACGACCACTACCTACGGCTACGTGCTTACCTATAGCAGTCGTAGTATAGTAGTATAATAGTCGCAACCTAAAGTTACGACTGCTATACTTACCCATTACAAAAACTGTTGCTCCTCTTTCTGATACTGCTGCTAGTAGTACTATATACTACACACTAGGGAGCTTGCATGTAGGCTCCCTACTACACACACGCAGGCTGCGCCCTTTTACAACGGTTAGAGGCTCGTGCCAGCAGCTCCGATAAAAGCGTGCACCCCGTGTTTCACAGCCTACGCAGCCGCATGTACCATACATCGCAACGTTCGCAGCCTTCAATCAACGCTTCCGGCTGGGTCGTCGCGTTGTGCATTGACCATAAAATAAGAAACTGCAAAATCTACCAGCTTTCCTTCATATCACGGTATGTGCGCATCGTACCCACCTTCCTTTCCGTCGTCGCTGATCCCTTCCACAAATGGAAGGGAGCAGCGTCCTCACCCTTCCACAAATGCTCTCGCAACTTGCAACTTCACCGATGATGGATCTCCTACGTTCACGGACACGGGCGGAAGCCGCCGACATCGGCAGACAATGTCAGTGGCGTTCGTGTCGGTGCCCCCGACGCACGCTCAGCTTTATGCGGCCACGCGACTACGGGTTCGGCTTGTCTTTCGCGGGTTCACTGTCGCAAGGGCTTGAGATGACATGCAATTTCCAAACTGCGTGGTGCGTTGAGCTTGTGTCGCGTTTCGCGTCGGGGGCTTCCGCGCGTTGAACTCGTGTTTTATCGCTTGAAAACAGTGCAAAAGACATGGTGACTACAGACACGATGAGGCCGACTAGTGAACAGACGACAGAAGCGCTGGTGTACTCCATTTTCGAAATATGGAACGGGAGGCGGTCTTTACAGTACGTGCCACTTGGGCCCGCTCTGCGTATGCTCCACCCACTCGTGGACATGGACTTCAGTACAACCTCAAAATAGTTATCTTACAATCAATTAACGTGTCATTAACGCAATAACTAAGAGAGCGTGTCACTGTTCATTGGTCTGCGGCCGCTAAATCAGCAAATACTTACCCCCTATGTATGGCGTTGCGCTGCTGAGCTCGAGGTTGCGGGTTCGATCCCGGCTGCGGCGGCTGTAGTTCGATGGGGGCGAAATTCAAAAATGCTCGTTTGCTTAGATTTAGGTGCACGTTGAAGAAATCCTAGTGCTTACACTACAGCGTGCCGCATAATCAGACCGAAATTTTGGCCAGCAGAACCTGCATGCGCATTAATTGTTTTAATAATAACCGGAAAACGCGCCCTAATACGGAAAGATTTCCCGTGAAATACCTTAATTTTACCGGATATCCGTATCCAAGCTAGTCTATTTTCCCATTTGGCTGCGGTTATTAGAAGGAGCAAGGGATTATCGAAAGGACACACAGTTGCACAGTTTCTCCTATGATAGACTGACTGTTGAACCACAGGTGCTTCTTATTTCGCTGTTAATAATTGTTCATGCAGCGTTTGAGCTCTACATTGTTATACTATACTACCACTTTCCCGCCTATTTTTATTTTCGTTCTACCACCCGCTTATCGGCTACGTGCTGATATCGTTTGTTATAGTCCACATCATCATCATCATCATCATCATCATCGTCGTCGTCGTCGTCGTCGTCGTCGTCCCCATCATCATCCGCACCATTAAGCCACCTCACAGCCACCTGATCTTCCACTACTACCAGCGCCACCCCCACCACCACAACCGCGTACTCGTACATGTAAATGCACGAGAGTCTGCCCCCACCGGAGCCAGCTCTCGAAACCGCGACATCACGCTCAGCCTCGCAGTGCCATATCCACTGAGCGACAACTGCAGGCCCTAAAGGGTTTTCCTTGACTAGCAACGGTATGCACAGAAAAGAGACGCGTACGCGTCGAGCTCGCCTCACGAGCGCTAACGCAGACAGGCAATGCACGCAAACTATAGCGGTCTCGGAAAGGTTGATACCGTTTGAACCGAGTATCGGACAGCTCGACGAATGGGCCGCGCTAGCAGGTGAATGTGGCGGTCCGCCGCTAGCCTCGCTTGCGTAAAGACACGGACACGCGCGCCCGCGCAGTGCGTTCAACTCCTCGCAATTTATCAGCGGCGCTCTCGCGAACGGCTCGCAATTTCGAGAATTTTCGCTCGCTCTCCACTGTACGGAAGCGCTGGCTTAACGGATGTGGCGGCTCGGGGCCATTTAAAGAGGATCGATGCGTTTACTGTCATGCGGCAGTAAAATAAAAAGAAATGCAGTGAATTCTGTCGCGCTGTTTCGCTTAAACAAGCTCCAGCTCGAGCTTCGAATGCTTGTCATGTTTGAAGGGAGAACAATATGTTATTGTGGCAAGGGTCGCAATGACGCCGTAGCAAAGGCCTATGGCGAAATAGCGTTGCGTATGTTCGGACCGTGAAGAAATAGCGGATAAATGGTTTCACAACTCACCGGTCGTGGTTGTGTTAGGGGGCCGATCGAGCATCATAGTGCCGCCCACACAGGCTATCAAATTTAATCGCAGATCAATGAACGCGAGTAACGCAACAAGTGCGCGTATAGTTCTGGGCCTGATGCAACTGTCTCTCTTACGGCCCAATTTCTAGCCGATGTATTTATCTTCTATACCGGAGCCGGATGTGTGAAATACCCAGATATGGGCACCCTCAGGAAGGCGTCCGCACCCTCATCTGCACTCACCCTCACGTGGTGAGGTGAAGGTGAAGTGAGTATCGGCTTCGGAAAATTGGTGAGGGTGAGGGACGGTGACGGTGACGATGTGAAGCTAATTGACGAAGGCGCGATTCATATTGCTGAAGTGCAAAGAAGTCATTTAGACAACAACAACAACAACAACAACAACAACAACAACAACAACAACAACAACAACAACAACAACAACAACAACAACAACAACAACAACAACAACAACAACAACAACAACAACAACAATAATAATAATAATAATAATAATAATAATAATAATAATAATTTATTACACAAAGTTACTAAAAGTCACCGCCCAAGCATTCCGTACAGATGGTTAACCAGCGAAGCTGAAACGTGTGGCCCCGGTGTTTATCCCTGGGTTAATCCCGACGGTTCATTAAACGACGGCTTGGTAGACTGGTGAAGTCAGGAAATTAGCAGGCGCTCGGAATAAAGTTAGTTGCGAGTGACGCTCTTTCCTTTCACCTGTATTTTTTCCTTGATGTGTCGCGTCCTATCGTTGTATGAAGTAGCAGGCGCTAGTTGGAATCATCTAGAGCAAGACAGGGGCAAGTGGAGATAACAGGGAGAGGCCTTCGTCCTGCAGTGGACATAAATAGGATGATGATGATGATGATGATGATGATGATGATGATGATAGGCTGCCGGATCCTCGGTCCGCAGTTGCTGCTTGCGTTCGGCCACCCGGGCCTGTTCTTGTGCCCGGACTGCACCATCGGCACGGTGAACACAAGCTCTCTCACGATGCCGCTGTCTACGCTGTTCTTCGTAAACTGCCTGGAGTTCGTACGATGCGTGGCCTATCCATGTTGAAGTCGGAGAGAAACTGCTGCACGCGCGCTCGGCTGCGACGGAGAGAACGACGTCACTGACGGCGCAGCCAATGGCGCACCTGTCTTAGGGTAGTTCAAGGGCGCGGTAGAGGTCCCGAAGCCCACCACCCGGAGTCCACAGGGGAATTTACCATTGCGCTTGAACCCTTTCTGCACTATCACCAGGATCGGCCCACATTTCAACGCACATTGGATGGACGAATTTTGGTTTCGCTTAGCCATATACAGCTTCTCTGTAAAGAAAGTGTACAAATCAGGCATGCCAAATTACATGGGCTTGATTGGCAGTGTTTGGCAGGCAGCATATAACCAACAGTAATTGTAATCGGCATACTTTTCACATTTGAAAAGTCCATAGAGGTGAGAAAGAAAAAAGAGAGAGATAAAAATATCTAGCCAGAGTAAAGCACTGAAAAAGCAAGTAATTACTTGAGCTGACGAACTGCCAGTGTGCCTGAGTGCCTTTTTTTAAACTTGTATTTAGTTTGAACCTGCAGATTGCATGCTTGATGGGTTTGAGGCCTGAAGTTTTGAAGCACACTGATTTCTCGAAGTCATCTGAAGCCTCTCGAGCTCAAACGCACGCCGAAGCTAACTTTTTACTGAGCTTAGTTATAAATGGCTCTTGATGTAAGCTGCAGCTAAACTTGGCGATCGGGAGCTGTAGCAGCAACGAAATTGGGAACAATGACGACGACATGTTAACGTCGCTCAAACCTTTCTCATTTTTTCCCGTTGATTACGAGAGTTAGGCACACTCCTTTATTCGAAGTAAACATTCTGGAATTCCTATTTTCTTGCTCTAATTCGAGGGAGACAAGAACTTGAGGTTTGACACTTTTCAGGCATTTACGCTTGTTGACCTATTGAGGCAACATCAAAAAGAAGGAAAAAAAGTTATGACGATAATCACGACGACTACAGCACACCCAAAACAAATTTGATTTTATGTTTCGGCTGGCGCTAGGTAACGGCGATTGAGGGACATTATTTACAGTAAACATGCAACATAAGTGTTTTAGCTTAACCTTTATAACATCGCACCGTATCGCTGATTCTCTCGAAAAAGTACAACACGGTCGTTTATTACTGTACTAGGCAGTTAAATTAGTATCTAATCACAAATTCCAACGAGCTCTCTGTTTTCAAAGCCCGGTAACTAGGGTGGAACTTCCTGCGTAAAAAACGTCGCTAGCGAATAATTAGGAAGTTTCAGTTGGATTATGCCTAACTGCGCAAGCAGAAGTGGGAAGCGCAGGCTGCAAGCGATTATGAGTTGTTGGCGTCGATCGGCATGGTATTTTTACCCGGGTTCCCAAACTTCCGAGCACGCAGGTTATTCACAGATGCCTGAACGACTGAAAAATAGGATAGTGAGCAAGGCCGTGACGAAGTGGTGGCCATGGTGCCATAAAATTGTGAACCATACTTAGACAGGCGAACTTTCTAAACCCGAACCATATTTCACTTCCGTCAGTAGTATCACAAAACAAACAGTTATTTCTTTTTCTTTTAGTTAACTATCGTGTATACCATTGACAGTAAGTACTAGTGTACAAAACTAGCTGTAAGCATATTCTCCCAGAATTGCACACTCGTCTCACGAGCAACAAGCGTGTTTGGCCGTGCCATGTTTTCAGGAGTGTTTGCTAGTAGCGTCTTGTTATCCCCATCTTACCACTAACAATCTCAGTGCGATCCCCGCATTGGTGTAGTACACGATGTTTATTCGCCAGTGCACCTGGTGATGAAACGTGACTGTCTAAGGGTGTCACAAGGACTTAGTGGATTACACATGCATGTAGCCGACGAAATAAAATAGGAAGCTCAGCCTAGCGATTGCAAAAATATTGGGCCGTGCCATGTTTCGCCCTTTGACTCGCACGTTAAAAGGTGTCCTTTCTAATATTACGAAAAAGAAATAGGCGGCAGGTTTGGTGGTCGCTTAACGGTTTAGTCAATGCCCCTATAAGAAAAGAAATGCGGCACGCTTCGGTGATTGGAATGACACTGCATGGAATCATATTTGTAGTCTAATTTCAGTAAATGTTTCATTTTAAATTGAAGCAAAAGGACGGTAGGGCAAGGGAGGGAGGGCACGCTTTTTAACCTGAGGGTGAGGGTAAGGTGAGGACGCGATTTAGGACGCAGGGTTGGGGAGGAAAACTAAAAAATGAGGGCATTTGGACACCTCCGGCTATACCCACAAGTGTGAAATTATTCTTTTGTCTCATCAACGGACGTTTACTGTGAGAATCACCGACATAATGGCCAGAATAATGTGGCAATTCTATTCCAGTTCTTCTACTTTCCACGGTTCGTCAGTGGCAGGTTGTCGCAAGGAACGGCCGATCGTGAGCGATGGATGATAAGAAAAGAATAGTGTCGAGCGAAATGAATAGTTACGTTGCACCGGCCTATCTGTTTCACGCTACCCCTCGGTCACCAATATTCCACCGGTTCATGCACGTCACATTTCGTAAGCAGCACGCACGGGTTCCGATGTTACGATAGTATTGTCGATACAGCGCTGGGCCCACAAACCATGGAATCTTCGGTTCGATATTGGGGGCTTGATCAATATTTCCTTCAATTTGCTTTGTCGTTGGATAACTGGTGACGAAAGGATTCAGCGAAACGTTGCAAATCGATGAAAGGCGGCAAGACTGGAGAGATCGGCATGTCTCGCAGATCTCTACAACAAGGTGGGAGATGGGCATGGGAGATGGAAAAGGAATTGACAGACAGACAGACAGACAGACAGACAGACAGACAGACAGACAGACAGACAGACAGACAGACAGACAGACAGACAGACAGACAGACAGACAGACAGACAGACAGACAGACAGACAGACAGACAGACAGACAGACAGACAGACAGACAGACAGACAGACGACAGACAGACAGACAGACAGACAGACAGACAGACAGACAGACAGACAGACAGACAGACAGACAGACAGACAGACAGACAGACAGACAGACAGACAGACAGACAGACAGACAGACAGACAGACAGACAGACAGACAGACAGACAGACAGACAGACAGACAGACAGACAGACAGACAGACAGACAGACAGACAGACAGACAGACAGACAGACAGACAGACAGACAGACGACAGACAGACAGACAGACAGACAGACAGACAGACAGACAGACGACAGACAGACAGACAGACAGACAGACAGACAGACAGACAGACAGACAGACAGACAGACAGACAGACAGACAGACAGACAGACAGACAGACAGACAGACAGACAGACAGACAGACAGACAGACAGACAGACAGACAGACAGACAGACAGACAGACAGACAGACAGACAGACAGACAGACAGACAGACAGACAGACAGACAGACAGACAGACAGACAGACAGACAGACACGACAGACAGACAGACAGACAGACAGACAGACAGACAGACAGACAGACAGACGACAGACAGACAGACAGACAGACAGACGGACACGACGACGGACGGACGGACGGACGGACGGACGGACGGACGGACGGACGGACGGACGGACGGACGGACGGACGGACGGGACGGGACGGGACGGGACGGGACGGGACGGGACGGACGGACGGACGGACGGACGGACGGACGGACGGACAGACAGACAGACAGACAGACAGACAGACAGACAGACAGACAGACGACAGACAGACAGACAGATCATATCTATCTACTATCTATCTATCTATCTATCTATCTATATCTATCTATCTATCTATCTATCTATCTATCTATCTATCTATCTATCTATCTATCTATCTATCTATCTATCTATCTATCTATCTATATGAATCCCTTCAACGCCGCTCTCTTCCATTTCCCTCATCTATGAACAATGAACATTTAGGTATTCTATTATTGCTTCACTAACCTTCAATTTGTGTTTGTCACGTTTAAATTTTCGGCAGGAATGTGCACGTATAATTCTCGCTGAGTTAATGAAAACCTGAAGCCCTATTGCCATTCCCTTCTCCACTGAGGCAATCCACAAAGAGCGCGGGCTAATTGGTTGAAGCGGCAAAACGGCTTAGATGTTTAACTTTCGACAAGAAGCGCCGATGCACCTGTCGTCAGCCATTCACGGCAGCGACACATTCTCATGGCTATCTAGATGATTTTACAAACAGCATAGTTATTTTTTAACAGCGGAGCTGTTTAAGCAGAGCGTTAGTCTGTAACATGCAAACAGAAATTGTGGGCCATTCCTGGCGGTAGTGCAGAAAGGGTCCAAGCGCAATGGCACATACCCCTGTGCACTAGCGAAGCTGAGCCTCGATAAGTTGAGCTAAGCATGGTTAGGACTACTTAAGCTAAGAGACAGGAAGAGAGCGGTGTGGATCAGAGAACAAACGAGGATAGCCGATATTCTAGTTGACATTAAGCGGAAGAAATGGAGCTGGGCAGGCCATGTAATGGATGGATAACCGGTGGACCATTGGAACCATTAACCGGTGGACCATCGGTGAACCACATGATGTCATCGTATCTCTCTAACAACGGGCACAATGGCGTCTTTTTGGAACGTCTACCAAGACAGCAAATCTAAGCTGTTTGTAATTACGTGAAAGCTAAAAAAAATGTTTAGTCATTTTCGACGCCGTTTCCTTCTGAAGTTCCGGTGCGAACTCGCCATTTCTGAGACGAAAGGTATGCTTCCTAAGACGCATGATTTGAAATGTCCTCCAAGATATTTTGACAGATTGTTGTTTATTAATTTATTAATAACTATTTATTTATGTATTTATTAAATCACCGATGGATCTATCGAAGTATTGATTGATTCATTGGTTGATAAGATTTTGTGGTACAATAGTGACTGAGGCTAACTTGAGAGGGCCAGGAACCGGGATTTAAATTTTCAATTTTGTTTTTACTCAGTGACGTTAGTACTAAAACTCAAATTGGCGACTTTACGAGCAGATATTAGCTGGATGAACAAAAAATAATGATAGGAATAAGTGTCTTTATTGTGGAAGTCAGTGAGCAGGTTTCTTTCTAATCGCTGGGCGCTTGTACTGTTTTCTCCAAGCAAGTCACCAACCTTACCATTTCTTAAGAAAATTTTCAGACCTGCGCACTGCGTGACGTTGCAAATCACAGGAAAGGCAGGAGGGGAACCCATGATGGAAACCCACAGTGAAAAAAACAAAAACAAAATTGAATCCGGTTCAGTGTCTCTGATCGGCTGCTCAATGTTTTTTCGACAGGTGGGCATTTTCTAGGCGGCCGTGTCATCCCAGGCGTGTTTGTTATATAGAATTAGTACGTTGACGTCACGTTGTTGTTGATGGTGCCGGCTATCTGTGGGAGAAAGCTCAGAAAAGTAAAGTGTAATAATACCTGAGTGAGACACTCACACTGTGTATGACTATGCGATGCCTACATAGACTGTGCGACAGCGCCCAGACAGACAGCTCTATATTTCGTTCACTCTTTCTTTCTTTCTCCCCTTTTGTATCCTTTCCCGCTTCCCCAGCGCAAGGTAGCAAATCGAAGATATCCTCAGGTCAGCCTCCCTGCCATTCCTTTACTTTTGTCTACATCTCTCTCTTTTTGTCACCTACACATGGTGTTCCCTGTTTCGAACTGTAAAATTTACTCACATTGGTGCCTTGAGTGCTATAAAAGTAGGGAGCCGACATGCAAGCAGCACTTGCATGTAGGCTCCCTATATAAAAGGACGTCTTTCTTGAGGGCGACTGGGCTATGTGAACGTCTTTGAATTGCTCAGGCCACCCGCGAGCGTGCCCGAGCTCAACGTGTCCTCTCTCTATCTCATCTTTCTATATCCTCTTTTCCGTCTTCCAGAGTGGGGTAGCCAACCAGATGCATTTCTGGTTATCATCCCTGCCTTCTCTCTTTCTCTTCACCTCCTCCATAAAAGGACGTTGAGGTGTTTCCTAGAGCAGACGTTGTCTTCAAAAGAAACGCTGCGTTTTCTTTGACGCATTTAAGTCTGATAATTATTATTTTTTTTTCACTCAGGATAGTGCTTCTTGATGTTTCGTGCGGTACCCTTACGCACTGTTACATAAGTTTCTTGCTCCACGCACTTTATCAGTTAGACAAGTAAGGAAGATGGTCACCAGCAGTTAACAAGCTTTCACACGAATGAACGTACCGCAAAAGAAATGAAAAGAAAAAGAAAGAAAAGGAGGTGTAATAATATAATTTGCACCAGGCAAAGAGATACGCAAGACGTACAGTGGTGAGCACTGTTAGGGTGAATAACCTCATTAGTATTCAAGTTGTTATAACTTCAACATACCTCCAACTTCAGGGTAGAAATGAGCCGAATGCGACGCCTAATGATGATACCGATAAAATAAATAAAGGTTTTCTTTATTTTGTGCTAAACATCAACTGCTATAGGGTTGTGAATACTAATTCGCCCTAGCAATACTAGTTCAATCTAACAGTGCTCGCCACTGTACACTGTACTTCTGAATGTCCGTGCACGATGTATCTGGGTTCAATTTACGGTTGGCGCACAATTAAAAAACATCGCGACAATTACCGGATAACCCTTTCCCGCTACATCTCACATAACCCACCATATCTAGTATATAGTATGAGAACCGCTGATTCACGAGTTGATAATCAATCAGTGTGAGGAAATAGAGAGAGTTCGGTGCGGTTATCTTTCGAACGGCCGCCGCCATTTCCAGGAGCAAGTTAATGAAGCATAACACGCAAAACTAGTGATTAACCTTCCAAGTAGGAAACGGTTTTTATTAGGCTGTTTATGCACTGCTGTTTGGCGTTCTGGAAAAAGGACAGCAGTGACGTCTCCCTTGGCGCGCACAGGATACAGACGTGATCATCGTGACTGTAGATACTTTCTCATCATTGTCTATATCTGTCGCACCTTCGCGTTGGACGTCGCCAGTATGCGGACGAGGTAGCTCGACCCAGTGGCCCGTAAACCCCGCCTATCGAAACGAGACAAGTGCCCCCTTTGCAGGAAGGCGCCGGCCGTGCGCGCGCGCGCCTCGTCCTCGTCCAAGCGCATGCGCCCGTGGTTCAGCGCCGCGCCGCGGTTCCCGGCGAACGCGCGCGCCGAGCCGTGGTCGGACGCGGCAGCGTCGCGGCGCTCTCGAGCGGCGAAGCCACGCGAGGAGGCGGCGGCGGCGGCGGCGCCCAGCGTTGAGACGACGACGCGACCAGGCCGCCCAACGCGGGGCCGATGAGCGGCGGTGGCTCGAGCCCGGGGCCCTGCTCTGGAGCCGGGCCCCCCGCGCTGCTTCCACCCTCACCCGCCGCGGCGAAGAAGACGGAGGCGGCGGCGGCACCTGTTGTCGCCGCTGCCGGCCACAGCCGCCGGCTGCTGCTGCTGTGCTGACGCCGCGCTCACGCGCCGCCGCGGCCGCCTGTTGCTTCTCGGCGGCGGCAGCAGCTGGAGGAGGCCTCGCCCGGCAGGCCACCCACTCGCGGCGCCCGACGACGCGGACCATGCGCCCCTGCAACCGAGGGCTGACCCCGCTGCAGCTAGGCTTCTGCGCCAACCTGCTATGGGTCGCCGTGCTGCTCACCGTGCCGCAGGGTGAGTCCGGCGCTCTTTCCTCGCCGTCTCCAGACCCTATATAACGGGAGACGTGGATCTCTCCTGGTAGCCAGCTGGCGCGCAGCCTCAGCGTGCCTGTACTTCACGGAGACGCTCAACGTGTCGGGTGTCGGATGCATACTATCGCCTTCACTTCTGCTGGCGACGGGCGATGAACAAACTGCCGCGAGCCGTTCCAGATGTGCCGCGTTATCGGTGCCGCTCATTCGTGCATCGTTCGCCGGCACGCTTCTACCGAAATTGTGACAGCGCGCCGGTGTGCCGGAACGCAGTCTTCACACAGAGACTCGATGCACTTCATTCGTGCGCAATGCTTCGCGCGCCCCCTATCCAGCGGACCTTGGAAGTGCAGCAGCAGGAAAGTAGCAGGACCGCTGGCTGTACTTGGTTAAGGTCAGGTGTATCTCGCTCCTGACGAGGCATTGGAGTAACACATGGCGATCACGAGCGAGCGTTGCTGAGTTCTTTCGCGAGGAGCGACTCTGTCCTGCAGAACTGGTTGAAACTAAAGTCCCTAGATATTTTTTCGCTTTGAAACATGCCGGGACCGTGCTGACCAAACGCTGCGCTCACATCCACACTATAGTTTCGGCCCGTCAGTTGCAGCACCCCCCGAGCGAGTCGCGAATAAACTCTTAGTGTTTCTATGGGACGAAAAATGTACGCAATGCCTGCGTAACTCAGTTTCGGACACGTAGTAATGGAGCTACGAAATTTTAAGCGGCTGATTATAAACACACATGCCACATCGCGCTCTCCATCGCGAATGTGAGATCGTATCTACAGTGCTACCGATTCGGGTTTGAATTTACACATTGCCCTCCGTGGCCGGCGAGCAACGCTTGCGTGATTGTCAGCCACGGCAAGGTGACGAAGCAGAGATAAAAAAAAAAAAAAGGGGGGTGAACGGTGGCGCGGCACGCCACCAAGACAGTGCGCGCATTAATCACGCCGCGTCATTCTTCACGGCCCTTCAGCTCGCTCTGCGTTTATCGCCATTGCTTCTCGTCGACAGCGGCCCGTGAGTGATGATGAAAACTTAGGCCTACACATGAATACAATGAGTGCACTTTCTTTCCTTTATTGACTCGGGTAGTTAAACGCTATGAGGCGCAGGTGTGGGAAACCGCTGGATGAATTTCGACCATAAAGTATTACTGGCCACGCCGCACCAGATAGCTTTCTGCTCCCATTAAAATGCGACCGCCGCTGCTGGGAACCGAACCCACGACCTCGTCACTCGTCTTTCTTTTGTGGCACCGAAAGGATAAGACGCTGCGCACCTGTTACGTCGGTGACCTTTCTATAGTATACTTTTCTTACGCATCAATTGTGTTCTGCTGGGATATACGATACGTACAGAAACCAAACACGAGATGATTTCGAGCTTCGCGCTTACGTGCGGCATTTCGGAATGCTTCTAGAATGGTTTTAACGTTCCGGGCGTACTTATACGCCTTAACGGAGGGCGTGGACATCTCCATCACAGGTACAGTTTTTTAAGTTGTGCAGACACCTCAGCACAAGGGGTGTTATTGTTGCATTAAACTGCCATCAACTCATGTTCAGTGCCGCAAAATTAAAAAAAATAAGAAGAAAAAGAAATGTTGCTTTCGTGTACGAACATGCCATTGGCAAAGTTGAAATCGAGAGCATTATTCATTTGAAGTTCCGCCACTTCGCGTGCGTATCGACTTAGAACACATAACCGCGTTACGTTAAGTTTAGGCGCGCATGGAGCTTTTTGCAGAAAACGCGGAACGCTGCTCATGGCAAACATTTGTGATGTGTGAAGTCACTTTACTACTACTACTACTACTAGTACTACTACTACTACTACTACTACTACTACTACTACTACCACAAACAATTTTGCAGATCCAACTCCCATGTTGTAATCTGTAATCTATATCAAGCGGATCTTTCGTAAAGCATTTAATTAAATGATTTACAACTACCGGCGTTGCATACGATTTTGTTTACTTTCATTCTATGCAACAAATAACCGAGCCCAGCTTCAGTGGCACATACCGAATGGATAAGTTAAAGTAAACATAGAATTCGAGTAATAGAATTAACCATTATGTATTCATGCTTTAAATAGGAATCGTACGTAAGGGAACATGCTCATTCTGAATACGTGGTCAAGAACCCAGTGGAAAGTACCGAGTGCACATGGTTAAATAAAAGAAAATAAAGTAAATTGAAGAATTCGTGAAATATAATTTACCATTCTTTTGACAGATAGGTGTACTTTACCGATGTGTGTGAGCCGACCTTATATGTTCAGGTTTCATGTAGAAATTTAATAATGAATATCGTTACATCTGCATACTTGGTCAGCATACAAATGTTGTATAAGCCACTTCACTGGTGGTTTCATATAACCTTTCGTATATGTGTCCGAAGGGCTGTCCTACAAACTGTTTGTCTGCAATATGGACTACTTGTAGCATGTTCACTTCTGTTAGTAGCTTTTGAGAACGCTCTGCTTTCAAGTCTCTTGTCACGTCACTGTCGCGAATTGCTGATCTCTGTTGATTCGAGATGTTCTGTTAGTTCTAGAACGTTAAACTTCTCTTTCCAACCCAACAGTAGCCAGGCAGCCACGCGAAACACGGGAAAGTATAGGCAAAGAAAGATCCGCTTTAAAAATTTATCTATGGCGTTTCACTTCCGAAAGCAACTTACGCGCTGTAGGAGAAAGAAAGAGAGCGAACGGGAAAGAGAGAGAGTCTTTTTAATAAGAGCTCGATGTATGCCTGGCGCCACGGTGCACGAGCGCATTTTTTCTTCCGAACTCGTCCTAATGCGGAGGCTGAGGCTAGATATGTATGTCAAACCGTTCTTAGCGGAAGAACTCAATAGCTACTGAGCCACCGAGCCACAGCTGCGAGTTGTAATACTACTAAAACCTGCACCAATTAATAATAATAATAATATTTTTTGGTTTTTTTTGTTTTTAATAATAATAATACGCTACGTCGTCTTTCTCTGAAGCATGGCAGCAACGTCATCAGGCAATCATCACTAGCGCATTCAGCCAGTCACCGCCATGTGGCGCTTCATCTACAATCTGTCCGAAGGATTCAGGCAGACTGCTCAGCAAAGATCCACGAACCCTTTCTCGTCGCCCGGGAGTATAAATAACGCCCGGTCGTGCACAGCAGCAGCATTGGATTCGCTGCCATTTCAGCCGCGCGTGAATTCCCAGTTACCTAGTTCCGAGTCCCTTGTGCTGTCATCTCGCACGTGCCTCTAGTTGCACACGACAATAGTGAATAGTTCGGCGATCCATAAAATGTGGCGGGAAATTACGCACTCCTTTTCATAACGGGCAATGAGGCGGGAAGTATTTACGTACGGCGGTATACGCTTTCTCCATACATGTTCGTAATGACCTTATAGATCCTTATGACCTATTTGAAGTTTTCTACCAGAAGAATTGTGGTACGGATATAATCAGAGTTATTTAGCCTCTAAGTGCTAGAACAAGTACTGAATGTCCCCATGACCTTGCATTTAACGAACAAAATCAGTTGTTAGAAGCGCATTGCTAATGCTCGTGTGCATCGCTTTTGTATCCGTATGTCAAGTCACATCTTCGCAAAGATACTTAAATTTTCTACAATTCAAAGGTATTTGGGGCGTCACTAACGCGAGAAATTGTATAGCACATAAAAGGAAAATCGCGGTGAGTGTTGCTTAGCGAACGCCGTTCAGGTTTAGTGGCACGCGTGGTATTTTTAATCACGGGAGATTACGTAATGAAACGACTTGTGTGCAAAGGTACAAAACATTTAACGGCGGCTCCTCGTAAGTCCAAGCACGCGACGCAGTTGAACCACAAAGGACATTTATTAAAGCGGCAACGCGGTTTCTCAACGAGTCACATGCTTACATCGTATTCATCTGCTGCTTTCCTCGTATGGTCTATCGCCTTTTTGTCATATTTGTCATTACATTTCTTGCATTTTTCTTATGCAGTTCTTCCGTATTTTTTGTATTCTTTGTTAATGTAAATTTCTTTTTTTTTCTTTACCTTACGCCCGTTTTCTCTCATATAATGTTCCTTAACCCCACCTACTATAATGACTTTTGGGCGATTGCAGGTATATGAATAAATACTACCCATGATTTCTATGGTGACTGAACGGCTGCAGCGCCCTATTTCCCCCTGGTACACATTTGTATGAAAATGAGGATTATTCGTGGTCTTCATCTTTTTGTAATGAATGCAATGACGGTAAAAAACAGTTGTGGCCACATCATAATTAAAAAAGAAAAGGTCCGGACGGAAGCAATGAATCGCACATTGTGTACATCGATGTATTCGTCTTCGGTCATCATTCCTTCGCTAACGGTGTGAGCTAAAGGAAAAAATATTAACATAGAAAAAGAACTCTTGCGTGGTTTGCGTGAGCGTTATTTACTTAGACAACATTTTATGCGGCAGAAAGAAGGAAATCACGCTAGAAAGATAGGATAAATAAAAAAAAAACTTTAGGAAAGAGTGAGCTGTGCCACTGTGGTAATCAGATTAAGACGATGTGAGACTGCCACAATTAAATTTGAGAAGATCGAAGGAAGGTAAACTAAAATTTTGCTACTTGGTTGTTGCCTGGATTTCATATTCCCTCGTAAGCCGTCTCAACATATGAAATCGACGCTGAAATCCTTTAACGTATATGGCGCTCAAAATTGCGATATTATTTTTGTTATTTCGTGTACTTCGTGGTTCTAATTGCTCTTGTACGCCAATTTCTCGAGCACCCTAAAATTAGTAATCCAAAGTTATAACGTAACGTTATTCATTATTAGATGTTCTTGCTATTTTTTTTTTCATTAGCATCATGTGACGATCAGCCTTCGTTTACATCGTTACTGCAATTTCGCTAAATTAAAGCCTAAAGCTTGTCAACTTGTCACGCTTTCCAGTCGTCATTGGCGACCTTGACGGTTACAAAATAATGCAAGAGAGAAACCTCTAATTCATTGACTTCGAAGTGTAAAACTAACTTCGCCGCACCTTAAAAGAAATTAAGTACAGCTGCGAGAAATTACGGTTTATTCAACCTTACTAAGACGCTGCATTTTACTTCTTTTATTAGAAAGTAGCAATATATAAAGTCATATTATGCTGGGTTCATATTTCTTCGCTTTCGTCTCTCATAATGAGGACGGACACTATACACTTTTATCGCGATGTGCGCGTGGTTGTGAAAAAAAAAGAATAATAAGATCAGCAGTTTAAAACGAGGCTACGAGCTGTTTCAAGTTTCAAAGAGGACAAGGGATGGCCGAAATCCCTAAAGGCGCGTCGCACACAAACCATGTATGAGCACATCACACGTTAGCGGGCGCAGGTGGCTTATAGTATATATGATACTTATGCAGTACATGATACTTCGTGGTGGTGCGAAAAGATTATGTTCACGAAACGTAGGTCAGAGAACTTCACACGTGTGGGGGACTTTATCGTTGCAAACCAGCTAAAGACGGTTACCTTGGACAAAAAGGTTTCTTCGTTGCACTCCCCGAACAACTGTTTTCCGAGAAAGCTCAAGCAACAGTCGACGTGTGAAAGAGCAAGCTCTTAGGTTGCTGCGGCGCGACTTGGTCTTGAACGCTTTGTTGTGGGAATAAACCAAGGAAAGGACCTTGAGTCAAGGTCTTGACGCGAGGGCGTTGACTCTTGACGCAGGACCTTGAGACCTTGACGCCAAGACACTTAAGCCTGAGGTGCCATTCGGGGCCAGTGCACGTCTCGTGTTTCTTGTCTAGGTCCGCTCTGTTCGCGTTGCAGCGAAGTATGTTAGCCTATACCAGCTCGCCCAACTATACAGGGTGTTTTTTTAGAAGGTCCAACATTTTTTTTTCATATCGCCTGTGTCAGATAGCACAATCCTAGCCCTTGAGCTAATTTACTCGATGAGGCGGTCATTAGTTCTACGAGAAATCAAAATGCTCAATTAAATAATTAACATATTTACCCTCACTAACTTTTTATTTAATTATGTTGCGAAACATATTTAAATCTAGGAATAATAGCCGGCGAGTTTGCAAGGCGTGTCCACTTGGAACCTATTTCAAGGTGTCCAACGAAATTCATTAGTGTTCCAGTTACTTTTGTGCTACAGTGTGTAAAATAGCGTTTTATTAAAAGAAGTAACTGGAACGCGAATGCATTTCGTCGGACACTTTGAAAGTTATTATCTCGAAACTGGTGCAGTACTGAGAAGTCGTTCCAAGGGGATACGCCATGCGAACTTACCGGCTATAATTCGTACATTTAATTATGCGTGGTAAAATACGACAAGAATACATGCCTTCATCAGAGCCTCTGACGAAGACAAGTCCTCGTGCCGAAACGTTGGCTCCAGCGAAATTCATTGTTTCACTACCACTGTGGGTCATTGCATGCAAGAATATCGAAGTTTCGCGATCAAGACTGATTCATTTCGTAGTTATTTCACTTAAGGCCCTGTGACCTGTAATTTACTTCTTTCTTTCCTTTTTACTTACCTTCTTCCTGTCTTCTATCTCTATGTTCATATCCCCGCCTTCATAAAGCGCACACGCAGGCGTTGTGCCCCTTTCGGCGGCAGTTGCCAGCCTGCTTTTTCTCTTATTCCCTTTATGTCCCTTGTCTATGTAGTATGTTCTCAAACCGAATAATAATAATAAAATCAGAGCGCCTTTCTTAAAGAAAGATGGTTGAACGCGAAGCTTTCTCCCATCCAAACTGAATCAAAGTCCAAAGCTAACGACCACGCAATGAACCCAAGATATGCTGAGTGACCCGATCTGATGCATATGTGATTTGATTGCTTGGTTAGGATTGCATTATTTGAACGTTGAAGTTGAATGAAGACACATTTCGTTAAGTTGCGTAGCCTTTATTTTAGATCATGTAGCCGTTGATTACACGCACACACTCACACTTTCACGGTCTGCATGCCGTTGCCGATAAACGGGATCGGCCTTAAGGGCACGATCGCGCTCATCGCTTACGTTCGCATACGGCAGGCTCTTCTTTTGCCGTGCGCTGCATCCGCGGGCTACCCTATGGTGAAGGCCGGGAATGCATTGTGTTACGCGCGTAATGCAATGCAAATATATACAGTTCGTCTGGGTAGCGTGGCGTTGCAGTTCCCATTCTTCTTATCAGTACAACTGCGAATGTAAACTGTAGTCTACGACGATTGTGTGCGCAGATGCGCAGATAGTTCCATTGTGTAAGTTGGCTTTCCGGCAGTGAGTTTTCGGCTCTCGCGGACGAATCAGTGAGACATAGAAAGCTTCGCTCTAAAATTCAATTTATCATGCAAATTCCAGTGCATAAGTAAAAACTCGGCATTCGCGTGTATATGGATAATAATAACAATAAGAACTCGCCTGGGGTAGATTATGGGATCCTTTCTTTATCTTCGAGGCGGCGTGGAGAGGAGTGTGTGAAGGTGCCGTAGCGAGGTAGGATAAGTGGTGATAGCGGGCGAGACAGCTGCTCTCAATGTGTCACCGACCACATCTGTCATTGTTCGACTCGTGCATAAGAAGGCGACGACCAACTCGGTGATGCAGCTTCCGCGAGGGAACGCGACACAGCCGGACACTTTATTTGACGGGTGGTGGGCGCTCATTCCTCACTGTTCAGATCGCGCGGTGTCTCCCCGTTTGACTAATGGCCTCGATGCGTGCACTGTTTCTCCCGTCCGCCGCTTTGCGAAAACTCGCCGCTTATATTCCCTCCCAAGATGCGTTTCTCTTTACTCATTTTCTTATTCAATAGAGATTGTTCTTATTCAGGGTCGTTTAATACTGTCACGTTGTAGCTACGGTGATGGTTAAGAATTAAACACCACCGTGAGGATGAGTTAAGAATTGAACTCTTCATTGGGCGATCTTTTGCCCAGAAAGACAAGCAACACACAAATTACAACGATCGCGGCGAGCGCAGTCAGTCGGTCGTCGAATATAATCTCACGGGTCAAATTAGTCCATTTCTTATACATGTACCAAAGCACATTTTACAGTAATAACCGGTGCTTGTGTACACATTTCAGAAAGCACAACGTTATTCACGTCACGCGCGCGCGCCATTTGAATCAGACAAGGCACTTGCGCTATAGAATCGGCAAAAACATTAAAGAAATTTTGTACACAGTAGGCGCGTCTTGCGCTGAGCGATAACTGGATAACAGCGATGACCCTGTGAAAAAGGTCAGCCGCAAAACGCAAAACAATGTAAGCGTGGAAGTGCAAAAGGAGCATGATTAGATTAGAATCGCGGGACGAATAAATCAAGGACTAAATACCAGGGAGGTGAAGGAGGCGTAAGTTTCTTTGTGATCCAAAACCTTTGCCGTGTGTTCTTTTTAAACTTCCGAGGTAACTTTTTTCCACCTTAGTAAACTTCCTTCTCATTCCAGATTGTGCGATGAAGCGTGCATTGTTTTCCCACGACGCTCGGTAAAACGGAAGCTGAAAGGAGCTGTGTGCGGGTCGTCGCGTCCCCCAAGCGCTTGGATTTTCACGTGACGTGCTGATCACTGATTAGATTAGCTATAGCTTCGGACAGCATGGAAACGCGGTATTGAAATCACTAACGCAAGGAAACAAGCGTGCATACATCCGTAGGTGCTTCCCTGATCATGAAACGATGTTTCCTTTTCCGTTGCGTACATTCACACGAGATGGCGCTATACTTTTAGTTTCGATGATGACTATGCGTGCGCGGTATGTGGAAATAGTGCAGAAATTATGCAGCGTGCTTTTTGTGCAGTGTGGGTGCATTCATTCATAAGGACGTACCTACCCTGCTCATGTCCTCGAATCTTTGAATATCGCAAGAGGAACGTAAATGTGGTAGAGAATGGTAAAAGATGACGGGAGGATTCGCGGCTTAAGTGTAGTAAGCACGCATGGGGGGAAGAACAATCTATTTTAGGGTGATAAGACTTTACGATTCGGCTAAATAAAGTAACAGACGATAAAAGCATAAATAGCCCAGAAGAAATGGGCTGTTCCTTTTATTGAAATGTGGAAATTATAAAGTAAAAGAAGAATGAAAGTGCAAGGAAAGGCAACTTGCCGCCAGCGCGAGTCGAATTCACATGTTGCACATGCGATGCTCCATCGGGTGTTCTTTCTTTCTTTCTTTCTTTCTTTCTTTCTTTCTTTCTTTCTTTCTTTCTTTCTTTCTTTCTTTCTTTCTTTCTTTCTTTCTTTCTTTCAGGCAAATTTTAAAACTTTGGTGCTGCTAAAAAGAAAAAAAAGAAAGGCAACTGGTATCTACCATTGCGCTGCAGCTGCTGCTGTGCCCCCGTTGATTTTCTTAGGTATTTCTGAGTCTGTATTGAATCCTGCCCTGTGAACGCTAGCCAGTGGCTACTCACGGCTACGTTGGCGGATGTAGAACATCTTTTCAACCACAGGCGTAAATTGACACGCATCACGGACTGTATGGGTCGAAAATAAACGCAAAAGAAAAGTTAAAAATAATTATCTCGGTGACACCAGTTTCCACCACGTTGCAAAGTCGGTGATCATAAAATACATTCGCCAGAGAGCGTGTCTAGAGGTCTCTTGATCTCGGAACGCACCAAAAAAATCGCGTCTCATTGTACTCGTTTTTGCCGTTGTTATGCTTGCTTAGTTAAACGACGAACTGTACCGTGAGTGTCGATGTTATAATCAATCTGTCATGTGGTGATCCTGGATGAACAGATAACGAAGACGACAGAGAGGGAGAAAAAGAGGAGAAAGAATACATGGAGGACTGTAACGTCAGCTGTGTAGTATAATTAAAGTCTTGAAATCATTTACCTTGAGTTGGAACTTTATATGTCTTAACGGTTGTTGGTGGCATAACACTTATTCGCTGTCTATGACATTCAATTGCTGAATGTAGCATAGATACCTAAGCAAATTAACTTTGTGTATGTCATTCATGTGAAATTCGCACTTTATTGCCTTAATGGTCAGCATATAAGTGGCAAAAGAAAGAAAAGAGATCGTGATTGGGGTGCAAAAATGTCATTTATTTTTGTTCCGTCCTAAGACAGCTGCGCTCGTGAATGAGGAGCCACATGACCCTGCGTCTACCTTATCTCGAACGCATAATCCCGCTCGCAATCCGGAAAGACTCGACAAAGCCCGAGAATATTGATCTTACAGTGTACGGACATACAGGCGTGAGAAGAAGGCACCGCGGCACTGCAAGAATAAAGGATAAACGTGGCAACGTTTCATGTATGGACTGCGAACGTTGTACGCGGTGCAAGCTCTCAGAACGCCTCTTGATGAATCCCCCGCACAAGGTTCGTGAAGGAAGTGTTCTTTTGAGAAGGGGGAGCTCACAGACTGGCCGTATTCTGCCGCGAAAGCTTTTTTCGTTGATGAGAACCGTTTGTAATTTAGCAGGGCGCCTTGTAATGATAGCGCTCGATATCACAGGATTGATCGCACTGATGCCCGTTCACACGAACGTATTTTCTTCTTTCCTTTTTTTAGTCTCTAGAACAAATTGCTGTGTGATTCGGCGCCTAGGTTTCGGATGTGATCACTTAGAGCCGTCTGCTTATTTTCGTGGAGAGGACGTCCAACGGTCGGTACGGGATAAATAGTGTTCGAAAGAACTGGTTCAGAGCTGTACCTGCACCGCCTATACTCCCCGTTATTCAGAGCTAATAGATACAAGCGGCGGTGTCAAAGATAGTCATTAAGCTTTCAATCAGCGTGTCCCTGAGGTTCGAGCTAGTGATTGCCTCTTACGCTGTCGTGGGCGTGAACTATTGGAAACTCCTTTTAACTGCAAGCGCACTCGCCGAGAGGAGAGCGCGTTTGCGACCTATATTACTTCGACCCGGGAGCTTTCCAGTCCTGTGACGCGGCGACAAGTTCTTGGGCAGGAAGAGTCGATCTCCAAAACGATATAAACGAAGCCTGCGGTCGGCGCAGGGAAAAAGGAGAAAAAATAACATTTAAGAGGATGGCGGAATTGAGACGAGGATGAAAGAAAAAAAAATAGAAAGGAAGAAAATTTGGCACTTAATCCCCAGAAGGCAACTTGATGAGAAAAAGAACAGGAAAAAAATTAAGTCGGGAGGACAGAGAAGGATCACTACGAAAGCGGATCGGGCCTGAAAAACCAATTATTGAATCCTCTCAAGCTTTTGTCAACCGGGGCGCACCGGAATCCGCGCGCCGCGACCGCGAGACACGGCTCAGAAATGATCTCGCCGCCGGTAGAGGGGGCGGCGGACGCCGCCGCAGCAACAAACAAAGAGGGGGCACTGAAAAAAGACCGAGCCATGGGGGCGGCAGTATGCCGGCAATCAGCGACCCTTGGGTGCAAGAGGCTGACTTAAAGCGCAAAGAAGAAATGCAGAAAGGACAGAAAGGAAGAAAAAAAAAAGAAAGAGATAGACTTTTAAGAAAGCGAAAAGCCCGATCGCGCACAAAGCGAGAACGCAGTGCTTACAATAGAAAGAAAGAAGAAAAGAAAGAAAGAAGGAAAGAAAGAGAGAGAGAGCACAGCATACGTGGTAGAGCACGTCGTTCTATATACTCCATCTTGGCTGCTTTCTATTAAGGCGCTTTGCTCTTTTCAGTTGTAAAGCTTGGCGTCTCAGATGCAGCCAAGAAGGCCTTTTTTTTGTCGTGTTCGGTGATAGTTCGTTTTTATCCGTGTTTGTATCGACAGCCTGTTCCGCAGCACGCTTTGTGGAGGTCGCAGCGTCGGGTAACAGAATCAATGTTGCACGTTGGATCCAGCAATACAACATTGCCCCGTTTACCACCGGCTGTGCGGGATCGGGTGTTGGCAAACGAGAGGGATAGCCGCTGATACATTCTTTCTTTATGGTTGTTATTTTTTATTTTAATTCTTGTGATACAATATACGAACGCCGCATATTGTAGCTTTTTTCTCCCTCCCCCTTTTTTTCTTTTTGTTCACTTGCACAACAAAAACGTGGAATTCAGACAACTGGTACATGCGAATAACTAGACAGATAGTACATTTATATAGTACTTCAACTGGATTACTGCAAGTGGCGGACTCTACTTACCCGAGGAATTGAAGTGCATGACTGACAAATTAAGGAATGTTTTTTTTTTTTTCTTCTTTTTTAAATATAGACAAATGTTTAACATGGGAGTTTCATCCCTGTGGATTGTAGTGGCAGAGCAGGCACTTGACGGCCCTTTCACAATTAGTGCTCCCATGTAGGGGTGGTCCGCCATTCAAATGAGGAAGGAGTAAGAATTTGTGCAAGCTACACCCAGTCGTATGTGACACAGCAGTGTTGTGTGCCACCGGGAGAGGTTTGATGACAATCGCAGATGCAGCGAAATGTTCGAGAAAGTTCCGCTACAAGTACTCTTGCTCCAAGCGATCACTTTGTAACATTTGTCAGCGGGTGAAAAACGGTCACCGAAAAATGAAAACATAATCAATATGCGGATATGTCCTGAAGGATGTATCGGAACATAGGGTTCTTATATGAGATCCCCATTCGTTTGTTTATTGAATGTAGTAGGTATGGGAAATATGGTTTCTTTTTGATGTCTCATATAACATATAGAAACATACAGGGTTTTATATGGGATTCTCATATATTCACTTGGGTTTATTGTATATTGAATATGGCGGCGTTTTCGATAGAGGTGTGGTTGAAACTTGACTCGTTCGAATCAGAGCAGGGGCAATTGAGCTCGACAGGCGGCGCTTGGCTCGGCTTGGTGCCCTCCTGACTTTTGTGCTCTTTCACGGTGACAGATCACGCTTGACGTGACCGCGCGTTCTTGTATAGCACGGTGTATAAAGCGCAGTTGGAAACCCGCGTCTCGCGGCAGCTGCATCGCTTCCCTCCCCCCTTTCCTCATCGCCGCGCACGTCTGAGAAACGCAAGCTCGGCGGTTGACTCTGACGTCGTCGGAAAGGTCACTCGACGCCCTTGATTTCGCCGTCGTCGGGTTTCACCGCGCGACAACTGAGCGGAAAGCGAAAGGGCACGGCTGTGTGCGCCCTCCGTGAGATGAAGTACAAGCGTTACGCGCAGTGGCATTTTGTGAACAAAAGAAAAGATACCTATATCCCTCATTGGCAAGCACGATATGTTCAATATACACGCACCAGAAATTTCTTGTAGGCTATGGTTGGGCGTTGCGTTTACCAATGCCTACGCGTTCCGCATAGGGATGGCCGACACAGCAGAATGTGGCGACAGCGGCGACGAAGGAAACAATTCGGCGTGTTCATTGCCAGTGCCCGCAGTGCAGAGTGCAGAGCCAGTCGTTTACCGTCGTGCTGAACTAGTTGGACGACCAGCCTCTGTAGGGAGAAAGAATTCTGCAAGGTCGAGGCGACTTAACATCGCATCAGAAGGTCGAACTTTTACCTGTTCCTATTAATTTCCCCACCTCTCTCTCTCTCTCTCTCTCTTTGCCCTCTTTCCGACACTCTTTCCGTCTTTTGCCCTCTTTCCGCACCCCATTGCAGGGTAGCAAACCAGAAACTCGCCTCTGGTTAACCTCCCTGCCTTTCCTCTCTCTCTTCTCACATATGCCGCTGAATAATGCGTCTAAGCGTCATCGCTAGCTTTCTTACGGCGTAACGCACACAACCGGCTTCGTTTCATTGTTTAGACAGTCAGAGTTGGGAGGGGGACAAACCTTATTTTTCTCAGGTCGCTATTCGGAGGCCTTTTGCTGAGCTTCTTTCACGAGATAACGTGACGAGCAAGATGGAGGGGGCGAAGCAAGAGTGTCCACGTGCACTTCGGTTTGTCGAGACTTCAATGAGAACTGGAGGCGCTAGCTATATAGCGAGAAATCTGACATGGTCCTCCAGGTGATTAAGAATATAGAACACAAAAGTTATTAACGCTGCCTGACGCTGACCGGCGGTTCCTGTGTGCCTCCTGTCAAGTTTTCTATTATTTGCCTTCTATCAATTACATTCGCAATATAATTAAACAAGATAACATCAGTGAGCTCAGGTTTTTTTTTTTTTTTTTTATACGGTAGCACAACGCTTTCAGAATCGAAGTGTCCCGAGTTCGCTTGCGGTGTCGTTCGGAAGATAAAATGGACTATTTCGCTTTACTTTGCTGCCCGTAGATTGTTCGTAAACGGTGTTTGGCGAGACTCTGCGGGACGATAGCGGGAGAGCCTTCTGGCCGAAGCCTGGTTCACGCGCCCTGTACAACCTAATCGTTTTCTGCCGAAAAGCTTAATTGTACGTACGGGGTTGTGTGTCACAGGGAGGTTTACCGAGCTCATCAGAATAATGTGCGAAATATAGTTGTACACACCTTTACCACGGCCACAGTGCCTGTAATCGAATGCGCGCATGAAACATGCGAGTCTTGAAGTCAGTCAGTAAACGCCTGCTACAGTGCTGTTACTCCCATGTCAGAATGCATGTCGAACGTATATACGTGGCAGCGCCTTCTATACGCTGTAGTTTCGGTGACACCGAGACCTCGTTGCCACTATATTGGAATTCCAACCGAGACAGCGTATAGCGAGCGACCTCTCCTGCCTGGGATCGGAGGATACAACGGCTGCTAAGCTTGACGGCCTAAGTGACGGTGCTCGGAATGCCTGAGGCCGGAAGGAGCTTTGCCTTGTTTTCCTGTTTGTATCTATGTGTGTCTCGGTTCGCGAACGGGAGTAAACAAGTGAACTGTGGCTTCAGCGCGCGCCCGATTGAATTGACGGCAGCGTAACAAGGGCAAGAAGAGCGCGCGCGCGTCGCTTCGGGAGCGTGTCAGATCAGCGCGATTGGCGCCGGCGCAAGCCGCTTAGCCGAGTCGGCAGCTTCGCTCTGCCACGGGGCAAAGCGTCGCGCTTTTTTTTTTTTTTTTTTTTCAGGCAGTGAGGCGGGCAGTGGCGTCGTTGGGATGGTTTTGTATGGTAGCGTATACTCCGTAGTGTGTTGTCAGGCGCGCTGAACGAAGCAACAACTTTAGCTTTTCTGTTTTTTCTTTTTTTTAAATGCTTTGAGGCCGATGAGCAATGCGTCCCGTACTGATCACAATGGTTGTCGTTGGTTATTCTATTCCGCGAGCGACGGAAAGCGAGAGATGCGAGAGAGGAGAAAGAGAGAGAGAGAGAGAGAGAAAAAGCAACCCCTAAGGCACCTTGCAGCCTCGCATTTCTGGCAACGCTTTCTTTTTTTACTGTCTTTTTGCCCTCCTCATCGTAACCACTACGGATACTTTGGAGAAGTGTAACGTCCACGTTGCAAATTATAGTCATACACTATTATTCGCATAACGCCACAACTTCTTCCGCAAGGTAATAATTCAAGGAAATCTCGTAGTGTAGTTTTTAGTTTTGCCGATTCTTCTTTAGACGTGCTTTGCCTTCCCGATGAAGAAAACTTACCAATGGGTGACTTTCATATGGCATATTCGGCTGGTCGTTCCGGAGTGCTCCAGATCATTCTCGCGAGCAGAGTTGTCTTCGACTGGTCGAAAGACAGTGCTCGCCTTGCGTTCGGCTGGTTCGTTTCGATCGCTCTCCACCCGCGTCGAGCGCTCTCAGGCGCTCCGAGCACTGTCGTTGGAGCAATCGTTAAGATCGAGAGCGTTTTCAGCCACGCCATCACTACACAGCGTTGCCGCTGTTCGCGACGGTCCACCGTACGTAACCTAGGCCACTGCATGCTGGTGTCTCAACAAACGTTCCTTGTTTTTCCTGGCAGCGTTGGCAGCTTTGGTTAAGCGAAATCTGACTTTTTTCTGTAGTAACATGGTTTCGCCTGTGTCATTTTCTCCTCTGAGAGCAAATCAGACGTTAGGATTGCGTGCTTGTCCACTGCCTCACGAGTTCTAGGAGGAACGCCGTATCTGCCCTACTCTGAGTAGAAGAATGGAGGCTGCCAGTAGAGGTAACCAATAGAAGCACGAAACGCTTGGCGTGTTGGTATGATTGCATCGTAACTTTCATGTTCACTGACCGCAAATGTGGGCTCGAAATATCAACGGCTGTAACGCAGGAAGCGGTGAGCGTCGGTGGGTGTTGCGCTTCTACGGCAGTGATCTGGCAGTGCAGAACAGAAAGTTCGATGTTCTCTGCGAGAACGGAAACTGGAGCTAGATTATGGCGGAACACGAACGAAACGGGGAACGGATGACTGCTGACTGGTTAGACTAGCCGCATAGGTTCTAAACGAACGGAGACTGGGTGGTGGTGGCAGTTCGCGACAGGTAGGTCAGTGGTAATCCCATTATAAGGGGGGGGGGGGGGGGGGGGTGAGAAGCAACAATTAGGTTACAGTGGTTATATAGGCTCGTAATGATGACGATGATGGAGATGATGATGATTCATTTTGCATGTGAATGCGCCTTATCTCGCTTGGGTTGCAAAATGTACCACTTCATGAAGTTCGCGCTTCGTAATAGTTCTCTGCGCCCAACGCCTCGGGAAGTTGAGCACCGGTGATTGGCCAGAAGTGTTTTCTTAGGTGCAAGAACAACTCGGCACGGCAAATTCCGAAAATCGCGCATTATATTTTGTTGCACCTCAACACAAAGTCTACAGAATCTTTACAACAATTTTTGTAAGAGATTTGCCCTGAGTAGCCTATCTGCCTACTCAGGGTTACTTCTGGCTAGCATTTTCAAAGCTGCTTGGTTTTAAAGGAATAGAATGTAAGCGCGAAGAACTCGTGGAAGTTCTTGTGGAGCCCTCTAAAATAAGTAGCCGTGTAACCTAAGAACTGAGGTGCTTGCCAATGAACAAGCAACCTCCTAAAGAACACCACCATCGAGGCTTTCAAGATCACCCTTACTTGTTTTATCTCGAGTGAGTTAGGGGACATGAGCCTGAAAACATACAGTTGAGGCTTTCGGCTTTCAACATTCTGGTCATGACACCGCACCTGGAATGATTCGCATTATACGGGGGCAGCCAAATGCAACCCACGTGCGGAAATCAATAAGCCACGGAGGCTTGTACAGCGCTTTTTTTTTACTGCGGGAAAACGCAGGATCGAAGCGCTCGCGGGGAATCGGGAGAACGAAACAAAAACAGCGAGATGCAATTTTCGGGATCGGTAATTTGCTTTTTCTCGCGGCCTTATCCTCCGGACACGTCGGCAACTCTTCTTCCCGAGTCTGTTAAGGAAATCGCCGTAGCTATATGGGCTTCATTGGTGCCCATCGGGCGCAGAAGCGACCGGGAAGCTGCGCGGCCAAGCAGTTCGATCGCTTTCAATTAAGGGCGGCGATATCTAATTACCTGCCTCTGTTGTTCTTCGCTGGGGCGCCCGTTGCGCGTGCGAGTCAGCCTGGCCAGTCTGCTGCCTGCGTGCCCCGCACGGAATCAATTAGAGGCTTCATGCATTATTCCGCCGACGGAGTACACTGGACGGAGGGGGGGCACCTCGTCGAGGTCCCGAATAAGTGCCGCGCCACTTCTTCGCACTATACTATACACACGCAGCCGGCAGCTCGCGAATAAAACTGCAGCTCGCAAGAGCCCATCCCCTCTATACAGCTCTGGGAAAGAAGCATCCTCTGGGGACCGCCGAGAAGGACCACTTCTTGACACGTTCGTCTTCTCCTTCTTCTTCTTTTGAACCGCTGTTCTCGGCTAGGTGAAGTGGAGACAAAGCCCGAGCTACTGGGCATACGCGGGTATGCGCTCTACAATTTAGACAATGTTTCGAGTTCCGATATAGGGCCTTCTTCACGCCACTTGTCAGCAAATTTACGGATGGGGTAAAAATAGGACATTCATATATATTCTAGCAAGGCAACATGTATGTACTGAAAGGTAAGCAGGGTAATGTCATCAGCAATTTCGATGACATAGTAAAAGCAGCGGAAGAATTCTATACTGACCTGTACAGTTCCCAGAGCAGCCAAGCTACGTTCATTCGAAGTAGTGATGAACAGGATACAGAGGCTCCTTCTACCACTAGCGACGAAGTTAGAAGGGCCTTGCAAGACATTACCAGGGGAAAAGCTGCTGGAGAAGATGGAATAACGGTCAATTTAATCAAAAATGGAGGAGATATCATGCTTGAAAAGTTTACGGCCCTTTATACGCAATGCCTCACGACTTCAAGGGTACCAGAAAGCTGGATGAACACCAACATTATACTCATCATAAGAAGGGAGACGTTAAAGAATTGAAGAATTATAGACCCATTAGCTTGCTTTCAGTCATTGTATAAAATATGTCAAACTTGGAGCTTTACAAAGAATCTCAAGAACAAGTTAAGGACCGCACAAAGAGCGATGGAACGAAAAATGTTAGGCCTAAAGTTAAGAGACAGGAACAGAGCGATGGGGTTCAGAGAGCAAACGGAGATAGCCGATATTCTAGTTGGCAGTAAGAGGAAAAATTGGAGCTGGGTAGGCCATGTAATGCATAGGATGGATAACCGGTGGACCATTAGAGTTACAGAATGGATGCCAATAGAAGGGAAGCGCAGTCGAGGACGGCAGAAAACTAGGTGGGGTGATGAAGTTAGGAAATTTGCAGGCGCAAATTGGAATCAGCTAGCGCACGACAGGGGTAATTGGAGATCGCAGGGAGAGAGAGGCCTTCGTCCTGCAGTGGACGGACATAAATATAGGCTCTTAATGATGATGATGATGATGATGATGTATTCTAGCGAGAACGAGATAGAATAACGAAGCACGGACTGAGCGGGGAGGGGGGGGGGCAGGAGGAGGGTGTTAGCTGCTTATGGATCAAGCCTTGAGAAACATGCCGGCACTTGCTCCATCCGAGCGCATCCTTTCAGGAAAGTTCGTTACCGTTCCGAGACGCAGCGCGAGACGGGTCACCAAAAAGACGCGCTCAGAGAGGCAGCAGAGGACACAAGACCGCAGCCTGCTATCCATCCTGACCACTATGCCGAGCCGGGCCACCCACTCCGCTACATAACGTCCTGAAATGAGTCTGCCAAACGTTAGTTATCACAGGCAAATTCCACATGACTTGAAGAGTTGAGTCGAGACGGCTTCCTTTTGGACGAACAGAGTCCACGCGGAAACACCATGTCATTCACACTAGTGTGTGGAGCGCTTAGATACCGCAGTGCTTCAAACACAGGTTTGCGCTTTGTGACGAGGGCAGCAAACTCCATCAAACAGTGTTCAATATCACCGTGAGTCTTATCAGTCGTGTGCTCTTTATAAAATATGAAGGCTAATCAAAATAACATGCCGTTAACTTTCATTTAATTAATAGAGGCGATGAAAAAAAATTAGCGTAGCTTGCACTGGAGGCGCAATGCTGAAGAGACAGCGGAGTTCATGGGCACCTAGCTAGTCCTGGCTTTTCGGCTAGGCTAAGCACTACCAAGTCATCCCCATAATTTGCGGAATTTATTGATTATTGATTGATAATCAATTAGCCATTGATTGGCTATCGATTGGCTATCGCAAGGTATTGGCCACGCATTTGGGCTAGGCTAAGCACTACCAAGGCATCCCCATCATTTTCCGGAATTTAATGATTATTGATTTATTATTGATTGGCTATCGATTGGCTACCGATTGGCTACTGATGACTGACTAAGCTTAAGTAGTTCCAACCATGCTTAGCTAGACTACTAGGCTCAACAACCAGGCTCAGCTTCGCTAGTTCACAGGGGTATGTGCCATTGCGCTTGGACCTAAGCTTTCTGCACTACCGCTAGGATCGCCCCACATTTTCTGTTCGCACGTTACGGACTAACGCTCGGCTTAAACAGCTCCGATGTTAAAAAGTATGAGAAGGTATGCACACATGCAGTGAAGGCTCACGACGATTTCTTCAACTTGACGCGCACCAACCATATGACATCGAGGAATCCGTGTAAGTACGCGTTTGTATCCGCCGGTACAGATGCCGGTCTGAACAATAATTGTATTGGAAGTCCTTCCTCCATAAAGGGGCATTTGCCCTGCTGCCAAGTGCGGTCTATAGCACTTTTGTTTGCGCGTTGTAGCGAGGAGTGATAGGTAAAAAAATAATAATAATAAAAAAGAGATACCGGGTTCTCTAACCGCAGCCACAGGCGCCGCTCTTTCACGGGCGTCACAAATTATTATGACGTAACGTGTAATAACAGGAATTATGGTCATCGTTATCATTGACCTGATCATCAACGTGCGAAATACATCCGATGTAGACAGCACGAATGACTCTCGCAACAAACCAGCGAGCACTCATATTTACTGCATGCGAATTGCATAAATTTGTTGTTCCATGCAAGTCGTCATATTCGTCAGCCCTATTTCCTTTCGGTACTATTCTCTCTGTTAAACCAATGAGCTACTACTTGACTTGCTACCCGCCTCACGCAGGGGGCCAAGACCACTAATTTATTTATTTCAGAATGGACAACAACTGCAAACTAGGACAGCCTAGCAGACAATATGTCTTAATGGGGGGGATAGTCTCAAGACATATGAGGGGATGGGGTAAAATATCGCTATACGCCTCACGTAGACTTTTTCGCAATTAATTGCCTTTTCACATTTACGGAAACTAAATATAGTGCGAGAAGATAACGTAAAAGTGTGAAAAGGTGTGGATTTGGCGAGGTTGATGCTACTGTTCCGGAATCGCAACCTATGTTGTTGATGTAGTGATGGCTGTATGTGTGTAAAGGCGAAAGCAACAGTTTTTCACATGCTGAAATGAATTTTAGGTGCTATTGTCTCAATAAGATGGACTGCGTTGTTCTGGAAATCAGCTGTTTAATCTTTGTTGTCACGCCATTTCGTGAAGTGTCGCTGGGGGATGCGGAGACACTGGAAACGTTACAGTGAAGCCATCGTTACAGTGGCTACGATAAACTTAAATGGCAGCCCGCTTCTTTAACCTGTGGACACATGGACACATGCACCACGGTGGCGATGGCGATCGGGGGCGATGGAGTTCAGCAGCTGAGCGCGAGGCTGCAAGTCAGATTTCAGGCCGCGGCGGGGGCAGAGTGCAACAGCGCTCATCTACCGTGCTTGTGGTGTACTTTAAAGAACCCCACGAGGTAAAATTTCATCCATTTCTGCCCCCCTGCTCCTTCCCCCTGCTCCTTCACCCTCCCCCTTCACCCCTCCCCCTCCTACTTCTACTATAGACGGTGCACCTCACATACTACTGTGCAGCTTTGGGAACGTTCAACTTCACAATTTAATCTTTAACAGGAAGCTTTAGCTCGGGCCCAACTCCGACGCGGCCTATTCAAATACACGTAAACGCAGAAACGCGTTTCTGAGATAACCCCTGGACCGATTTTGAAGACATTTATTGCATTTGAGAGAGAAAGTTAAATTCTAGTGACTGCTGGAAGCGGATTTTCGTTTTAGGGCCTAAATTTTGTTAAACGAATTTTCAAAAATTCGAAAGTTCGAAAAAAAAAATAGAAGCACGAAGTTTACCAATTAATAGCTCCGCACCAAGCTATCGCGGTTAATTCTGTAAACGGCATCCATTATATAATTCAAAGCGGACAAATTCGATATGTCAATTTACGAGTATATCTTACGTGAACTTGTTACGTTGTGTACAAGGGTTCTGCAAAATCTGTATTTCCATATTACTAAACTTTTTTTAGATTCATGTGTAACATATCAATTTCGTCCGCTTTAGATGTACTATTATATGCAATTCACAGAATTGTGATATAATTTTTCACTGCTGAGTTACAAAGTTGTAAACTTGATAGCTTCGTTTGCTGAAAATTTACGATTTTTGCCAATTTTAATTAAAAAATTGACGACCTAAATCAAAAATTTGAAACGAACAGTCACTATATTTTAAGTTTGGGATTTAAATGCAACAAACATCGTCAAATTTTGTGCAGTGGTTACCGAGAAAAACGAACTCTCCTTTTACATAAATTTAGGTAGAAGCACCCGAGCTAAAGCTTCCTCTTAAGCTCGTCAGACACATTTAAGAGCGGTGTCCCGTACTTGATTGCGCGAACATGTAGACTAATGCAGGCTACGTGAGCCAGAGGGCTAGGTTGGTATGGTCTTCTGTCATATGTGCGTGCGACACTGATCTTCACGACGTGCCGCTTGACAGAACAGCCATGTCGAAAAAAAAAAAAAAAAAAAAAACGACGGAGCGGTTTTCTTGGTACGATGGGAAAAATCGATTTGGTCTTCCGCCGTCGACGTAACTGCGTTTTAGTCTTCGCCCGTTTGCCTCATTCTTGTTAAGACGTGTGTGACACGCAGTATGAAGGAATTTTGCCGATTATACTGTCATGCAGGCTACTGAAAAGAGCATAGAATTTGATTAAACGATGAAATCCGCTGATTGCGAAATTCCCGAGTGTCACACTGAAGCCTTGCGTGTAACATATATTTCTGCTACCATCCTTCGTTGGAGAGACCTGCTTCACTTTACGAGATGAGATTGCAACTTTCTCACTGCGAGCTTCGTGGTAGAAGGAGCGCGAAATGCTTGAGCTTCTTTTCGTGGAAAAGTCGATCCACACTGGATACCTCTCTGCGACGGCTATATATAAAGCTTATATCTGATTCGTCCCTTCTTAGCCTCATTCTCTCGTGGCCTTGGGGATAGCTTTCTGTTCACAAGAAAAGGTCCCGACGTGGAGCAAAATAGTGCGGATTTGCCCATAATCGTGCATGACGGTGACTCTATGCCGAGTTCGGCTCCTCGAGTATGAAGTGCGTGTCCTCCACGACGCAGTGAAAGGCAAGATAACAGAGCAACGCCCACATTTTTTTTTTGTTGCAGGAGCACGTCGTTCCTTATATTCATGTACTGACGTCATAGTTGCCGCCGTTATTTTCATAAACTAACATGGTGCAAGGCTGCGTATTATAACGATCCACCTATCGAACTGTCTCCGCGTATGCTTGCAAGATGCGCACAAGTAAAAAGGAACTATGTGCCCTCAAGTGAACGCAGCCTCGCTAAGCGCATGTTTAATTAAGCATTGCATCCGGCCGGCTGCTTCCATGTTGGCTGCTGAAGCATTCACGTGGTTTACCACGCATGCGCACTCGGCGACAGTCGGTACCACTAACCGTAATGCTACACTAATATATTCTCGTGTTAGGTAATGCGCAAAAACGCCACACGTGGAACAAAGTGCGCAGCCCGCGCAATAAACAGGAGCAAGCCAGACCAAATTAGGGTGTGTCTAAAGGCTTTCACAAAATCCAGGCGATGCAGTGGCAAAACTTTCGAGAAGGAGAGACTGGAATGTCATTTGAGCGTATCGAAAGCTCCATCACGTTTGCGCAAACCCGATGATCCCTTTTCTGTCTCCTATAGTGCGTGTCCTGTCTACTTTTGAGTGGGACCGCGTCTCGATGCAGTGCCCTATGTCTAGTATTCTTTCCATCACCCCCTCCTTCCTCCTCCTCCTCCTCTTCCTCTTCCCAATGTGGTAGAACGCGACACTCGTTACTTCCCCTACATTCGCAACGGAATTCAGACTTCGCCCATGCGACGAAGAAAAGAGAAAGGCATGTGCACGGGATTTTCGCAACAAAGATAGCCCCTCCTGTACACCCGGCCGCTTTCATCGACTGGCGCGCTCCTACGCACATGACCTCCATTCTTAACGACGATACGGGGGTCAGCAACGGCAGGTGCGTGCTAATCAGTAAGTCCACCGTAGTGGTCAAGCAGATTTCGAAAGTTCGTACAAGCAGATTTCGAAAGTTCTTACTCAATTGCACAATTCTTGAATCTTCTATACCTGTCCGAAAGTTCTTGACGGCGATCGTCAGTAATCACTGGAATACACAACGAGAGTTAACGATTCTGCGCAAGTTCGTTGTGAAGTTGGTATTTCATTACGTCTAGTAAAACAAAACAAAACAAAAAGAAAAGAACAAAACATTACTGTACTCATTAGGAAAGCACATGCACTTGAGGTAGGATGATAATTACATGGAGCCACGAGATTACGAAACTTTCGGCAATAAAGCGTATTGAGTTTATGCACGACAGGGCATATAGAGTGCGATCTCTGTGAGAGACGTCTTTGTCCTGCCGTGGACCTAATTAGACTGATGATAACGACGACGAATCTTTGGAAATTATCCTGATGTACTCAGTGCGATAGTGCTTCAGCGCGTTTGTTCTGTCTTCGGCTTGCGACCGGAAATTTAATCACGACTTCGACTTTGTTCTCGGTCTTCATGTAATTTCGTTATTGAGACTTCTTGAGACCTGCTTAACTTCGTGCTTTGAGATGCACTACGGTGTGCTCACGAGAATAAGTCATGAATAAACTCTTGGTTTGCACAGACAATCTAAATGGGCGTGCTCCTCCTACTTGTCGTAGGACGGCGAAATGTCTAGAGCACTTAGCGTTTACAAGATTTGAAACATCCAGCGCCAAGCTTCGTTCCCTGCTATATGACAGACATGCATTATCACTAATCAGTGGCTACTATATTAATTGAGCTTGTAGGGACCAGAAAACAACAACTTTCGACTTGTTTATTTCGTTCTCTCATTCTTCCTTGCTTTCTTTTCTTTCTTTTTGCAGTATAAAGGCTGCCACATAATACCTTAGCGTTCACAATCAGGGTGGGAAAAGAGAATAAGCAGGAGAACTTAATCTTGGCCAGCATTCCCAAAAGCGTTCTTACGCTACTACTGTTCGTAAAAGTAGATGTCAATCATTCGTGACGCCGGACATATCAGTAGCCGAGGCAGTCGGACAATAGCAAACAGCCGTTACGTACGGAAACGTCTGCGAATTGAGCTCCTTTTCTGATTAACTTGTATCAGCCACCAAATTCCTAACCGACCTTCCGGAAGCGCATACGCAGCAGACCCTGACGGTGCACACTTTCTCTCTCTCTCTGTTTCTTTCTTTCCGTTGCGAAAATCAAACAATGGTGGGGGCTAAGATAAAAGCTGCAATGAGGCAGCTTGAGGTGCCCTTAGCCCCCGTGTTACACAACGCACAATCATACACAATCCACGAAAAGAGCATTTTACGCAAAGGCGTCGCAACCTTCGCCATGCGTACATTATAGCGCTCTATTTTTTTTTAATCTCGCTCCGTGACAGAGACAATTGTGGCACTAAATATCTCCATCGAGGATGCGGGGTACCGATCGACCTGTGAGCGGCATTAATCCGTCAATGTCACACGCACGCATGCTTCGTCGGGCACCCTTCGTCGGGCCTGTCGTGTACGGGGCACGCGACGTCGTCTATAGAGCAAGCAGGGCGCGTTGCATCTCGGCGTCAGCGACGCGGGCCAGCGCGCCGTCGCGTCAAATAATGGCAGCGCTTCGTCCGCGGTTGGCATCTTTTACGCGCGAGACAAGAAGGACTCGGTTGCAGGAAGAGAGGACCCCGCTGATTGATGAGTGCAGTGGCCGCAGATGCCGCTGCACTGCTGCAGCAGCAGCCGCCGCCACTGCATGCGAAAGGATCGAGCGGGTGTCCGAAGAGAGACACGCCGGGATCTGAGAGAGAGAGAGAGAGGTGCGATTCCCGTGGCTCCTCCTCGCCGCTAATCGGCGCCACCGAATGCCGGCAAGCTGCCTGCGCTCGATGAGAGTTGCACCTACCTAATCGCCTCCCGGAATTTCCTTTTCTTTGTTTTTTGTGCCCCTTAACGGCGCCTCCGGTGCTATGCGCTCTTGATTAGGGCTGGCGACGGCCGGCTCCCTTCCATGAGCTACCCGCAAGGCAGTATATACTGACCGCGGGAGAAAGTTTCCTTACTTGAGGTGACCGCAATGCTCGTCTGCTGGACAAGTGGGGTGGTAGTTGTTTGTACGGGAGTTCCTTCCTTTCGTCCTCACGTCACTGTCGGCCCGCGTAGCGAAGCAGGCAATATTACTTTTCTGCTAAACTACAACCCCCCACCCCCCTCCTCTCTCCGTCTTTTCTCTCTGTTTCATGGATATAAATCCGAAATTGCGCATGCATCGTTTAGCGCAGCATGGTCAAAAAACGCACCGATTTCGGCTGACATTAGCCTCAGCTGTGCCAGGGGAGTCGCTGAAAAATGGGGGAAACGAAGGAAGTAGAGATACAGCATAACGGCGTGGGGAGGTGTAATGGGCAGGGGGGGGTGCGAAAGCGTAGACATCACGGTAATTTCTTCATTCGCCGCGTCGCTTGGCAGACCGTTACGTTACCCTCGCGAACGTTCACTGTACTGAGTAGAGACATATTTGGCGAGCGTTAAATAAACGTAGGTCGTGAACTAGACGCACGCAGTGGCAGTCGTCGCCCGTATGCGTCTCGTTCTCGTTCTACGTCTTTCTAGCGCTAGCTGTTGTATGTCGCAATTCTGGAATACGCACCGGCTATAGTCCAACTTCATTTTCTAATGGTTCACTACAGACTCTCTAAAATTGCATGCTTTGGCCGGTCGCTGTCAGAGCAAAAGATACTTGCGCAGTGGTCAGAACGCTCGCGTGCGCAAAGGGTGGCGAGAGCGCTAGTTCAATCAACCTGTGGTCTACGGGCCTGCGCGAGATTTAGGCTTTGATACTGACGTGGGCCGCATCAATTTGTGCGCTGATTTCCGTTTCGATACTAATATTGCTCCCTTCCTGTCTTTTTTCAATTATTTTTCACTCTTCCTCCGTGTAGGGCAGCAAACAGAACCTTTTCTTGTTCTCCTGCCTGCCTTTCCGTTGTTTCGCTCTTCTTCTATGTTTGGGTATTATGCCAAACATATCTTTATTTATATTTTTTGTCGGTGTCGGTTGTAGCCTGTTATACCTTTGGTTTGAGCGGCCATTTTTATCATGCAACTCTATTTTTGGCGTTGACTATTACAATACCTTAGAACGAAGTTGTCAAGGTCTTCACAGAGAATTACCAAAGATGGAGCAATTTGCAAGCGACGTTATTATTTAGGACGCATGTCATTGACGAGGGGTTGGCACATCCCTCCGAGCTCGTTTTTCCTGCCTTTCTGGTGTATTCTATTCTTTAAGTAGTTAGTCACGTTAAGTTAGCTTATTAAAAATATACAAGTTGCTTTACCACGCACTTTGTGAACCTATACAGAGCTTGCGCATTCTAGTTCACTATGCTATAGCTACGCGCCCACGTTAACAGCTGGATCGTCTTAATCTAAAGATCATTATCATCATCAGCCTATATTTATATCCACTGCAGGACGAAGGCCTCTACCTGTGATCTCCAATTACCCCTGTCTTGCGCTAACTGATTCCAACTTGCGCCTGCAAATTTTCAATCAGCCCACCTAGTTTTCTGCCGTCCTCGACTGCGCTTCCCTTCACTTTTATCCATTCTGTAACCCTCATGGTCCACCGGGTATCCATCCTACGCATTACATGGCCTGCCCAGCTCCATTTCTTCCGCTTAATGTCAACTAGCATATCGGCTATCCCCGTTTGTTCTCTGATCCACACCGCTCTCTTCCTGTCTTTTGACGTTAGGCCTAACATTTTTCGGTCCATCGCTCTTTGTGTGGTCCTTAACTTGTTCTCGAGCGTCTTTGTTAACCTCCAAGTTTCTGCCCCATATAACTGCGCGTTCTCAGACAACCTGCTATTTATTTGAACAGTAGGACACCGCCCCTTGGAATTGTCCTCGCCTTTGAATTATTTCCCTCGCCTACTGCTGTACGCTTTTTAAGGCGAAACCTTTGAGTTTAACGAATAGCTCGCGGCTTTCGTGACACGCGGAATGCGATCGTCTTCAGATGCGCCGACATCAAAGGAAGCTCAGAACCGGCCGGTTGGTTCAGCTAGTAACGGTTTAGCGCAAGTAACACGAAGACACGAAGGTAAAATAACGCTGAGAAAGCGAGAACAGCGCTGGTGTTGTGTTAGTGTGTAAGTCTTCTCATCCTTTCACTTCTCCTCGCCGCTCCCCCGTTTGCAGGGTAACAAACCGTATATTCTGTTTTGTTTCGACTCCGAGCCTCCCCTTCTTATTCTGCCACTTTTTTATATTTATTTTCGAGCCTTCACGTTCTTTGCACTGAACCCTTTTATCGCGAACGTCAACATCGCCGGAACATCCCGTCGAATGAGAGACGTACCGTGTGTCGGTTGATGGACGACGTCTGTGAAGTGTAAGAGTTCTGAAAGAGACGCCACGCGTCTGTCGATTGTAGTGCTTCCTCACTTGGAGCTGATGGCAGCCGGTACACTTCCAGCCCTTCCTGTTTCTTGTTTTCCTTTTCTCGACACTCCGACATACGGTTTATTGTTATTGCTTTTTCCCCTCCTTTCTTAGTAAGTTGTTAGGTGCTCTGCTCTGATCATTATTACCTTTTTTTTTTCGACTGCGTCACTTTCCTTGCAAAAGTATGTATGATTAAGAACGAGGTGTAGTTTGTTTTTGTTTTCTTAGGATCAGTCACTTTCTGTCGAGCATAAGTTCAAAACAGCCAACTGCAATGTTTAATCAGAACACCAGCGCACTCTATAAATTCGTGCAACCGGGATAAGTAACAATTCAGACAAGCGCGCGAGATGGTGTCTCGAGGAGAATCGTTCATTTGAACATAGATTCTTCTAAACATATATTGTGTGGGTATGTGGCCTCATCCAAGCCATACAGTATCACGTAACTTTAGACAGGATTGGCCTCTTGAGTAATGCCGCGGCGTGGTGTTTACTTGCAGATACACAGCTCCTTTTCTTCATCGGTACCTTTCATCACATTCTTTCTTTCTTGTCCCGTCCCCCTGTGCCCTAGTTCTAATTAACTGGTTAACACTACATAGGTCAGGCTTACCTCCTTTACGTTCGCCGATTCATACATGCCTGTTCCGCTCTGCGCTTGCGTATGTGAGATGCTTTGGATAAAATGATCGAAAAATGCTTTAATTGGAACCGAAGGCAGCTGCTGTCCTGAAGATTCGTTGCCTAATATGCAAATTATGGAAATACAGCACTCGCATGCTTGCGTGCCGCATCACCTTTGTATCTTTTTCGCGTGCATCTGGAGCATCGATGCTGGGGAAAATAATTGGGATAAAGGGAATTAATGAGCGCTCAGGGAATTGTATCGTAACTCGCTCTATCGATTGCGCGCCTCCTTCGTCGCAGGTGTTTGACGAGCGCGTAGTATATATCGAACCGGGCTCGGAACCAAAGCGGAGAGTGCGCTGTTTCTTTCGATAGCTTGAAATGCACCTGCATAGTACGCGAGGAAGCGGAAGCGCTCCTCCTTCTTATTCTTATTTTCCGCCAGTCGTCGCTACGACGGGTTGTGAGCGTTGGAATGCAAATGCCTAAAAGTCTGCCAGACGTCTCACTTTTCACTACGCAGATCTCAATTGTAGGAACAGAGAAAGCGTTTTGTGTTCTTAGCAAGGCGAGACGGCACAATTTATTGATTTCGCGCGCGATACGCACTGCCTGTGTTTGTCGGGTCGACGGATGCTCGTCGGTCATAAGCGCCCTCACTTGTTAGCGAACTCTTAGCTACCTAGTTCGGATTTGGTGGTTCGTTTCGAAGCGCGCGCTTTTTTTTTTTTTTTTTTTTTTTTGCTTAGACCCGCTCACTCTGCGTACTGCATATATTGCCATATGCATGCTTGAATCTTGGATTACTTGTTTCGCTTTCGCTGCTTCATTTTAGGTCGGCGACGAGAGAGTAAAACGGGGAGTAAAAGAAACGAGCCTACAGACAAAAAAAGGTTGCACTTCGAAGCATCTGCGTTTAGGGGTGCATCCATATCGTCTGCGAGAGGGCTGACAAAGCAGAATTGGTATAACTTGTTGGAAAAAAATAAAGAAAGCTAAGCGGTGGTAGTAAACGTTTAGGAACAGTCAAATAGGCATACATTTTTTTTTTCGAATAAACTATGGCGTATTTCATTTTAAGAGGAAAACTTTGTCAGGTGCACCTTTAGCAAATCTGTTTTCATTTTCGCACGAAATGCTTTATAACGTTTTACACACGTTCCTAGTCAAGAATGGAACGAGCACACACGTGCAATGGCGAAATCGTGAGAGAGTTATCGTATCGGCGACTTTCTCATGCGTTACGTTTGTCTTTACTATTGTTCCGCTACCCTTTGCTGCTTGCTTCTCCTTCATGTCGACGTTGTCTGCTTACTGGACAATACCCGTTGCCCACGTCGTTTTTGCTTCCTTCCATCATAAATGGCAAGCCAGAGAAGTACTATTAACTTGAAGGAAATCACGGTAGATGTGCAACTATTTGCAATCGGTCATATACAGATGACAAATTGAACACTGATTCTGACGTACTCGGTATGTTCGAAGGCACAGAGTGCCGCACTCATCTCCAGAATGACTTGGGTTATTCGGGCGCTGAGTTTTGAAACATCCCAAACCACCTCACACCAAATCTCATCACTATAGACCCAATTTGGGCAATGCGATGTTTGTTTATATTACACATGCTTCTTTCCCTCTCATTATTGCACAGAACGCGGCAAAAAGAAAAATGAAGAGAGAGAGAGAGAGAGAGAGAGAAAAGGGGCCTGACAGACGCGTGCATACAAAGGTGCCACTCGGCGCTGTGCCGTTCTCGGAACCTCTTAGGGCAAATTGGCTTGTTGGCGGGGAAGGAAGGAACCCGCGTCTCAACCGTCACTCACGCCGTATCGTTCCCAGAAGCGCCCACGCCAAAAGGGCGTCGACAACATGCAGTCCTCCGGGTGAGGGGTATATTCATTCACCGCTTAATGAATTCTGACCGCCTAACCAGCATCCGGGGGACGAGCAGCACAGCAGACTTTACTACGCCAATGGTCTCGCGCTAGCTCACACTGAAATGCCCGCGGACATTGGTTCCACCACATTCTGACGAGGGTCCTCCACTCCATCTTATTTTGCAAAACTCAGCAGATCGCATGAAGGCCAGAAGAGGGTTGGCGGTTTCAGCCTCGAGGTCTCCCGTTGCTATCATTTTTAATTTTTAATAATTTTTTTACAACACACGCTCAATGATTTGGTGTCTAAGCACAAGTCGCGCTCTCCCATGTTTCATGGCTTCTTCAAGCGATCGCTTTTGAGCGCTGTGTAGCTCACGTAGCGCGCATTTCACAATATGCGATTTTGCTTGAGATTTTCCACTTGTGACATTTCGGGTGCGACAAATGAGCTGTCGGTGGGCCTTAGTGTGTGCGATATTTTAAATGTTCGCATGTGCTGAACTCCCACGCGATATTGCTCGGTACGGCGTGAACAAAGAACCAACAACAACGCGGCTCGTGAGACACGTCACAGCGTTTGTGTTGTCTGTCGTTTCTACTTGTGTTCGTGTTCGCGCGCCTATGAATTCCTAGCAACTTGCTCAATTTTCACCGTGTCAATACCATGGTGGCCTGCTCTGCCAGCCTACTTTTTGTGGATAAAATAACACATGCAAACGTAAGAAGAGCTAATTGAAAGGTTTCTAACTTTATTTTTAATACGTGTGTGTTTATCAGCCTATTCCTAAGATTAATTAAGGATTCCACTAAATGCTCGAAAATGCAAATATCACAGTCGACCACTATGGTTGATGCGTGGCAGTCGGGGCCGTGATTGAGTAGCGATTCCTTTTCCGATACTATTCCTTTTTGCGCTTCATCAGTGGTCAGAGCGATGCTCCGCCCGCGTTATCAGTGGGATCAGCCAGCCGTTAATGGTGACTGATGAGACTGGCATAGAATCGAGTGCAAGGAATCGCTACAAGATCGCGGCCGGGAATGCGAAATTCGCATGGTTGGTTATCGTGGCTGCAGAGAACGCAGTAGAAACTCGCGCCATGTGAAACAAGCACAAGAGAGCATTTCGGTCGTGCTATTTGGCTATGATAGCGAACTACCTGGCGGTATCATAATCTCCATTAAATACTGTTTCTGTTTCGTGTGTGTGTTTGTGTGGTGTGATTTTCTTTTCTTTCCGTTTTTTATACTTATATTTTTCTCTCTCACCTGTCGCATCCCTTTACCCCTCCCCCGGTACAGTGTAGCCAAGCGGAGATAATCTCTGGTTAACCTCCCAGTCTTTCCTTTACCTTTCTCTCTCTCTTTCCATTAAATACCATCTAGTCTGGGAGTGAAGCAAAGTTGCTGTCTTACATGATCTTTGATGTCCGTCGAAGAAATCTGAAGTAGCAATTCGAAGATGACGAAATACTTTTTAGTGCGTATCAGCGTTTGTGTACGTACACGTGCTGTGTCAAGAGAGAAAGAGAAGCCATGCCTTCCTGGGAGTCGGTTTGAAAAAAAAAAATATGGAATTTTACGTGCCAAAACTACCATCTGATTATGAGGCACGCCGCAGTGAGGTACCTTGGATTAATTTAGACCACCTGGGGTTCTTTAACGTGCACCTAGATCTAAGCACACGGGTGTTTTCAGCATTTCGCCTCCATCGAAATGTGGCCGCCGTGCCCGGAATTCTATCCCGCGACCTCGTGCTCAGCAGCCCAACACCATAACCACTGAGCAACCACGGCGGGTGGGGAGGCGGTTTGTCAACATCGACTCGGTTTTCCGCATGTCTGCTTATGTGTAGCGTTCAATTGAAATATTATTCCACGTTTGCTTCTCCGCAATAAGAGTCGTTGTGAGGAGAAGCTCTGATGCGGGTGTACTTGCTGCGTAAACCTTTAGCGATGAGGTGTATAGTGCAACGGTAATCATTACAAACAAACAATCACACACACACACGCACACACACACACACACACACACACACACACACACACACACACACACACACACACACACACACACACACACACACACACACACACACACGCACGCGCGCACGCGCACGCGCACACGCACACGCACACCATGGCAAGCAAACAAACAAACAAACGAACGAACGAAACAAAGAACGTGCAAGCATGCAAGCAAGTAAACAAGCAAGCCAACAAGCGAGAAAACAACGGTAACCACGGAACTTTTCCTTGCTTCAATAGAAAAAAAATTGTTGATGGTTTGATCAAACGACTGGCTGGTTGCTGAAATGTTTTAAAAGTACATCAGAAAGAAAATGAGAGAGTGAGCTTAACTGAAGCTGCAGATGTCAATATATGCACAACTTACTAATTCAGATGAAGTGTTTGGATTAACATGAAGACGAGAAAAATGTGAACAAAAGCAAGTAATAGAATCGTTAACAAAGATAGAAATAAACACTGCAAATCAAGACCACAAATGACTAGGCGCGTGGAAGTTTAAAAGAGAAAGTTAAAAGGCATCCTTTATATCTATAAAGAAATAAGGAACTGCACGTGAACTATGCTTGATGTAAGTGCATGACATGTACTGGCGCATAACTGAAACGTAGTGATAATTTTATTTCATTTAATTTTCCTCTTTGTACTACCGCTTTTTAGGGGCGCAGTAAACAGAGAATTTGCTTGCCGACGTAAAGGGAGTTATTATATGCCGCATAGTTTGAATTAGCATATGCAGCTTTAGTGAGCAAACTGTCAGCCACATCAATTTTTAGTGGCAATTTGCTCTCGGTTCACGCAGAAAGAAGGCACGTGCAGAAAACAAACACCGCCACCAAGGCATTAGCGATGACAAACTCCGACGTATACGACGAATATGGAGCCCCATTTGCGCACGCAATGACTAGTTGTCGGCAGTAGCAAAACACGCCGATTCGAAGAACCATTTGACAGGTGCGCTCGCATTTGGCGATGCCTATATGGCAGGAAAAAGAAGAAAGCTACGGTAGCCTTTCATTTTGTGCACGTGTGCACGTCTGCGTGTGTCGGCGCACAATGATGAATTTTATAAAGAGTATTTTAATAACAATTTGCAAGGAGCACAAATCTCGTTCGCGAGTGGTAGACTGCGCTCGCCGTCAGTGTAGAAGCAGCGTAAGCAAGCAGCCGTTTCCCAATCTTTCGGCAGGCGTATAGGGAGCCGGCGTGCTCGCCGTCTTTTGGGCGAGGCCGCGGGAAAGCAGCAGATTGCCGATATTTCCCGGAAAATGGTTCGGGTTAGAATTTCCGCGGCGCTCAAGTTACGGGCGGCAACGGCTGTGGCAGCAGATGCTCGCTCATTACCAAACACAAGAGAGCGCGCTTTTGCTTCGCCCTGGAGTTGCTATACGGTGCGCAAGTTCGGCTAGGCAGCCTCGCTTTTGCTCCAAGTTCTGCCATTCTCCTCTTGGCTGATTAAAAACGTGCAGCGTTGCCGGTCTAAGGACACCACGAGAATTTGCCCGTCGTATGGTCGTTTCACTCACAGCAATAAAGAGATTCTGTAAACTTCCTATATACATATTATAGATCGATTTTACACGTACTATGTCTTATATAGATTATACTTTTTTTTAAATAACAGTAAGGCCACACTCTCACAGGGCGTCCTTGCAAAAAGTGGCTCCTAAAGACAACTTATAAAGCATATGGTCTACAGACGTCGCGTAGACATATTTGTTGACATTTATAGACTGGCAGCAAAAATATTCCCGAGAAATATTCCGCATGCTGCCGGTTGGCTAAGAGAGAGAGAGAGAGAGCAAAGAGAGGAAAGGCAGGGAGGTCAACCAGACGAACGTCCGGTTTGCTACCCTACACTGAGAACAGCTCGGAGCGGACATGGCAAAAGTAAATGTGTTACAGTCTGCGGACAACGTAGACAAATCACGGTTGATTTTCTATACTGGCAACATTATTTTTTTAAAGATGTACCACTTCGCGGAGTTTTCGTCCGTTGGCTTGGTAACGCTGCCAACAGGCGTGACGAAAAGAAATTTATTGTTTTGTAGGCTCACGGTCAGTGTACACTCAAATGTGTTGAGATGATGGGCAGCTGACATGCAAGAACGCTCGTGTGCCTATTCTGTGTGCACATGAATGAGCCCTAGTCTTTCAAGATTATTCTTGAGTCCCCCACTACGGTGTTCCTCGGAATCAGATCGCGGTTGTACCACGTAAAATTCCAGGGAAGTCCGTTAGCCTGATGTTTTGCTGTTTAGCTATTAGAAAATGATCCGACTAACAGACTTGTATACTCAGAATGTCCACCTCATATGGACCGGAAACGGAATAACCCGTTCTACACTTAGACAGGTTAGGTAGGTTCAACTCTACAGGTAGATAACGTTAGTTTCAACGCCACCCCGCGGGAGTTTTTTCAGCGTCGTCTGGTTAACCTTTCCGAGACCAGACGACGCGTAGGCCGCGCGGATGAATACTCACACACCTCAGAAAAGATAACATGTTGGTGTATAGTCTACGCTCTCCAGGATTAGTCGACATATGGCCCTCAACTTTGAACAATGCTGCGCGGTATTAATGAGACAACACATCGGTCCTCTCTCTCTTCATCGCCGTAGCCGTAGACCCGGAAGGCCATTTTCGTAATGAAACCTGAAAGTGAAGCAGCCGACTCTCGTACAGGGATTGCTGCGCGGTTCGGGCTGTGCGCTTTCCCTTTCAAATTTCAATTAGGCCCGTTCGTTGTTGCAGGACCAACTCGCGCGGAAAAAAAAATTGGTTCCCGAGGCAGTACGCAGTGCTCATGCTTCTCCCCTGCTGCTCTGGCAAGAACGAAGTCAACCAGCTCTGATCATTGTAGAGCACCCCCCCTGGCCCTTTCTCCTGAGCCAGCCATTTTAGCAAATTTGCGCAACGCCCGCGGCAGTACCTCCCTGTACGGTGCACCACGTTATAAACTGGGATCGGACCAGAGCTTGCGAGTAGTCGACGATCAACGAAATGTGATCGGAGAAGAAAAGGAAGCCAATCGTGCTCTTGTTGGTGGTGCTCGAAGGGCGTTCGTCCTTGTGGTGTCTTCTTGCCGGCGTTTACTGTTGCGGCTTTGACAGCGGACGACAACAATGAGCAGCAATAAGGGAGAATGAGTGAGTGTTGGATTAATGTTCGGCGCCTGCCACGTTTCAGCCGGACTCGGTCCGCCGTAGGTTTGGAAGGATATAATGTATCGGAAATTGGGACGGTGTTTTGTTTGGGCTCTCTGGCAGTTTCCCCGGGTAGCGCGCCGTGTACTGGTTTCCGCGTGATGGGAGCGAACGCAACCATTCTCACCTTTGCGGAGTTTCAGACCGTAGGTGGAAGGCCGTACGTCCATTGTTTGGCACAAATGGTGCACATATTCATTACGCAGCTTGTGCATTTGTTTTGTGATATGCGGACGCTGTTACTACTGTGGTAGAAGTGATATGGCGCAGAGTGTGCTGGGGTGGCCGAAAAATCCATTGTTAAATAAATAAATAAATAAATAAATAAATAAATAAATAAATAAATAAATAAATAAATAAATAGATAGATAGATAGATAGATAGATAGATAGATAGATAGATAGATAGATAGATAGATAGATAGATAGATAGATAGATAGATAGATAGATAGATAGATAGATAGATAACCAGACATATGCTGGATTGCCATAGAGATTAAACGCCGCGATTGCAGCTTGACTTGGCCACGATGACGATTAGTTGGTATCACATAGCAACAGCGCTGCTTGTAATAACCGTGCAATAAGGTTCTCTATACAGTGGTAATGTGAAGTAAGGACTCTCAAAAGGTTACTGATACAGATTGCAAGGACAAGAATTACGGATTGCTTTCGAAGGCCGCGCCGAAGTATCTCTCTTGCACGACACTGAAACATTCTTTGAAGCATCGGTGCAATAATGACACATGTAGCATTATTGTCACACATAAAAATTAAATAATAATTACTGTAGCAAGAGGAAGCAACAATGTAACGGTAGATGCTCTTTAGTAGAAGCAGATGTAATACCTTATGTGTTAAGTGTAACAGGGCGTTGTAAGCCGAGAGCCTGGTGGATATAAAATGTACGGAAATGAAATACCAACCAGCTGTGAGGTTTCTTGAGTGTACGTTAATATTTCGGCAGCTAATGACCACATATTTGCAATAAATGCAAATGGATTACATGGCAAAATAAAGGCGTAATGAATGAAAGCAGATACGCAGTCGTGCGCAGTCGTACACGTGCCAGACAACACCAGAGGTCGTCAAGAAGCGCCACCACGTGATCAGCGTTCGTCTTGTCTTTTTATCAAGTCGAGCAAAAATAATAAGAAATAGTAATGTAAAATAAGGAAAAGCGTAAATAATCAGGGCACTTCGAACGCACAAGTGCAGGCATGCAAGGCCACGTAGGACTGAGCATTTTAGAGAAACGTCTTCAGAATGGTTACATCGCGGGCGCGAAGGCCGCGGACCGCGTTTTCGGTTATCCGCAACGGCTCTCATCCACTGGCATGAGGCAGCGGTCGTCATCCAAACGCGGACACGCGGCTTGGCATTGGACTCGTTGGCCACGTCTTTCGTTGGATGCATACTCTCGAGCATAGAACGGGCGTGGCATTTGACGCCTCTCTTCTATAAACGTCAGTCTGTAGATTTCTATGCAGCTTGGAAGGTCCCCCACTATCATCCTCACCATATTTCTATTAGAGGCTCCGGCAACAGTCACCAACGCCGCACGCATTTTGTGCGAACGCGGGCAAAACGCCGACGGCGTCGACAACAGTGCTGTGTGTTGCCGGTGCTGCTGCATGTCCAAGTTTGTACAGCGGATAAAACTGCTATCCTTACTCCGTCTGGCTCTCTACTAAGTTGCTATCGCAATTGATGCTTCGCCTTTCGGGTGAAACTGCGACAACTTTTTATCAAAGGCCGAGCAAAAAATAAATAAGAAATAGTAATGTAAAAGTAAGGAAAAGCGTAAATAATAAGGGGCACTTCAAAGTGCACAAGTGCAAGGCATGCAGGCCACGTAGGACTGCAGCAGTTAGAGAACGTCGTTCAGAAATGGGGCATCGCTGGGCGCGAAGGCCGCGGCCGCGTTTCGCGGTTATCCGCAACGGCTCTCATCCACGGGCAATGAGGCAGCGGTCGTCATCCAAAGCGGACACGCGGCTCTGGGCCAGTGGCCTCGTTTGGCCCACTTCTTTCGTTCTATGCATACTCTCGAGCATTAGCAGGCGCGGCATTTTGAACGCCTCTCTTCTATACGTCAGTCTGCTAGATTTCTATGCAGCTTGGAAGGTCACCCTCACTATAGATCTCGTCAAATGAATGAATGAATGAATGAATGAATGAATGAATGAATGAATGAATGAATGAATGAATGCAGGTGATGGAGTGAGTGACTCAACCAATGAAATATTCCTCGAATGAGTAAGTGAATGAAGGATTCAATGAATTTGTGATCGGAGCTGGTCAGTAATTGATTGATTGATTGATTGATTGATCGATCGATTGAGCAAGTGAGTGAGTTAGCGAGTGGTAGTTTTTATTTCACTTAAAGAGGCACGTTAGTGGCAGGAGTTCAGGGAAAAGCTCATTTACTCGGCTTGACTAACTTTCGACCTTGCAGCAACGACACAATGGCAGACACACTTGCAGAACGACAAATAGGGCGGGAGAGCAAGGTGTATCCACAGGGAGGAAGAAAATGAGTCTGACGATAAGTTTCAGAAAGCATCAAAACGCTCACTAGCTTCGTTATATGACTCGGGAGTATAGCCTTATAGTCGCTCTCAGAGAATACACAATTTTTAAGTTAACCAAAATACGGAAAAACCTCCCTTAGTTTGCTTCCTTTCTTTTAGGTGGACCGCTCCTTCGCAGAGTGTTCCAACACGCGCTTACTTCTCCTGCGTCGTCTCACGTGGGAGTGTGGCTGGGTGAATGTACTAGTAGGAAAGGAAATGAGTGAAAACGGCGTTGCTATTTTACTAGGCGGTATGTAAACATTTAAGTCAGAATAACAATTACGCTCCCCGTTTTTTCGCAAGTCACAGATTCGTGCGGAGACGTGGCAATGACCCTAACGCGATTGTCGAATAGCCGAATAGCTTGTCGCTGTAATATGAGCCCAACGAGCACAGAAAACCACCAATACCGCATGGTGGCCTTTCAATGAGCGTTCAATGAGCACAGCTCTGAGGTTTCTTTTTAATCGCGTGATGCGTTGCTATACGGCTATACCCACCGCCACTGAGCCTACACCAGGCTGTTTGCTATCGTCAAACATACCGTATAACCGTCTTCTATAGCGGCGCAAGGCTCATGGCTTCCGGCTTTCTCGTCCTAATTGAATCCCACCGAGCAACATTCTCTTTTTTTATTTTCGCTATAGCGATTATGTTATGGCCACGTCCAGGAACTTGAAGTTCAATTTCGGGTATATAGTTTCCGGCACGGTAACGTAAAACCAATATAAACAGCGCCAGTCTGTTTCGATGCTGCGTTCATGACTTTCTAGCACTCAAGTTCGCAGATAGTGTGTGCTCGGCCCATTCGTGTGATATATACGTCGTAATAGAACGAAAACATCTAATGGCTGTGTAAATAATAAATACTTTCAGATTTATTTCTCTTTAACTTCAAGATTGGCAACGTAACTTGGCAAAACGGTTAAATTGGTTAGTTGGCATGTGTGCTGTACAGAAAGCAATCGGAAAACGCCTGTAAGGTGTCTCCGTTAGGGTCGCAGTAAACAGCGCAGGCTGAAGTGATTTGAAGGTGAGCACGTAAGTCTCGGCGAGGATTCACTGAAATGCCCCCACGCAGCTATATAAAGACTATATTTTTGACCGAGTTTATTTTTTGTCTAATCAATCACCTCTCTTTACTTGCGGAATATGGTGAGAACGTAGGCGGGGCGCCGGTTGGACGAATGACGATAAACTAGAGGAGTGAACTTGGAATAGAATCGCCACATTATTCCTGTTTAGGGTTCGCAAATGTTCACTTCTACGCGGTCTCGCTTACTGGGACGACTCATCTTCGGAGCGCATCATTGAAATCTCATCTCCTTCTTTAGAGAGTAATTAAGCCAACTTCAGCACATGAGGGGGTGTACCATAGTATCACATTGTGCGCATCCCTATTTCCAAAGGCACGTTCTCGCAGTTAAACCCTCTCCTGTGCTGGTGATAAGGAGAGATTGGTATAGTGTCGATCCTGGAGCCTAGGTAATGAAGGAGCCAGACACACGCCGCCTCACAAATTATACATGCAGTACCGCGAATGTTACGGTCCCAGAGCCAGCCAATCGAGAACGAGAATTGGCCTCTCAGAGAAACGAGAAACAAGCGTTCAGTTACGTTGCCCCACTAATTGTTCCGTGATTGCCTCACTTAGCTTTTTAGAGGGCGGAAAGATTACAGGTGGACAGCGGTTAAGCCCTTCTAGGCGTGTATTCACAAAAAATTCCTTACGCTAGAATAGCTGCTAAGGGCAAATTCCAGCGAATCCTGATGCTGGTCGCATTATTAACGGAGACGGCCAGCCAATGACGATGAACATTTACGGACGAACGCAAACCCTTATGAATATACGGCCACTGGTTCTCGTCCGTGACTCGCTGATGCCACCCGCAGCTTCGACTTCGCTGCATGCGTGGCTGGTGAGACAGGGCTCGAGTTTAGATGCGCGCGTACTTCGTTGGCGGCACTCTTCTTGAGGAAAAAACGCCATTGCCTTTTTCTTGCGCGTCGCCACGCTCCGCAGAGTGACGCGGCATCGCGAAGGCCTCATTAAACGGAAAATGGCACCCATTGATTTCTTACGCCGCCCGCCACGCCCCCACCTTCTGGCCTCCTGGCTCTTCCTTCCTGCGACGCCTGTTCTTTGTGAGGTCGTTCCAGCGTTAAGTGTTGTTGCTGCTGTTGGAGGTAATGGCGCATAAGCTGTGTAGGGCGTTTGGCCAGGAACCGGGCGTTGTGCACGGAAGTCAGTTACGAAGAAAAGGAAAAAAAAGGAAAGACGCAAATTTGGACATAAAATAACTTTTAGCGTATTTAGTACAGTGAACGGGAAAGCAAATTAAGGTTACGTGGGCGGATATTATTAGCGTGCTATGGGTACGATCTTCGTCAACCTCTTTATGAGATACGGGCAGGTCGTTGCTTTCCGGGCAGATACGGTGCCATAAAAGCCACAAATGACATTCGCGTGTCACGCGTACAGTAGTGCTTTTGTTGTACAGTGTACATGAAATTTTACTTAACGCGGGCGCACATGGGTCGCTTCTCCTGGTTAAGTTCGCACTTTTTCTCTTGTTTACATTTACATTCTGCAGACCTAATATGCCCGTGACATGCTTAATATGCTTGTGCGTACTTATAGGGAAAAGGGTAGTTATAATTTCACCACTGTTTATTTGGATAGCCGGCTTTAATGTAGCCTACCTTTCCATCTGTGTGCAGTTATTAAACAACACCACCAAATACGAATGAATGAATGAATGAATGAATGAATGAATGAATGAATGAATGAATGAATGAATGAATGAATGAATGAATGAGCCATTCATTGGACGACGAATCCTTGATTGTCTTATGCGAGAACGTGAGTGGCAAGAAAATGGAAGGCAGCTTGGAGCAGTGATCTGGAAACGAGGAACCGTCTAGACGGCCCCCATTCTTACGGATAAATCCATCCTTCTGCGAGGTTGTAGACATCTGTAGGACCTTCTCGATGCTTTATTGCGCCCAATTCAGTTGAGGAGTGCTGGTGTGGTCGATGCATGCGTGTGTTTTGGCTATCAGTTTGAAATTCGGGGCAGCCAAAAAGGGACGGCGTTTGGCTCACGGGGACGAAGTAATTATTACCTTTTTTTCTGTGTGGTGCCGCAGGTCATCATTATATTTAAAGTATTGCCCACACTTCCCGCTCGCCTTTACACTTTTGGCCACGTTACCTGAACCAGAAGGGCATGTTGAGCCAGGAGGAGGAGAGAAGAAAGGGAGAAGGCGGAGATGCTAACTAGAAAACCGTCTGTTTGGCTACTCTTCGATGAGGGAGGGCAAAAAGGGCAATAGAAAGACGAGAGAGAGACAGGAAGGAAAGCTGAGGTGAATGCATGCATGAAGAGCAGACAACGCAACGCAGTCCAAGGCGTTCCCGCATATAGTTTCTCATTATAGCACCTAGAGGGAAATCTGGAGCCACCGTCTATGGGAGTTTCCTAACGGGCGCTGTGCCGTCATGGAAATGGCGGTATATGGTTGTGCGAGGCTTGTGTGGGCTGGTGTTGAGAGAGGCTTGGCCTAAAACGTGGATATGGCTGCACAGATAATATGTTCTTAAAATAAAATCTTCATAAAAGGTTTTCATTCACCCGCATCGAATTTTTCACTAAAGTCTACTCACCTGCAGTGCATAAACAGGTGAAGAAAATCAAGGACAGACGGTAAACTGTCGCAAAGCAAGCGCGGACCTTGTCGTCTGTCTTCCAACTTCAGCGGCCCGCCGATACATCTTACGTTTCGCATAGTTAGTTGTACGTCCAAGCACAAGTTCTCATAATTAAATGAAACACGTTATTGTACAATGTTAAAGATAAAACTGCATTTTACGTGCTGCTTTTATAGAAAATTAATCATTGTGAAAACAGAATAGTGCTAGGCAGGGGCGCCTTCAATGTGTTCTGGTTTTCGGAAAACGATGCCACTCCGAAACCCGGCATTTCCCGGCATTCGCATGCATACAACAGCGTCGCAACGCCAGTTTGCCCTCTAGGTAATACAGTGACAAACTCTATGCGTTCCCCAGGTCTGTCGGCCCTAAAGAAGTACAAGAATTCCTCTGACCTATCGTATACCACTGGCTCGGCTGTTCCTCGTCCTATCGCGTCTAATCCATCGGCGGCTCTTGCTGCGGTACCTTTAGATGTGCCTGTTGCTTTCAAAAGTTCTTGGTCACGAGTGAAGTCCGACTTCGCCCGAATAGAGGGAAAACGACTTCGTCGTATCGCGAAGTTTGAATTGTTTTCTGGCGTCCTCTTGCCAAGATATTCTGTCGGTGAACCAAAATATTCTGCCAATGAAATTTCATTTTATTTTAGTTCATCACCCCCCCCCCCCTTTTTTTTTTGTTATTTCAACTGAGCTTGCCTTGACTCGCGTTGTCTTCCCTTTTCGATCAAGTCAATCGTAGTGACATGTGGCTGCCTTGCCGGCGCTTCCTGGTATTGCGTTTCCGCCATAACGGTCACAACTTCGCCAGCGCACTTTCTGTCACCTTAACCTGCACTAAAGAAGAAAAAAAGAAACGGGAGAAAAGAAAGGCACAGTGTTTCACAAGTCGAGTATAGAAGGAAGCTCCGCGAGCAAAGAGTAAGTTTAAATAAGTGAATTTCGTTCCCTTATCCTCCCGTCTCCACCTCGCTGTTATTATTTTTTTTTACAACCTGCCTCTTTGTCGGCGCTTCTGAGAAGCCCTTTTCATCCCTGCCATTTGCAAGACCAGCTGCTAAGGCCGCTTTTTGCAAGATTGATGTCCGCATAAACTCAAATTCTCTTGCCTTTATTTTGCACCGACCCGTCCTCTTTGAATTCACGTTCCACGCATCCTCAGGTTTTATAGTGCACGTCTCCTGCCGACGGCACTGTATATAGCGAGCCTTTAAGATGAACTCTACATAAAGAAGGACACGAACAAGAAGATACGCCGCGAAGAGCCCGAAACTTGTCTTCGTCTTTCTTAAAAGCGCATTATAGCTTTTCTTGTAGCGCCATGGTTGCCCGGCATACTTCGACTTTAATACGACCTGGCTGGAAGAAAACGCTACATCAGCGATGAAACGCGAATAGGGCTTTCGTGCGCGGTTGTCCCATGCATTTCACATTTCGTCTATTCGTGGTTGAAAGACTGCATTTTCTTTTCATATGTACTAACCTACGCTACGCTATATTCCTGTACAGAAATGCTCCTTGCCTTTCTTTTACTGACATTGCGAATGATGAAATGGTAATCACCTCTCTGCTTCGCGTGGAATAGCACTCAAACTTCGAAGCGCTACAAAACGTATACTACATGTCTTTAGTCACTATCAGCTTTAGGAGCTGTTTTCAGCCGCTCCTGGTCACAGCGCGTTCGGATAGACCAGGCGACAAAGTGTGCCTATGCGCATTTTAGGAAAGTTTGTTAAGACAGACGACCCTGACCGTAATTCCGCGCATAGCAAGTCTCCCAATGAAATGAGAAACTTGAAATAAACCGTTGCTCTATTAATGTTTATGTCCAAGTACAGCTTGCGCTAAAGTAAACGTCACTGGAGCTATGCCCAGTTACGAGCTATGTAGAACTGCAGCGGCAAACAACACATTTCGGAAACATTGTAAAGATAAGGAGTCAGGAGGCCGTCGCTGGAACGCCTTGCGTATTTGTCGAACTACTCCTCGTCCCTCCCTTTTAATCTCTCGCGCTGCCTTGTGCCTTTCACCTTTACACTCGGCCACGCCGCAAGTTTCTGACGCGACTTCTGGACCATTCTGGCTGCCGAAGATGGCTGCGGTGGGCGGTATTTTCGGCTGTTTCAGGATGGTCGCGGGTCACGCAGACGATTATCCCGTCGCAGTTGGGAAAGCGCGGCAGGAGATCCTGGACATTAAACAGCTACTGGCTGCCCGACGCTCTGTCCAAACAGCGAAACTGTCCGCTAAGCTTTCGGGTGCGTCTTCTCGGCGTAAGGCCCGCCGGTGCGCTCAAATAGCCCGACCTCGAGGAAACACTGCGTTCTGCCGAGTCGTCCACGTCTGACGGTGGAAAAAAGGGCGATTTCTGACCAGGAGGTACTCTGAAAGCCCCCGAGGTCAAGGATAAACCCTTCCCTATGGTTCCTATTCCAGATTCCATGTGGGCCGGCGCATGCGCTCGTTATGCCATGGGAGCTCCCGTGAGCATGGCGCGTTGGTGTAGTGTTTGCTGCATAACCACTGCGGTGCTTTCTGTTCACCGCGCGCTCTGTCTGTGACAACGTCTAGGGGTACCAACGCTCCATTTGCAGTGACCCCTTTGAATCGTGTTGAACTGCCTACCCGCGCTATACTTCACGGCTCACACCGTGCAGGCCTTGTACTATCCAGGAGACGTGATTACTGCCCAAGGCATCTGCGTTAGCTACACGCGTGCCAGGAAGAGTGACGATATCTCGCTGAAAAAATATCGACGTCAGCTTTTATCAGTAGCTGCGGCATTTTCTTTTGTGTATGTGTGCGCGCTTTGTCGGGCTCTGAATGGGCCGGTGTGGGTTACCTCAGTCGAACGTTTGTTAAACTATCGACCTTGTTACTTGGGCACCGTTCGCTGATAAACTAAGCATTATTTTGTTCGGCCATGAAGCAATCTTTCCGGCTGAAGCAAGGTTTTCGACTGACTCCGTCAAGCTGCTTATGCCCAAACGATTTGTTGTAAAAAGGACGCTCCATGTAAAAACTTTCCGTTTAATCAGGTACACTATAAAGCAAGCTACTCTAGCTTCGAAAGACAGCCAGTTTCAGAACTATTTCGGCAGCGGTCCATGTCTGCTTGCGTGCTCACTGCAAGCCCAACAAATGCGAGTACGTCTAACGCAACCAACGTCCTGATTTTAACCAATAGTTCGATGTTAAACCGAAAGTACGCGGCACGAACCTTTCGTTTAACAGCAAACTACCACGTTGGATGAACACGGTCGCTTGGTCGATGCCTCGTACATCACAGCTCGATCTAGACACGGGGCTTTAAAGACAGTGAACGCCCTCTTATTTAGGTAAGACTCGTGGAACGACCTGATCGCCGGTATAGTCGAGGCGTGAAAGGGGAATCGGTCTTCCGGCCTACTTTTTCCGGGCAACTTCCCTTGCGAACGCAGCTCGCGCGTTTATTGCCTCATTTCGCACCTTCAGATTGTCGAGCCGCGGTTCGAGCCCGCCGAATACCCCGTAGGTCTGTTGCTCCGCAGTTCTTACGGTGGCGCGGATCGCTGCCCCGCATTCATTTTGCGGGATGACGGACAATCATCACGGCCGCGTCAAGTATTCCGTGTAAATTACCCCTTCATCACAACCCCAGCTCGATATACGGACGTGAAAGATATAGCGCCAACCTTCGGAAGCAGTGCGGTAAATGACTCGACGCAGATCGTTCTACTTCACTTCCTAGTTCTTTTTCTTTTCTTTTCGTTTCTTTTCTTTCTATCTTTTTCTTTTTTGTCGGGCGACATGAAAGTTCGAAGTGCGAAATTTTGTGTTTTTAAAGCGCTGTAATGCCTTTTACTTTCTGTCTTTCTTCTCCATCTGCTTTGTTACTCTTACATTGTACAAAAGAACGGGCGCCTCACTCAGCTTGAGATAATGTTTTTTTTTTCTCTGTGCTATCAATTACTGAGCGTCCAAGAAAAGTTCCTTAATTACACGGACTGTGGCTCATCGCTCCAACGTGCTCCGCGTTTTCTATACGAGGTGAATTCTGGCGCACCGCTTAATTAAGCCCGGACTTTACACCACACGTGCGCCGGACGGCGGAGGCGCGCCCACTTTCTCAAGGAGCACACTACCTCAGTTTCACGAAACCCATTTCCTACAAACTCTTTTGCGAAAATGAAAATGAAATGTGTGCGATAAAAACAAGAATCTGAGTTTTAACTTTGCACATGTATTATACGTGTACGGATGGTGGTAAGCGTTCCGGGAGCGCCATCTCACAATCGCACACCGGCATAGCGCACGAATTTAAGCGAGAGCAATGCACGTGTCCAAGCATATAGCTCGCTGTAAGCCGAGCGCTGAACTATTTACATCATGCGCGTACTTCAAATCACAGAGTGGGTGGAAGGCGTAGCTTTCTACGCCCCTGTCACTTGTGTTACGTTCCGTTTCGCGCTGTTTACCCACTCGTAAGTTTCTGCACGCACAAATGACAGGAAGTACGCACCTTGGTTCTGGTATTTGTACATGCATCAGATGGAGAGGTAAATGTTCAAAAATAGAAATACTGGGCTCACCACAAGCTCTGCACACGCCCTCCAGCGCTACACACGTCCGAAGTTGAGGGCATGTCGAAGACAGAAGTCGGCAAGCCCAACTGATCAGAAGAATGACCTCCGCTATTGCACCCACACAATGTCCACGCGACGCCGCATGCTGCCCCATACTCTGACGTGCACTATACGCCTGCTGACGAGGTGCCCGTTGCACATAGACAAACGAAATCCAACTACGGTCATTGATGGACATCATCCGTGTGCTTTTAAACAACCAGAACACAACCTATGCTAAAAGTATAATGTATCTGCTCGATACGCTTCAGCCTGCTTTTAATTCGCACATCTGTTGTGCTCTTCCAGGTTGGGTTCTACTGTTTCTTTTTATTTATCTATTATCCACTCTTTTTCCTTCCACCAAATTAGGGTAGAAAACCGGACATTGCTATTCGGTTAGCATTCCTGCGATATCCCTTTATTCGTCTCTCTCTCTATCTCTCTTTCCAGCCTAAAACGTTTTCCAATTCCAGCTCCTAACAGATTACCGCACGTTTTTCATTGTGATGTTGCTGTTTCATGGCGAAGTCGCCCGACATCGCCTCAACGGGACGAAGTAGTATCACAAGGTGCTTGCCTTTCTCTTGGCAACCCGTGCTAGGGTTTCTAAGTACGGTGCGACGTTGTCTCGTCGTCGGCGCACCCGCCTCTCTAATTCACCAGACTTGACGAGCTGTGAACGACGATTCTGCGGAGAAAAAAAAAAGAGAAAGAATGTTCAACTTGCTTCGCTCGTCAGGTGTCAGCTTGAGCGCCCTGTGCATGCGCTTCGGCACCTCCAGCGGGCGAAAAAAAAAAAAAAAAAGAACAACGAGCTCGCCATTATGCTCACGCAACTTTGCTGTCCCTGCCCTCCTCTTTCGCCCGCTTACCCGCTTATGCGTGACGCTGTCAACCGAGACTTGGGCAGCGACCGAGTTGACGTCGCAGAGCGCGAGAACTTGCTTACTGCTATATTACGAAGACACGGCGACGTCACCCCTTGCGCCGGAGGAAAGCTCCCTAGTAAGGCGCAGTGGTGTTTGAAAGCTATGTGGGGTGATGAGGCGGGCCAGTGTTGTACGCACTGAAATGTAGTGAATTGGGACAACGTTTAACGCTACATGGGGCACATAGAGACAAAAAGGAACGACAAAGGCAAACACTCAAAGCTGTGTGTGTGTGTGTGTGGTGTGTGTGTGCACATGTGGTTCCCTCCTGCGTCCATGTCTCCGTGTTGCGCTATGGTTCATTCCTATTTGATATGACTGACGATGCAACACGCCCGCATTGCTGTACTCGTCGATTCGAAAGCAAAGTTGTCTTTCATGTCTGTTGAGCTGCAGACAAAGCGAAGGAGAGAGAAATGGGAAAGAAAGGCGCGGGTGTCAACCAGCACAAATAAAATTGAATTTTGCTACCCTGCAATGGGAGAGGCGGTGAGTGAGGGCGACGTTAAAGATAAGAATAGTGTTGAGCTTATACACACTGCGTAGTATACTGTCCCATCGGAAAGTAGAGCATGTGTTTGGATCAACTCGTTGTTGAGGTGTGTGCATCTGACAGGCATTATCTATTTTCGGATGCTGATATTCGTTTCAGGGCAGCTCAACCTGACTTTGTGAGGTCTTTTTTGTTTCCCGTTGATATTTCGTGCCATCCCCGATATCACATCATCCGAAGTAGTAAGATTGGTGTATTCAAACAAGCGCGCGTGAAAACACAAAGAAACGTTTCTCATAATAAAGGCTGGTTGTGCAGGCCAAATACGGCGTACCGGTTTCCACTGAAGCTAGTTGAAAAAAACCTATCACTAACACATATGACAGCCCTCATGCGACTAGAAAGCCTGTGCAAGCATTAAGAAGGGAAGTAATTTTTCCTCTTATATGCAAAACGCCAGGATACAAAGAACCATTGCGAGAACGCTTCTTATTTCTAAACCTCTAACTGCGCCCTAAGTCTGGCATCTTGCTGTTTTCCTAGCCCTATTCATGAGCACCTTGAAAGCAGACCCCTAGCTTCGCAGTGTCGCATGCTTACAATCTTTGGTAAAAGATAGCAGACGACGCCGGAACTCATGCGTTCGCAGCGAGCGCGGATGCGAGACCGAGAGTGCCAGACGTTGCACGATTTTAGCCAGGCACAGCGTAGCCCTTAAAAGTCGGGAGGCGGCTAGCGTAACTTTCGCGTGACGTCGTTCTCTCCGGCCTACAGGAGGCCCCGGGGCATCATTCAGAGGCCCGCCTATCTCGACAGGCATCAGGCGTCTAGTTTAGGCAGGGAGCTTTCTTAATGTGCCTAGAGGGCTCTACGCACTGGTGTGCGTGTCGCAGTAATGACGGCCCCCTTGGCAGCAGTGTTGAATCTACGCCACGCTACTCCGCTTTTCTGCACTGCAGCCTCTACTCACGTCATTCAACGAGAGATGCTTGTTCATAAAGTACACGGTTCCCTTATTCACGTAGTGTTGAGAGGGGAAGAGGAAAGCGTAACAATCGAGTTTTTCGTCGTAGTTTGTGCCGGAATGTCGCCACAGCGACAGAAATGTGCGTTGGAGCGACTGTAACTTCTCTTGCGCCGTCTGTCGTTCGATCGACACGACAAGCGCGGCTTTGTCGTAGTGGCAGTACTTTACTTGTATAGCCTGAAGGCCAGTTGTTTCGACAAAATCTTGCAGCGCTTTCGCAACGGCAAACTCTATCATCGCTTCTCACTTGGCTCGGCTGATTGGCCCGCGTCCGTTCCGTTTGCTCATTTGATCCGGAGCCGTATACGAAGAGACAATTTGGCCACTGAGGCGCCGAAGAAGTTAATGTACCCCTGGAGCAATATTGTCTCGTTGAAGAGACGGTGAAGAACCAGACAGTGCCAAAACTCTTTATAGGGTGACCTTCCCAGGAAAGCAAGTAACACTCAAAGCACAACGATAGTGGTGAGTGCAGTCGTTGGTCGTCGAAATGTGAACTCACGGGTCAAGTCCATTGGATATTTATACGTATACCACGGTACATTAAAGGATAATCGCTCATGCTTGCTTCCATTCCTAAATGTATACAACAGCATACCCGTCACGCTCGCAGTCTGATTAATCAAGGCACTTTCGCTACAGAATGCGCGGTAACATTCAAGTTCGTTCGGATACGGTAGGAACGTCTCGCACCCAACGATACGTGATAACAGAGATAATCTGGTTTAAAACGGTCACTGGTGAAAAAGCAAAATAATGTACACGTGATAATACGAAAGGAAACACCCAAATTTCTTTCAAGATGACGTAGGGACTCAACAGACATGCCCAGAATAAACGCGTTGAATTAGATAAATCGTTAACAGGAAATCTACTTGCCCTGTGTTCACGGTCGCATTTGAATCCAAAAATTATGAGTAACAGCTGTTTAAGAACAAATTCCGTCTTGCCTCTCATATTGGCCACTACTCGAGGGATTGGACCTCTCTCATCGCTCAAATCTGAACATGTTTATTCCATCCTCATTATGTGCACGCGAATTCGCGTAATATAAGGGGAATCGCAATTCGCAAGAAGACCACAAACACAAAAAAATGAAATAGAAGTGTAGTGGATAAGACAGATTAAAAATTTTCCTTTGTCCCATCAACAGTCGAACTCTGGAATGGTCTTGATTTCGGCGGCGCGCAGAATTAAACTAGACCAGCCTGGAGTAGTGAAGTAGTGAAGAGAAGCGTGAATTTGGTGGGATTGTTATCTGGGCCACAAATTTACTATTAGGCAGTAAACTAATAGATTCCTAACTATTAGGCTGCTAAAAACCAGGCTGAAATTTCCAATTTTACCGTTCATGACCATATGCTAGCAAAAAAAAAAAAAAAAGAACAATTTGCAAATCGGCTTTTCTGCTATACTCCTTTGACGAAATACAAGCTTCCATGCCAGCTGAAAACACGTGGTATGTAGCAGCCGTTATAGCGACGTTTGTTCCGGTGCTTCCTGGCAGACGCCAGCTTGCAAGAAGCCCTACTAATACCAAGCAAAATCGAACAACCTTTTCTTGTGGCCTGCGGCGGGATCGCGGACCCTGCAAGCCGGAACTTCGTTCCTGATTGGAATGGCCCACAGCGGTGGTCGCATCGTCCCTAGGGGGGGGGGGGGGGGTGAGAGGGAAGGGAAGGGGGGAGAGGCCACCGGCCACAACATTCGAATCTGCACCCCCTTTATCATCCAAGGAAGTTTTCTTACGAGAAACGCTGAGTAGAGTGAAAGACGGACCGTTGTCCGAAAAACAGATCCGGAGCCACTAGCCCGTGGCGTTTTCTGTGGGAAAGAAAGCAAAAGGAAGGTTTTTCCTTTTTTTGTGCTTTTTTTCCCTAGAGAGGAAACGTGGCGCTGCGGAACTGTTATGTGCGTGGGATTGTTGGGAAGGGGGACGGGGATTTGAGAGGAAACCTTGAATAGTATAGGAATGCCTCGGTGATTCCGGAAAGCCTTGAAAACGCAATAATTCAGCCACTAACGCTTAATATGTGCAAGAGAAAATTCCGACTAAAATACTAATTTTCCAATTTGGTACAGTCTGTACGAAAACAGCGTTTAAGATGGCGCTATTTCTGTGTTATTCCATAAAGAAAATTGTAATTAACACGTAAGCGCTCTCGTTTGGGAAGATTCAGTCATGTATGTGAGCCGCACCACAATCGGCGCGTCCCTAAATTTGGAGGAAAGAACGTGAATTCTGCGCGCTCGCTGTGTCCCCGTGTTTCACCTGTACAGCCGTACGTTGAAGCTTACGGGACGCGAAATTTGCGAACAGTCTGAATTCCCGCGACACCTAGGGACATAATTTCGAATTAAAAGTTTCACACTATAGTAGTTTTGTGACCTACAAAGTGATACAAAGTGATCCAGAATTAGAAGCGTGACGCCCTAACAGAGCAAGAATTCCCACTTCTCGTGGGAAACCGCGTCCCGTAAACGTTTGTGATCGACTGCACATTATTGTTTTCTACATTTACGCACTATGTTATGTGTGTCAGACAACTTCATTGTGTCGCTGTGGTATGCGCATGGAAACACTAGCTATTTACGTTTTAATTAAAAATTAAAAAAAATGTTCAGATCCCATGGCAGCTGCAGCCACAGACACCGGAGTATTTTTCTAAAATGAACTGAAGTGTTACACCTGGAATATACCTTGGGGTGTCATTGCAACGTTATCGTGACAGTGCAAGGTATTGGATCGAAGAAACAAAAAGAGTGATAGATCAGACAGAAAAATGGGGTGCATAATTTTTTTATGTTTTCAAGAGCTAGTGTTTGCCGTTTGTTTTTAGTTACAAAAGTGTATAATGTACTACAGGCGTTATGCATGGCACGAAATATGGGAATCCACTTGCGAAAGAGCTAGCCGTTGTAACTTGTTTCATTCGGTGAAGAATGGGGGTCTGGGACTAACACATTTGTTTTTTGAGACAAATTGTTAGTAGGCAGTTTTTCTTGCGACATCAAAGTGATGTATTTCTGCATACTGTTATTCAAGCGAAATTGAGTTTTTCCTTGCCTGAGTTGTTTTTTTTTTCATCAAGACATGGACGAACACCAACGGCAACTGGCTTTTTGAAAGAACTTGTTATGTCCTTTTCTTTACTAAATGAACATTCCTCGTATGAAGTTTTGTCTTGCGTGAGGGGACAGAAACAATATCGCGATCTTGGTCATGTTTTTTGCCGCTACCTGTCTATCGCACGATGTATAGCTTAGGACCTGAACGCAGTGTGCTGATACGCGTGAAAGAAAAAGAAAAAAAAAAGAAAAGAAAAGAAACGTGAATTTTCAGCTAAAACCCTCTTTTTTCAATTTCTCTCTGGCACTGTGTCAAGGATGTGGCAAATAATGCTTCGCTTTACAAATTTATTTCTACAGCCATGATCTTCTTTCAAACCGAGCCACGTTCAAGACGAGCGGAACCTTTAGCATCGTGGCATTTCCATGAAACCACAGAGCCCTTTAAGGAATTGACATAGACGGTGGCGCCATATTTTCCTCCAGATAGTATTGTAAGAAACTCAATAACATAGAATCACCAAAACGAAACCATAGGATAGTAGCAGGGCGTTGCCGTTCCTGTGGCTAATGTGCCTACTCCAAACTTTCCTATTTTTTACTTTAATTGTTATTGAAGTTCTTTCTTGACGAGGCGAATGCACATGTAGGGACCAAAAAGAAAGAAAGAAAGAAAGAAGAAAGAAAGGAAGAAAGAAAAAAAGAAAGAAAGAAAGGAAGAAGGTTGAACAAACTAAAGAGAATTCCTAAGTGAAATAAAATTTTGGATGAACCACAAATCGAATACCGCGGAATCTTGGTGGATAGAAGACAATAAGACAAGAAAGGCATGAACTTTGTCAGACGCGTGAAATTACCACGTTCGTCCTAAGCGACTACGGACGAAAAATTTACATTTGTATTTACCTTGAAACAGCCTCCACGCCCGTTTGTGAAAGTCTCGGTAAGTAGATTAGGGAGCGCGATTCTGACACACACGCACACGCACGCACGCACGCACGCACCACGCACACGCACACGCGCGCACGCACACACACACACATGCGCACACACGCGCACACACGCGCACACACACGCACACACACGCACACACACGCACACACACACACACACACACACACACACACACACACACACACACACACACACACACACACACACACACACACACACACACACACACACACACACACACACACACACACACACACACACACACACACACGCGCGCGCGCGCGCACACACACTAACGCACTACTGAGCAAAAAAAAAAAAGATGCACGAATGAAAACGAATCAGCCAATCTGCAACCGTGGGTTATTATCGCGCGAGAAAGGATCGAATGGTGAGAGGCAATTACGCGCTTCTGTCTCCGCATTAAACATGACGCTCCCGCGCCTCTTTCCGATCGCCCGAATGTGCAAACAAACATTCCGTACATGGACCAATGCTAATTTACGCGAGCGAACCACACTTCGTTCAGTAGGAAAGAAGCACATCAGTTGCCACACCTGGCCACGTGTACCATTATCGTGCGAGCTTAATTTGAACAGACAGAAGCTAAAAAAGGATGAGCTAGGAAAAGGAAGTAGACAAGCGAAAACAATGGATTTAGAGGCGATGGATAGAATGGTCTGCAGGCAAGCGAGAAGAAAAGTACTGAAACAACAATGGAAGAATCAATGGCCAAATTACGAAGTTCGGTGCGTAGAACCGCAGCTGGAGCTAGTGGTTTAGTGAAGGTGGTCGCAGCACGAACGCGCGCTGCTTGGCAACGAGGGAATCGTTAAGGGCTTTGCAGTACACGGCGAGAGAGACAGCTTTCTTCTCTGCGGCGGCGTGCTGATAAAACATGGGAGTGTTCTAGCGCGCACCGCGAAGTTGCGTGTGGCAATCGAACTTTAACTCCTTCCGCTTCTCGACCTTCCCATGGGAATGGGCTTGAGTGGATGGAAAAGCGAAGTGCCGGGGTCGAAGAGCTCGGAAGACCACGGGCAAGGTAGTAGCAGGGCAATGGGTGTGGCCCAAGGGGTGAAGTTACTTGCTGGGTCTTCGCATTTGACCCACTATATTACTGTTCAACGTTGTGGAAGCTAGGGAGTTCGCGCCAGCAAATCAGGATAGCCAGCGTGTTAGTGCACCCTTTTACCTTCGCTTTACATCTGCGATAGGGCGTCTGGCGTGCCGTGTCGTCTGCTGTCACCATCGGCGAGCAGACGACGACTATGAGCAAAGCGGCTGGTATGACATTGAAATGTCGTACATTGAAAACATTGAAATAGACAGTACGATTATTTCCGAGGGTTACGACAGTTTGTACTGGTGCGCTTATGATAGCTGGAGCACGGCCCGTAACCTCAGGAGCGCTGCACAGATGTACGAGAGACGAACTGTAGAGAAGTGAAGCGAAATGGAGACGGACTACCTTGACTCTTCTGTCGGTGCCCGAACCGCTCGAGCGCTGTAATTTTTAATAGAGGGGAGAGAAAAAGACGGGGCCCAGCAGAAATCAGAAGGAGTGAACCGGCTGACGGTGTGCGCGTCTCGAGAGGATTGTAGAACGTTTTCGCGAGCGCCTTCTCGGCTCGACCCGTGAAACGCTGCTGGTTCTTTCCGCCTCACGAGTCAATTCGGCTCTGTCTTTTCCCCGGGCGCAGTGAACAGACGGCTTCGGTGACGTTGGGGTGCTGTGGAATCAATACAGTCAGTCGGGTCCGCCGCGGTATATTTCTATCAAACAAAATTTAAAAAAAGAGGAGGAACGCCTCGTTCACCTTCATTTTCTGTTTGGAAGACATCCGAAGTCGTACTCACCGAACTCCGCCTCCGAGTGAGGTTGAGAAATAAAGGCATTAATTCCACAGATGCCGACGCGATTGGTAGAGACGCCGGTGGCAGCGTCGCTGGCACTCCAAGCACGACGCCGTAAGTTTAACACTGCAGCACGCCGTTAAATCGGCTCAGTGCCTGTATAAGAGTGGTTGCTTGCTTCTTTATGATGGGAAGCAGACGAGCTTTTACAGACTGTAAGGTTCTGTAGGAGAAGCAGACGAACGTTTCATGAAGCGCCAGTAGATTCTTTCGTGGCCCAAAGAATCCGGCAATGTAGAAAGAAGGCCTTGGGGCCTATTTGATGTGACAACCTTCGCGCACTTTGTTGAGTGTCAGGTACATAGTGAGCAAGACATTGGTGTCCAGGTACATCGTGGCTTTTACGTATATCTTTTTTGGAGGTAATTTAGCGCAAGTGATGTCCTCGTAACAGGCGACGAGAGAAACCTTGAAGTCGAGCAATAAGTAGTGCTTGAAAGGTGTAAATGGACCCTTTAAATTATATCACCAGTTGCTCGCGCCTATCTATTATGCTTATCTGGCCAGCAGAATATCGCTGTTAAAGACCCGCGTCGATAAAAAGAAAAGACTAAGGTTTTACTTGACTCATACTTCGAGTTCAGTTATCGTCGTGCATGCACACGAGACAGACAGGCACACGTTCACACACAATCAAACGACCAAAATAACTTACGATCCATATTAATTTTTGAATGTCATGTAGATCATCAATAACCAGGACATGCTTTATTACTATCATGATTATTACCTGATTATTATTGATAACCAGAAATGTCGCTACAAGTAGTACGAAGGCTAGGGCAAAATCTTGTTCGGCAACTGTTCAGATAGATTTGTTCACATTGATCTGGGTATCAAACCCCTTTCACCTGGTATATTAGACAATTTGGAGCATTCTAGTGCACACAGAACAACGAAAATGGCGCCAAACTGAAGCTTAGATCAGCGAAAAAAAAAAAAAGGGCAGCCGGAATGAAACACAGATTCGCTCGTTTAAGTAGCGCGCGCCTAAAACCGAAACCGTAAGTGCGGCTTTCTTCAACGTAGAATGTGCACGGATCCCAAAGGTAGGACAGTCTAAAGAAAAGTTAAATAAAGAAAAGTAGAGGTTGAGTAAAGGGCTCTATGTATAAGTAGGAATATTGTACTAAAGCAGGGTTAAGTTAAGATTGTACTAAAGCAGGTTAAGTTAAGGCGGCTCATCGAAGAAAGAGAAGCAATGTATTCTGGGGGAGCCTCTCTTCCGTCCCGAATAACGAACATGGAGTAACATGGAAAAACAAACCACATGGTACACTAATGCACCCCGGAAGATCTGTTCTTTCTTGTTTTTTTATTTTTGGTGTTTTTGTGTTTTGTCGATTCCAACCGCTCTCGACTCAATGCGCATTCTTGTTTTTAGAAAAGGACAACGATTTCTTCGAACGATTGAAAACGTGAAAAAAGCTTGCGGCAAGCAATCCGTTCTTGTTTGTACTGACAAGCTAAGTCTGAGTAGTGCGTTTCAACGACCAAGATATTACGAGTCACAGAATTTCCACCGGTTAGATATTTGGAAATTATAGTCATTAATGATACCGTTTGTCGTTCATCAGCCGGTGATTACATAAAAAATTACATAAACACTATTAATACTGCCAACATTGCTCATTTTTCAAGTTGACTGCTTCAAAACTGCTATTTATTCCCTGCGGTCCGGCATATTGCGAACGAGATGCAAACTGAGAGGGAGGCCCCTTGTGACATTTCTATATTGTCTCCATACTACACTGTACTACACTATAGTACACTGTACTACTTTTTACCACACTATGCTACACTATATGCAAAGTCGTCTCCCCTCCTTTAGTGCAAAGTAGCAGGTAATAAAATCTCTCTTTCGCCATTTCGTGTGTGCTTGCCCTATCAGACAAAGTACGTATAGCAGATTCCGCGTGATCCCACTTATTCTACTTCTTCCAGCTTTTCCTATAGGGCGTCGTCAAGGAGTGTCGCCATAACCACACCATCGGTTTATGTGATAATGAAAGTGTATTGGGTACTCAAGACAGAGGCGATTGATCAGAGGCGAAAGCGTAACTTGTCCAGAGATTTGGTGGTGCGAACAAAGCTTTTAGTTTTTATACATAAGGTATTTATTTTGTTTCTTTGTTTCTATATTTCTTTCTATGTTTCTTTCTTTCTTTCTTATTACTGGAAAATTTAGCTCCGTCTTCTAAAGGAGCCTATCGAGTATCTCTCCATGAAGTGAGCGGCAAAACCTGTTCACCGCACTCAGGCTGTTTTGAATTTCAAACAACTCACTCAAAGTTTGAGGGAGCGCACTTTTTAGGCCGTGATGACATTATAATAATAGCACACCACAGTAAAAGGCAAGTAAATCGGTATCCGCGTTACCTATATATATGGAGCAATATATATATATATATATATATATATATATATATATATATATATATATATATATATATATATATACAGTATCGCTAGTTCGCTCGTAAACAAGAGAACAAGAGGACTGACTTGTGAGTGGGCCCAGACAAGCTCCGGGTTTTCCTCTCTGTCCATGTGCTCTATAGTGCCAGTGTAAACAAGTACCGAATAGCCCGTAGCTCTGCCACTACCGCAGGTATTTCTCGCTGTCGAGTGTTTTCCACCGCCGCTTGCTCGAGCCGCCGCGGAATGCGCCCCTTGTTTGGCCTGTCCGCGGCGATCGGTGCAGCAAAACCGCGAATCGAGGACGCCTGCGGCTGTCGGAGCATTCCACATTCTATCGGCAAATCGACGCGTTCTTCTTTCTGGCCGGCAGGGTTGCGACGCGAGGAGAGCTTTGTAAACGCGCTTCCCACCACGCTGCCGATGTGGAAGCGCTACTGCCGAATGTACGCAGCCATCGGTTCGATTACCGGCCGAGGTGGTCGCAACATTTAGACGAGATCGAAATGTAAAGGAGGCGGAGGCCCACGATCTCTTTACGCTCGGGCCGTAAGTATCAATCCGGTGTTCAGCATTACCATAACCATCACAAATATCTAGGACGTAGTGGGCAGTATATGTTCGATTTGTCTATCATTCGGCAATTAATTCATCAATCAACTAGTACATAAAATGGCCATTCATTCTTCTTCTTTCTGGGGTTTCACGTGCCAAAACTAGTACTGATTATGAGGCACGCCGTAGTGGAGGGTTCCGGATTAATTTTTGATCACCCGGGGTTCTTTAACGTTCACTACAACGCAAGCACACGTGCGTTTTTGCATTTCGCCGCCGTCGAAATGCGGCCGCCGCCGAAATGCGGCCGCCGCAGCCGGGATTCGATCCCGTGACCTCATGCTCAGCAGCGCAATGCCTTAGCTAACTGAGGCACCGCGGCGGGTCATTCATTCATTCATTATTCGATAGGTCAGTATATCGGTCGCTCGAACAACGAATGTATGAATAAAAGACTGACTGACTCAATCAATCAATCAATCAATCGATCGATTGATCGATCAGTTGATAATTAGTGATAGATCGGCAAATAACGATGATTCTTTTCTGTTATTTTTTTTATTCGCCGCGCCACCCGGCCGCCGCTGGTGATAACGTAAACGTGGTGCCGTGGCATCGAGAAGCAGCGGAACCAAAACATAATTTATAGTTGAGAGCAATTGCAACTCTCCATCCCAGATATGCTTGACTGGTTGTGACGTTGCCTCTGAGCCAGTCCAGCTCTCTTGTAAGGCATCGAGGAAGTACGGAACCCCGATCGACTTATGACTTGCCATCTTGATTGCAAAACTTAACGCAAAAAAGAAGAAAAAAATCAATTTAGACACAGACACAGGAAACCGACCAGGACGAACGCTACTAGCAACTGTTTATTTCCATAAACATATCTCTAAGCACCCATATAGCCATATCTAGCCCACATATAATTTAATCTCATCATCTCCAGTCACACACCTAGCACACATCTATAGTCCAACAGTCAGTACTCTTGAAGTATGTTTGTTGTCCGGTTTAGCTGGAAACGCAAGGACATGGACGATGCTAAAAATTGAACGAAACACAAACAATTGATATGAGCAAGGATGCACACTATATATCCCTTCTCGTTTGTACGTGCAAGCAAGCTGAATGGTTCACGTTATGTTCAAAACGCAATGCTTGGCGCACTCCAGGCGGGTGAGTTAACGGGTGCTGTAGAGGACATAACACGAATCACATCATAACACCCTAATAGAGCTTTGGTAGCAAACTGGAAAAAGTCTGGTTAACCTCCCTGCGTTTCCTTCCTCCAATCTCTCTCTCTCTCTCTCTCTTGTTTTTCTTTTCTATTGGTCCGTGTGTAACTTCGTCCTGGCTTTGCAACAAAGTAGTGCTTCGGTGATGAATATTCACTAAGAACAGCCAGAAAACAGACCCCTAGTACTTCCGAAGAGTGTGGAGTGTCTTTGATAACAGTAAAAGTAGTCAACGTTATTTTCGTTGCTCATGAGTATAGGTACTACGTCGTTTAATTTCTGCCGAACCGAACGAACTCGCTGAATTCTTACTGACCTTGCCCTCGAAACACTTCACGGCCAGAAAAAAAAAAAAAAACACGAAAAAACAACAACCACGAAAAGATGAAGAAAATGCCGAATCGATTTTACATCTTTGACCGTGCGCACAATGATGGCCTATACCGTCACATTTACGAGTCCTCTCGACGCGCCGACCCCCATTGTTTAAACACGCTTTCGGTGTAGCGTTCGTTGCTCTTTCTTTCCCGTCTGCGACAAGAAACCGCTGATATCAAAACGACGCGCATTTCAAGGTTTCTCCTAGCAAGCAGTCCCCCTCCCCCCCTCGCCCCGTTTATCTTTATAACTTGTTTCCCCTTTAGTGACGATGCGAAGGCCGACCGAGAGTTGCCGCCATCATCGACCAAGCCTGGTCGGGCAAGCTGTTGCCAGCTCCATCGATCTTTGCTGCTGCAAACATAACTCGCTGAAGGATTTCTCGCGCTTCTGTGCCATCGGCGCTCGCGTGTGCTGGCCGCGCGCGTCCGACAAGAGCTGCGCAGCCCGCCTTTCGAAAGGACAGCGCGCACAAACGCCTTGAGAGAGACACGCACAAACGCACAACCCACGCGTACAAAACAGCAAAAGTGTTCGCGCGGACCTTCGAGAAAGCCGTGCGATCGGCGTTCTCCCAAGCCTGGACGGCCCAGGCTTGGCTGTAAAGCACACCTGGTGCTCTCGGTTCGCAGGTTCCGCCCCACCTCTCTCGCCTGCCTGTTTCTCCATCGGTCGTAAAGGAAAACAAGCCGAAAGAAATGAAATATCGTTTCTCTTTGCGAGGCAGCGAAAGGGAGGCAAGCCAGCGTCGGCGCGGTATTCAGGCTGCGGCGGTGCCGTTTCCAAGTCGACCGACGGCACCACTGTGCAGGGGCTTCTTCCGTATAGCGCAAGGCAACCGAGCCGTGACGGATGAAGAAGAGCGAGATGGCGCGCGATGCGAGTCCGTTCTACTGGTTTGCGCCTGCGCGACTTGCACAGCTCTTGCAGAGCTCCCTCGGGCCTGTTGGTTTTTCTCTGACCGCTATATAAGGAGAGCATGCCCGCTCGCGCGAGAGCAGCCACCCGAGACGCGCGTTTGTTCGAGATTTGGCAACTTGCGAGTGCGCGTGTAGGCTTGCGCTGCGTTCGCTCGTAAGGTTGCGCTGCGTTTGCTCGTTACCTTTCGGTTATCCCTGCACCGGTCTGAACTATAGGCGAGCGAAGAATGTTTCGTGGCTCAGTGGCGCAGTAGTGGCAGGGGTCCTGTAGCGCCAGGCTCGAAGCTTCAATACACTTTGGGTGGTTTGCGCACTTTATGACCATAGCAGCTGCGTTGGTGTTCTGAACGCGCGTACCGTGCTAATTAATGTACGTACTCAAACAGTTTGAGAAAGGAGTTGACGCATCGTGCAGATGTACCCATACGATTTGAAAAAGAGTTAACGTGTCGTGCCGGTGCACGAAAACAGCTTGAACGAATTGTTAACATGTCGCGCAAATGTACGTAAACGATTTGAACTAGGTATTAACGAGGGGTGCAAATGTACGCAAACGGTTTTAAAAACGAGTTAACGTGCCGGCACAGATGTACAGAAATGGCTTGAACAAGAGAGAGAGAGAGAGGTGGAGGATAAAGAAAAGACAGCGACGTTAAGGAGTTAACGCGTCATGCAGATGTAGCCAAACGGTAAAAAAAAAGAAAGGTGTTAACATGCCGAGCACGTGTGCGCAGACGTTTTGAAATATGAATAACCAGGGATTGGCCACTTCGAACAGCGGTGTATGTGCCGACAAACGTAACAAGCGTGGTGAATCCGACTTGATCTCCAGTTTCATAGTGATCTCCGTTTCATAGTGTCGATCTCACGCTCATCTTGCACTAATGAAAGAAATTGATGTAGGTGTAGAGAGAGAGGTACGAAAGAAAAGAGACAGGCAGGGAGGTTAACCAAAAAGGAAAATCCGGTTGTCTATGGACTTCCCTTTACTATGGATGAGGTGAAGGTAGAACGATAAGGAGAAAGTAGAGATATATCTGTATACATTCTTCTTACCATTTCTCCAGAAAGACAGAAAGTGCAGACACACAATCACAGCCGGTCACAATCACCGCACACTATCTCTGCACAGGATCACAGCCAGCACAATGTACACCAATTAAAAGCTAAAACCATTCTTAAGAAATGCAGAAGTGCATTCGTATATTTCTCCTGCGATGGATTGTGAGGTCGGTATTCCAAAATGGTTAGTTTTTGACAATGGTCTGTGAACCACGGGAGCTAGTGCAGTCCGCGGATAACAGACCATTGCCGGTAGAACGTAATTCTAGAGCAAAGGAAAACTATGTACGTACATAGTTTTCCTTTGCTCTAGAATTACCTTCTATATTTATATTTATTTGCACATATACGTTTTGTAATGGTCAATTTAGTCAGAGGACCAATCCTTTAACAAAAAGTAGTAGTAGTCACTAATATAGGTTTACTGAGTCTCCGTTTATTTCATCTCAATAAATAAACAAGTACGGGGTGGAAGTTTCTCTTAACACCCAAAGCTCGTTGATCCTTTCTCGTAAGTACCGCCCTGAGCGTCGTGACGTCGTGCAATGTAGTCGGGACCTGGTAACACTTCGGCCGCTTTTATGTTTTGTTCTGCCTGTTTGTTTTCTCATAAACAGTGATTAATGGTCTCGCTCTGTTACCACAGTCGTTTCGGTTGGTCGTTGAAGGGCCGCACGCAGAACGTAAATCTGCCCCATTACATCATACGCTATACCGTCAGGCAGAGCAGTAATAAAGATGGAATGTTACATAATTCTTCATGTCGGGTGAATAAAAAAATTACTCGAAAAAAATTTGGTGACTTGAAGAGGTCCGCGTTTTCGATAAACGAGAGTACGTTGTGTGCGAGGATTAATTCTGTTCGACACACACCAGAAAAATCTCTTCGACTGGACGCTACACATTTTGACATTATTGCGTTACTCATTCGGCTAATTGATGATGAAGTTAATACGTCTAAAAAAAACAATAAACGTGGGATGGTATAGAAGTGGGAAAGATGCCCGCGAATACACGCAAAATTGCCCCGCGACTGGCTGCTCGAGGCTCTATGCGTGTACTCGCGGGCTTCTTTCATGCTCGGAAAAGCACTTTTATGTAGCACGTATCGAGCACCAGAAAGCTGTATTGGGAGTTTTGCATGTTTCTCTACAATTTTCTCATTGACACTTTTCATGTAATTATAATGTTTGAGTAGCGGAAAATAGTCTTAGTATCGCCAAGCGACGGCAAAAAACATTACCTTTGTTCGGTTGAGCTACGTGGAATTTGCATATTTTTAAATCTTGGTGCATGATAGTTGGGACACCCTTTATAGTGTACTTTCACGGCCTTGCGCATAAAACATATTTCAGCTCATTGTTCAAGCTCATTTTGTGACAAACAATTAGGTAATAAAATTAGTCACGGATATGTGAGACGGAGTTAATTTGAATGTCTATCTTAATTTTTAGAACGTTTAGTAAGCGCCGAATGTAACGCATAAGGATACTCCTTTATGCACTCCCCTATTTTCTTCTTGTAACGCTTTTGGCCGTATTTTAGCAACGTTCACTAAAGTGACACGGCCGTCACGTATACATATTTGCCTCATGATGCAACAGCTTCAATCCCCACTGTTCTTACGTCTAATGTTACAACTACGGCGATATTGCACCAATAAGAAATTCAAACTAGTACCGAAGCATATGATGTAGATGAAAAATTACCACACTGATTTCGAGAAGGGACTAGTAAACTGTCGTTTTAGCCATCACAATAAATGACTATCCTCTATACATTAAGCAGTAATGACAAGAAAGATAAAAGAGGCATTATTTCAAACAACAACTGCAACATCATCAACAACAACGAGGACGACAGCAACCACAACAATAACAACAATAAATTACACATGACCAAGAATACTGTGGTTCATTGTTGTTTTAGACTAAAAAAGAGTTTTCATCACAACTGTCGGCCTCCCACAACTATTAAGTTGTATTCTGCTGATATACCCATCTTACCTAAACAAACTCAAAGAAGAAACTTCTACAAAGGTAGAATAACGCAAGACGCGTCTATAAACAATCCGTGGCCTATCTTCATATATATCTACAAAGGTTGAGCTCGAGGGCAAGCGACCTCGGGTCAGAACACCGAGGAAAGCCTCGGAATAAGCACGTGCTCGGCGTCCGCAACGCGCAATTAGAGCGGCCGGGTCATTTCGATCGTGTCACGCTGATGGGGTCGGTGTGCAGAGCCATCGACATCAGGGCCGATAACTGTGTTCGCCTCGTTTGTGGCTTGGCGCCAGAGTGAATGCACGGACTCTCGTCGCAGATGAAAGCTTGGTATGTCTCATACGGGTTCGTGACGAGCCGGCCATTGCGAGAGTGTGGAGTCGCGGACTTGTTTTGTGGAAGCATCGTTAACTATGTTCTTTACTCCTGCTAACGCTATACATGGTTGAGGGGAAGGGCTGTGTTAAGTAAGGGTGTTGGCTCGGGCTGTAGCTGATTGATTTCCGTTCTTCTTGTTACCGACTATTCAACTTGTAGTGATGGGGCGTTATTGGCTTGTGCCGAATTGTGGAAACTGCAGAAAGGGCGGTCTTTCTTACCGCGCTTGATTTTTCTGTGTTAAATTCATGTCCGCGAACGTTTGCAGAAACTCTTTATTCGTGTGTAATGCCCTAATTTCACTTCATATTAGCATCCTTTAATTATTGAACGATCTTCTAGCTTGTAGAAGGGAAGCCGGGGTCACAACGGACGGCAACATTTCCAACTACATCCAAATAAGTTAATCAAAGTGCTAAAGAGGAGCAATCAGACCACACAGTGTTGACTTCTTACTGCAGGGTGCAAGGACGTAACCTGAATATGGTTTATTTCTTTTTTTTTCTTTTTTGTTAAAGGGCCACTGAATTCGCGCAAAAATATTTTGCAACTGATTAGCGTAACATTCTTCATACAATATCAAGTTTTCTTCTGAATTTCAGAACGTCCCATTTTTTCCCGTACTATGTTCGGGCTTCAAGTTTTTGTGATTTTCGAGTTTAATTGTTTTTTGTGCGTGCGCTTTATGACCAAAATCGAGCTTTATATGCGTATACTCTGTAAGATTGAATTTTACCTTTCAGTTTCCATTTCGCAGTGCCAAAATTGTATCTGATTATTTTTCTGGGTTGGCATTATAACGGCCTTTCACAATATTCGTAACTGACTAAACCATTTATTCATTTTTTTTATATGATTTCTTTCTTCATATGCATTCAAATTCAGCGCCACCTATCTTTTGAATTCCAAAAGCGCGTGTGAGCTTTAACTGTAAACCCACAGCTGGGAATCGAGAATAAGCGTCTTTTGCTCCAGAACGCTCCTTATGTATTTCATGACTATGTTCATTTAGTTATAATACTTCTCAGAATAGATATGCTTCAGTATAAGCTATTGTTAGACGAGTTGGTCGCGTTTCTTCTTGTGTGTGTGGGTGTGCTTTTTCGCGTGCTCGGATTTGTAAGGAGCTTTAGGAGTGGAAGGCGCGTAAGGTTAGGCAACGCTATCGGCCGCGCGTGTGTTAAAAATGAAACACAGGGCAAGCTATGTCGTTTGGTTGCGTTATTTCTAGGGCTCCCTAAAAGTGCTTGTAATTGATGTGATGCGCAGGATTAAATGCAAGCTTTTCCGAGAAAGTATTGCACGGCTTTTCGTAACGATGCGCGAAGAAGGTACAGCGAAAGGCTGTGATACGCCGCGTTGCGTCGTAAAAGCAGTTTGTTGCGTAGTATTCATGATAGACTGGTGGAGGGCACGCTTGGGCACGTCGCAACCTCTTCGCAGAAACTGCTTGCATAGTGCTGTTCGCTTTCACCCAGTCTCAGCAGCGGTTGGGTTCAAACTCGAGTTCTCCTGCCATACATCCAGAGCCGCTCAATATTTCCACTCACTGCTATCTATCTATCTATCTATCTATCTATCTATCTATCTATCTATCTATCTATCTATCTATCTATCTACTATCTATCTATCTATCTATCTATCTATCTATCTATCTATCTATCTATCTATCTATCTATCTATCTATCTATCTATCTATCTATCTATCTATCTATCTATCTATCTATCTATCTATCTATCTATCTATCTATCTATCTATCTATCTATCTATCTATCTATCTATCTATCTATCTATCTATCTATCTATCTATCTATCTATCTATCTATCTATCTATCTATCTATCTATCTATCTAATGATAGCGTAAATAGTCGATAGTCAACCCTGTGCATCGGCAATGCCTATGTTCCAGCATTTATTTATTTGGTTATAACTACAATTACCATTGCTATGGAAACATTTGGCGAAAGGCAACGCCGACGAGTGATTGCACCGACACAATGTGTACACAGGATTGAACAAAGTTTCGTTGAGAAGAGTAAATAGGCCTGCGGGTGCGTTGGGAAAAGAGAACCAAGGCAAACGGGCAACGGGCAAGTACAGCCCGCGCAACGCAGCTAAACGCATCGATTTTTGGTTGAAGTTCCAGATCTGCTCCTGTTCTCTTCCTCTAGACCTCTTATAGACTTCTATAACGTTTTCTTAACAGACGGTCTATGATGCACCTAAATTTATCCATTTAGTATTGCTATTTTTTGTAATCGCGCACTTCGGCTATCACCCCTCTTTCTGTTGCGATTGGCAGCTGCGCGTTTGTGCAGGACGTTCTAAAGTATGAATGCTTCCTTCCTGCGTTTTTCGTTCATATAATATTGTAGGGTGTGTTTTCTTACAAGGTATATATTTACACTACGGCTCACATTGAGACCTTATATTTGCCCTTTCTATCTCTCTCCTTGCCTGCTTTCCTCATATTGACGGTTCTTCCTTTCTTACACCATTGATTTTGCTCGCTGCCAAGTAAAAAGGTGTGCGTCACCAGAGCAACGTTATTAGGTTCCTTTAATTTTCACTTTCCCTTTAATAAATAACGATGGAAACTCGTTAAAATGCGAGCCAAGGTATCGCGAGTTTATTCATGTTAATGACAAATAATACACAAAAACGAAGAGCCTCTGTGAGCTCAATCAAATGCAGAACTACTTTCTTTTCTTTAAAACTCAGCGTAGAATTTCTCTGAACTTCCTCTTCCCTACGTCCAGCTTTAGAGACAACTAAACCTGCCCATGCAACAGTTTGACATAACCCGAAGTAGCGCGAATTCACAGAGACAAAATTGGGCGATATTTCATGAACGTGCGTGTGTTTTCCGCTATTGCTGGAAAGAAGGAGGGGGGGGGGGGGGCGGGGGGGGGGAGGGGAAGCGCCTACAAATTCTCTTCTGTATACGGACTCGACAGACTCATTCGCTAAGCCAATAATAAAATTGGCAAGAGGAGAGAGGAATATAGAAAAGACGGGCTTACACAAGAAGAACGTGAGAGAGTGTGTGTGTGGGCGGGGGGGGGGGGGGGGAAGAGGGGGTGCCCTGGACGTTGTCGGGACAGCCTTAAGCAAGTTAAAGGTCGACACATTGCGGTGGAATAAGACGATGAAAGCGCGCCGCGTGGGCGTAGGCGATCAATGCTAACAAGTTTAGTCCAATCAGTCGGGCCGTCGTCGTCGTCGGTATGGAGTCTCGGCTGAGAGGCCGCTGCTGGGCGTGCTTGATCTGCTCTTTCGGCACACAGAAGGAAGAGACAGGGAGCGGCGCATATACACGGTGCTTCGCATGTAGAGGGGAAGAGGCGTGTGTGTGCGGGATGTCGATGGAATGAAACAGCTCGCGTGTACTCCACCATTTTATCGTACCGCTTACTTTGGGAGATCATCAACGTCGGACACGTTCTTGGTTTGTTCTTATTGAATCGAAGAGGATGTGTTGGGACTAGCTATATGGATACGCTGTGGCGATGGAGACGTTCGTTTCTTTTTTCTCGCTTGGCGCTTGCCTGTCGTGCTTGTCGTGGGCATTGTGTTTGTGTGGAAGGAGGGGGGGGGGGGGGGGGTTGTATACGCGTAGATATGGCGACACCCCAAATTCTTCGTGTATACTACGTTCCAGGAACAATGTGGGGGTGTCATAACGGTCCAGCTCGCCTTTGTTTGAGTTGGAAGACGACACTAAATAATGAGGTATGTGTAATAAAGGATTAGTCTTCAGCTTATCGGTGTGGTGTCTCCTAACATAACAATGCGAAAATGTTCCAAACGCCAGGGGAACTCATACTTGAACGTTTTTTTTGTCACTGCCTTTATTCAAGTAATGCTTGCGTTTACTCAAGTAAGCTTACGTTGAGTAAATTTAGTGATAAAGAACGTCGAAGTAACATAACAATGTTATTGTCGAAATTGGATGGACCGCCGAGCCGCGAACTGAAGCGAGCGTATGAAAGGGGCACGCAGCCGGTTACATTTGCACACTTTCTGAGGCGTAATTTGAACCGCGAAAGAATAATAGGCAGCGCACTTCCTGTCTTGCTTCGCCGGTTGTTCCTTGCCCGACGCGTTGTGGTGTGTTTATTAAGACCTACTAATGCCAGAATTTCTCTTTTATTGAAGTAGATGTAAACGCATAAAAAGTTATATTTTAAGCAGGGTTTAGAAAGCTTCAGTGCCCGGTGTTTATGTGGCAATGTGCATCACGGCACTCTACGATAAATACAAAGTTGCTTATATTTTTTACGTTTATCAGCCCAAAAATAATCGAGTACGCCTCTGAGGTGTAGAACAGTTACACCAAGCAGAACATTATTTAAAACACATTCAACGGAGAGTTGTTAGACGAAGTTATCATAAGGTTATAATGATTTACTCCCGTACAGAGCTTGTGATCGATAAGAACATCGAGTCACTTGATTGCCAAATGAAGAAATTCGAACTACTTAACGTTGAGCAAGTTGGTAGGAATTCGTGCTACTGAAAGAAAGATGTGCAGACACAAGAAGGAAAGATAAAGACAGCGCAAAGTCTGATATTGAGTTCCTTTGAGTTCTTACTGGAAGTTCAAACTTCTTACTGGAAGTTGGCGCTTCATAATTGCCCGTGCGTATTATCAGTACACAAGACATGCACGAAATCATTAGACGCGTGCCCTGGCGCCTTATTTTTCAGAAAAACACCTGACACTCTTAAGTTTTCTCTTCTTCGGCGCAGTGTAGCTAAGTAGCTAAGTGTGATAAGTTTGCCAAAACATAACTATCACCATGGTGCTTTTATCGTTTTCGAAATAGAGCTGTTACTTTCTCTGTACTTAGCATGTCATATCTTTTATTTTCCTTGCGTTAGTAATGTTTTTCTATTTAGAAATGTATATCTAATGATGCCGCCTGTCATTCTTGGACCGATCTCCTACCCGCTGTGTCTGATTAAAAAATGTCACAGTTTCGCCCTAAGGGCGAAGCAATGAATGCGATAGCAACACAGCGATGTCATACGAAGTAAGGTGAGCGACTTTGGTAGCAATATGAATTGTAGTAAACATGAGCTGATTAAGTAAGCAGGTGTGCTGCGGCGTAAGTAGACCGACATGAAGAGAGACTCGATGACCACGAGAAGGCGCGTGTGAAACGGTGGTGTTGATGAAAAGCGCTTCTCGTGGGCAGCGCGTGCGAAGGGACACACCTGTAGCGCTGCACTGCCGATCCGGGCAGCATTGCATGTGTAGCGTGCGTTGGAAAATGTGGCCCGACTATTACTAACTGAATGAACAAGCGTGGTGTGAGCGCGCACAAACAAACGTGAATAGATCACACTGAATGACTGCAGACAACGACTGTCAAAACGCTGGCAGCAAGCGCATATATACGCCGCAGCGGCGAAGGTACGTGCGGTCTATCGCTTCAACGGAAATTGAGCGGCGAATGCACGGCGCATAAAGGTCAGAGCCGTGGGGAGATAAGAGACCGTGCGGGCGAGACGAGCGCGGTTGTTGGCAGAGAAGAAGTGCGCCCCCCCCCCCCCCCCCCCCGCTCCCTCCGGCGCTGGCTTCCGGCTTCCTTGCTTGCGCGTGGGAGATTGAGTGCGTTGGCTCTCCGTGATAGCGCGCGTCCCCGCACGCTTCCGCTCGGGCATACGGCGCGCGGCGAAGATTTTATCTATAAGGAACCTCACGGCGACGGCGACGCCGACGACAGAAATGCGGTTGAAGTGTCCATATAATTGCTATCGCAATAAAAAAAAGGGATTTATTAGGCCATTGTTGCGTCGCGCCCGAGTCGACCGACAGGGAGGCCTAGCGTCTTGGTGGACGGCGCAGTGAAGTAGGCAGAGACGGCTTCTTCCGTGTGAAAGGGCCTGGCCAACGTGGCCTTTATTTTTCTTATATATGATTTCACTACAAGTTTACATCATGCCATTGGCTGTTACACAGGTGGCGGGATCACACTTGATTAGCCCAATGAATTCATATAAACTCACAGACATGAGGGCGTAGCTCCATCATGCCAACATATTGCAGATAACAAGTCTTGATAGTGAGTGCTATTATGAAACCAGTGGACAGCACAACACTACAACCATGTCGCTTTTACCTTTTTTTATATGGTGATACTCACTGTAAGAGGCTTCAGGCAAAGCTGCATGCTTTGGATTGGCGAACAATGTCATTAAGGACACTTTTTTGTCCAGGGTCATAAAGAAGAAAAATAAAAAAAAGTGCGACATGCGCAATAGCACGGTTTTCGGAGGAATCAGAAATATCAAAAAGCACCGAATTTGATTACTGTAACCTTCTTATTTCTTCTTTTTATTCTTAATATTATTATTGTTCATTCATATTCTTCATGCTCTTCTGGAATCGCACATATACTTGCTGCGTGTGTTCTTTTTTTTTCTTATTCTCTCTCTTTTTTTTATAGCGATTTTGTTGCTCTTGTGTCTGGGTACGCGAGTGTTGTGCTGGAAATAGAACACTCAAAAAAAGTCTCAGTTAATAAATTCCCGGGAATATTTATACTTTGGGAACGCCCAATAACATTTGTTTTGTTGGCGACCTTTAGAATTGATGTGACCATTTTTCTGTTTGTTGCTTCTGTATAATCATCGCTTTAATCCCAACGATCACATCAGAGGGAAGGAGTTGCCGGTGCCACCTACTGGCGTCAACATCTCCTTAAATGCCATGAACAATAAAGAAAGGAAGAAAGAAAGAAAGAAAGAAAGAAAGAAAGAAAGAAAGAAAGAAAGAAAGAAAGAAAGAAAGAGACAAACAAACAAACAAACAAACAAACGAACAAACAAACCAGGCCCGGAATAAGCAGCACTAACTCTTACAAGTATTCAATGGCATACTTACATACCAACTTGTTAGATACCTCCAAAGTTGATGAAGTCTGCCTTCAGTGCTAGAAAAGAAATGCGTGACCGATAGTGGGATGAAACCTCTGTCTTCCAGCACAGCATCCCAATGCTCCAATCTTTAAGCCAGGATCACATGCATGCTTCTGTCGTGCCAAAGTCGCTCACTGAAACGTCTGACGCTCATGACACGTGGCAGTTTCTCATTAACTTCCCTCGTTACAGCTAGCGCTTTGGTACGCTGTGTTAGACTGCACTGCCTTCGGAATTGGCCCACATCTTTTGCGAGGCGAATACCTACGAACGCGTGAGGCCCGCTTATAATGCTATCGCATTAAAAAAATATGTTCTCAAAGTGCCGATTCCCAATTGAGCTTGTGAGAGAATGCAAACTTCGTCATAAGGTCCTATCGTGCTCAGAAGTTGCCACGGTCGTGAGCTGCCACGATATGGTCAAACTAGCCACCGAATCCGCTCTGCTTTCTTTCGCGCCATATGCACTGGTGAACACACTGTCTTTCAGCTTTCAAGAGACCGAAAAGAGGGGAGGGGGTCTTTCATTATCTCACGCTCAAAACGCTCGGCGAAAAATTGCGAAGCACAGCAACCAGGGCAAGCCAGAGGCAAGAGGGTTTCGAGGCTTCCCAGGGCGAACAAGGGGCGGCCGAGCGACCTATACCACCCGGCAATCGACGGATATGAGATCCTTTCTTTAAGTGCATCGCGGGAACCCAATTAATGAGGACCTTGGTGAGCATGCCGTTTTCTGTCCGAACTTCATGTTGTACGCATGCGCTGAAGTCTCGAGCGAGACAGACGGCCCCGGGCGTCAGTAATGCAGCGATTGTCGTGGCTGAGCTGATTCCGTCTGTTGGTTGCGTTCGGGCGTCATTCCGCGACACGCCGTGCACGCGCCATCTCGATGTATGAGGAAGGAGATATGGATAGATAGACGCAGAGAGAAAGATGTGGCGAGAGAAAGAGGGAGCGAGTCGTGGCACATCGGCAGCGCAGAGAAGCGCCGAAAGCAGAGATGGCTGGTAGGGGATTCACTGGGATTCTCGGAGCATTAAGGAGCGTGTGCTGCACGCCTTGAGAAGCTCCCGGTGTAGCGGCTCGTAAGAGCCGTTGGTGCTGCTTCTCTTGAGCTGCAGCCACAAATGATGGCCTCCTCACGCTCGCCCTTCCTCCTTTCCCACCTCCGTCTGAGTCTCGGCGCTCCCTAAGAGCGAGGCTGACACGGCGGCGGCGGCGGAGCTAGAATGAAGAAGGCGGCCGCTCCTAATCCACACGGCCATCGCGCTACGCGGAAAGGTGATTAATAAAGGCAACAACGCGCCGTGTGTGCCACGCTCGTTGTAGGAGATGGCTTTTAGTACCCCCCCCTACACACACACACACACACACACAAGCACGCACACCCGGCCCACTAACGCCGCCACCGCCGCTCTATAACGACGGAGGCGCGCTCGCGCCATTAGGCTAGCGCGGCCGGCGCGACACGGCCGCGCACTGGCGAGCAAACAATGCATCGGAGGCTCGGGCCAAGCACCCGCGAGCCTTGGGCCAATCAATGTTTATGAGGAGGACCCGCTAATCGCGCTCCATATTTCTCGCCATCGCGCCTTATTAATCTTTTTTCTTCGCTGCGCGGGACAAACGCGTATAGTGTTCCTTGAGGGTGCGTGACTCGAGCCGAGCTGAGAGCTCCGGCTTCGAGAAAGAGCGAAGTTATAGCGAGTGAGTGTTGGTTCGTGTTATCTTGTGCGTGTTCGTAGCGCGGCGAATAAAGGGAAAGGGGGCGGGGGGGGGGGGGGGGGAGGCGAATTGATGAAGGTGTGGGAAATGCAAAAAATGTAGGTAAAGTTCCGAATGATGATAGTCACGAGACATAAATACTGAAGTTACATTAGAGAAGCGACATCAGACAATTTCGTTACTTAGAAAAACGTTTTGATTTGTGAGCGACGACTGGCGTTCAACGTGACATCGATGCTCTCTCAGAATCCCGCGGTCTCTCTCCCCGCGCGCTCAGGATTAAAGCTATAATTGGTTGTCCCGTTCTCGCTCGGATATAAGCTCCACGCACTGAGTGTCTATGAGTAAGCCGTGCGCGATAGCAGCCCGTAATCCTTACGCCATTGATAATCGTTGCGTGTTGTAGATCGGCTTCGTCTTCGCAGCGGCAGGGAAAGAGAAGATGCTGTACGTCGACGCGCGGCCGTAAGCGCGACAGCCGAGGCTCGAACACACTGCCGTACGGTGACTGAAGAGAGCAATTTTCGCCGCTCTCCGTGCGTGGCCGGAGGGGGTCCGGATATTTGCGAGCTTGCTGCGAACAGAGGAGGAAGGAAGCGGACGTCCGGGCAGACAAAGGGCGTTTAAGTGAGCTAGGCGCCCTCCGGCTAAGTGAACAGAAAATGCGCTGCAGAACAATGTGCTTTCGAAAGGACTTCCATGGTTGGCCGTGGCTGCGAAAAAGAAGTTAACAGGCGCGCGTAATTTGAAGGCTTCGGGCCCCACATTTGCGGCAGTCAACCCACATTTGCGGCTGTCGTTAGGGTAGAAAGACCGAGTGCCGTGCATTACGCATATAAGCGGGCGATTTGTGCAACACTAACAAGAGACCGTTCTTTCCATTTGGGAATTTCCATGCTGGGGGGGCTTCGTTCATCAACGCGACGCTGCTAAGTGTGGTTGTTCTTGCTAGATCGTGAGAGTCGTTCTTTAACCTTGTAGCGCGTTCGTTTTCGGCATATATTTTTTTTATTACGAAAGCGCTCTTGTTTGTATTCGCCTGTTCCAACGTATTTAGATGCTGTCATAATTTCTACGTAAGCGTAGGGGCAAGAAAAGGTGGCTCGTTGCGTGCTTCAAGGGCGCTATGAAGTTTACGGATCGGCGTTACTAACTTAATTACCGAGATCTGCAACTCCCGTGCTATCGCACATGTATGCAGAATGAGAGTGTAAAAGAAGAATATTTTATCATATTCAAGAGTCAATAAGGCGACGTATATTACAATTACCCGTAAACTAACGTTCAACACCACACGACCTATTTGCGTTGCGTTGAGCGTTTGACAACATTAACAAAAACAATAAAAATACATTAAAAACAACAACCGAAACAAAATTGAAAATTGCAAAAGTCAGTCATTTTGTAAATCTGTTTCTTTAATTAAAAACAGTGGCATGAAATGAAGGAACTGAACTAAAGTTATCGGAAGTGTACGCTCAAAGGAGGCATGCACGTTCGACGAGTGGCTATTTCAAGAATAACATTGTTAATATAATAATAAAATAATAACATAATAATTAGTTAATGAATAAATAATATAAAATAGGAACAGTGCTGCTTGTTGCAAGTTTTAGTTCTTAATTGGCGTCGATACTTTCAATATGCTGTCCTGAACTGGCAAGACACGAGAATTATAGGGGTGGGCTTCTCCTCCTTAAGACTATTATTGTGGAGAAGCAGCCTGCTCAGGTACCCATGTGGCTGCGCACATCTTCGAGACATTATCAAATATAGTATGCCTTTATGCGAGTCGTTGAATACTTTTCAGAGTACCTGCATGAACGCTTGTAGAATTTTTCTGCGTGGCAGTTTGTTCATAACGCAAGGACCAAGATCAACGTCGGCCCCCCAAATGCCTGCGCGGCACGCTTAGTTCGTGCGATGGATAAGCGCTGCATTTGTTAAGTGGATCACTCGTCTTGTCATGTGTTTATTGCAGCACCTGCACTAACGTACTCGTAAAAGCATGTTTGCTTGTTTCGAGAATTTGGTTTCCTTCTTTATATCGCAACGCAACTAGTAGAAATACAGTAACCGAGATACGCGAGACATCAACCCTTTCCAGTACAGGTAGCTTACGGCAACAAACATTTGAAACATGTGTCTTCCTTAGACACATTGACGCTCTCGGCAACGGTGTGGCAGACAGCGACACTCGGAGGTGAAAACATGGCGTCAATTACGTCATTCGCTACCCACTCCACCGGCGCACCTCCGGTCTGCCCATGTTCCGTGGAAAAGGGTATCGTAGCTGAGGTGTTTCGTTTCCAAAGTTGTCTCAAGCGTTCATTTATCGGCGCTTTATTACTGACGGGCACAAGATCGATGCGCAGCATTACTTTCTCGAACACCTCACATCTATCAGCAGTGGCAGCAGCGGCAGTAGCCGTATCGATCGCGACACCAGCTATCTACCCCTTCCTTTCGCGAAAACAAATAACCCTCTTCCTGCAATGCACATCTCGTTTGAGCTGTCCGCGTGTCAGAGCTGCCTCGCTTACTTTCGGAGAACGACAGGCTTCCGCCGGCAATTGTTTTGATTTACGGTGTCACTCGCAACTTGAGAACGACGGAGCACCCGAGAAGATCACTATATACGTTTTCTGCCTTCTCGAGATGGGACAAAGAAAAAAGGGGAGAGAGTGAGAGGCCCGCAGCGAGTATTGCTTAGTTCGCTAGAAAAAAAACATGCTACTTTCGCTGAAGTGACATTCCGCGAGAAGGAAGAATTCGATCCGTTTTGGCCCGACAAAGACCATGATCATGCCTCATCGAGCGAGAGAGGTCCCGGGGGCGCATTAAATGCTCTTCCTTACAACTTGGGGCGCGAGAGACTGTATCAAGATGAAGTCTTTACGTAGCAACCCCCCCATCTCTCCGCTTCGGTAGCTTTCTCATTTTCACTGAAGGCCCTTCTTTTTAATGTATTCTTATTACTTCCCTACAAAGGTGAAAGCAAAGACGCGACCTGCGAGGAGAGGCTAGATGTAAGGGGAGGGGAGGGGGGGGGGGGGCGTGACGTCCTGGCCTTTCTCCTCGTGTGCCGTCAGCGCGTTCGCTCATTTGCATATCTTTACTGCTGCCATTGAGCAAACTGAGGCGCCTGGCGGAAAGAATGCAAGCGTAGCAGCACGCGCTCGCGCGCGACTCCGGCTTGCTTGCTTGCTTGGCGCGGCTGCTTCTTTGCAGAGCCGTTCGTCGCCGTCGTTGTCGCAGTGGCTTCCGCCGCGCTGCCCCGCGCCTTTTATTTTGTCGCCTGATGGCTGCACAAAAGGGGGGGTGCGCCCATTACGCGAAGGAGCGCGCACAATGCCTCGCGGCCGGATGGGCACTCCGTGCCGCATGCCGCGTCGTCGAGCGCGACGCAGTCTTGGGCGGTGTTAGCGAAAGAGTACGCCGATGGAGGCTATACGCACTGTTCCCACTAAATGCGCGCAGTGATGTGGAAGCTCGAGCCGCTATAAGCTAATCGAGGGACGAATTTCGAAGATCTCACACAGCTGGACGTTATGGAGGTTTACCTTGCACCTCCATATAAAGTGAATTAATTTTTTTTAAATACACTAACAGCTTAGTGCACCTTTATAGTCCACAGGAAGTCTGCAAAAAGTTTATGTATTATGACTTTATCTAACACCGTAACTCCGTCTTACCAGCTGGCTGTGTCTTGTTGATGTTTAGACAAACGAAGAATTATAACATACTTCGAAATAAAACATATACATACAGTCTGCATATCACAGTTTTTATCGACTTGTCATTCTATCTTTATATACGACATAATTGGGTGCTGGTCAGTAAAAAAAAAAAAATACTTCTTCTGCGGAGCTCCGCCCTCGACGACCAAACCTGGGCGACCCAGCACGCCCGTAAGGCGGCGGCAAGGCAAGCCCTCGACGTCCCCTCATGGGAGGCTTAGGCCCGGCCTTCTTAAAGTGCTGGTTCCGCAATAAATGTTTATTCCCCCCCCCCCCCTTTTTTCTCGCGATTCTCTCCCTCCATTCAAATTCCTTCCTTCTCTCTCCCACTTGCTTTCACCTAGCGAGACACGTGTGAGGCAGCACATGAAACGTAATCGGGATTTGCAGAGGCGCGGGCGCCATGGTCCATTCGCTGCTGCCACCGACGTAAAGAAAAGCCCATGCGCCTACAAACGAACAACTGCTGCAGAGCAAAACCATGCTTTCAGAGTTCGATCAGTGATTGGATGAAACCAGCTCTATAGATTCTGCGGCGCTGCACGCAATTAGCGGGACGGAGTAAAAATGGAGGAAGTGGGAGGAAGCGAAGGAGGTGTTCAAGGCACCGGCCACGATGAAGCACCGTCGTCTCTCCTCCCCCGTCACCCGAAACCACCCTTTCCATCCTTCTCCCAGAACCTTGTCAATGCACTTAGCTCTGTTCTGGTCCACTTATCTCGATGTCAGTGTCATTTACAACGGGCTCGTCTTTCACCGCGTGCACGCGGTAAGCGCGAAAGAAAATTTTCACCATCCGCTTTCTTTTTCTTTTCGGTTACTTTTTCTCGTGTTACGTGCATGCTTATACGTGATGTCGGAGCTACATCTTATCTTATTTTCACTCGGTTCCTTCAGGATCGCGCGATGCTCGCTGGGGCATCGTCACTGTTTGCCGACCCTTCTTTGAACAACGCTTTGGGGCGGGGGCGTGGGAGGCGACCCGAAATGTATCCGCGTCGCGTTCGTCTTTTTCGTAACGCCCGAGTGGGCTCAGCGTCTAGTGCGCTTCTGAGCTCGCGCCCTGCGCGAGCTGTACTAGTCGCGCTTACGAGTGGGCTTACGCCACATCTATCACCTCCGCCGGTGGGGCGCGGCTCGCGCTGTCAGCGAATGAATGACAGGATTGCGTAAGAAGACAAAAGGAAACCTGTTTCCCTTGTTTTTGCCCTTCGCTTCTCGTCTACGACAGCAGTGCAGTTCGCAGTGGGACACAACAGACGGAGCACTTGTACTCCTCAAGAGCCTCCAGATTGGTCGTCTTGCCAATCGAAGTGTGTGTATAGTTTTTACTGAGCCCTACTGTTTGGTCTGAGGTAACTGAGTTGAAAGGATGAAGAAAAAAAAATCAAGAAAAGATATTATGTAGAGGCAACGTACACCTTGGAATCTTTTACGAATGTTTTTGGTTGCCGCATCGGAATGGCTGACAGTGCAGCCTGTGATACTTGCGGCAGCGAGGAAACAGTCCAACATCCTGTGTCACCCTGACTGACAATGACATCCTGTGTCATTGTCCCCGCTACAGCTTCCAGAGACAGTCGCTCGTGACGGAGTTGGCACGCCTCGACGACCGGCCATTTTCTGAGCAGACGATCTTAGAATGCCGGCTCATGCGGTCTTCACATCAGAAGGCGACGAGGGCGCTACTGAAGTTTCTCCGGTCAAGCGACCTGTCTGAACGACTGTGACACATCTGAGTTCCTTTGAGTGTTTTTTTTTTTTTTGTCTCCCTTTCTTTCTATGTGTGTGCATTTTTCTTTATATTTCGGTCTCCCCTTACCCCTTTCCCAGTGCAGGGTAGCAAATTGGATATCTACCTTCCGGTTAACCTCCCTGCCTTTCGCATCTCATTTATCTCTCTCTCTCTCTTTAGAATGGATGGGAAGCAGGTAATTGAATGCTAAACAACGATTCGTCTCCGGTTTTGCGGCATATAAATTACTTTTCTGCGTGGGAAGGTGCGGAGACCCTAACGTCGCGAACGCGAATTAGACTGTCTTCGGGATCAGTTTACTTCGCTACGACACTCACTTCCGTATTCGGAAATGCATCTTAACTTGAAGTCCATACTTGACTTGATCTAAATGACGCCTGTCGTGAACACGCCGAAGGAAACGAAATCAGCGTCCTCAGCACGTTCATGCTAGGCGTTCTTTAGATCAATTCAAGCATGCGCTGTAAATTAAGATGCATTTCCGAATACGGGGGGTAACTCCAGGTTCAGCCTATTTTACTCGATAAGACGTAGACCAAGAAGACGTGCCGAACCCTGGGAAAGAAGGCACAGAAAGTTCTGCTTTCATAAAGGAATTATGAGCTTGAAGGCTCATATTAGTTGCTGCGGGGATATTTAGGCAGCTTTTGGTTGTTTCACTGCGTAATTCGGCAGAGAACAGAGCCGGCAAGCGGCACACATTGATATATAAGCCGATTAGGTATACGAGTGCTGTTCTGTGTGCGCGCTTTTCGGCGAAACAGCAGCAGTGAGTAGGACGAGTGGCTCTGATGCGGCAGGTGCGTGGTTTGATCCCCAATGCCGGACACCCACCGGTTTATAAGACGATTACAAGCAGCCTCCTGCCAGGCGTCCAGCTTTCCAAGGGTGCGTTGCTTTGGAAAGATTCGTAAGATCCTTGCTGTGCACGAAAGAAACAAGACAAAGGAAGCCCCAAACAACTCTCGAAAGAGGACTCTTGCCATCCCGTGCCGCCAACTTCCCAATATAATTATGGGTAGTTTAGCGCTAATTATTACGCGGACACAAAAGAACAAAGTGAACACGGACTGTGTTCTTTTGTGTCCGTGGATTAATCTGCGCCAAACCAGCATAATTATAATGCAAGACCAATAGTCAGTCCCTCCTGGAGGCAACTTTTCAACATGCGGGTAACCTTACGAGCGTCTGGAACTCCTGCAGTAGCCGAGCACCAGGCCTGGAGCGCGCTTGTACCAATTTTACCGGTGGGTGCCCGGTGGCAGCCCTCGTGTGCCTCCCACAGCAGCAGCGGATGCTCGCGTGACTATTTCACCAAAAGTGTGGTGGGAACAAGGGCCGCCCAGAGACCCTAGAAAATCTCTATAGGGCCCCCCTTTAGAAAACACACGGAAACAATAGAGCGCCAGGTCGTGGTACATCGCTACCCGTTAGAGAAAAACCGGTGGGTTTCCGGCCGCACCAGGATTCGAACTCAGTACCTCCCGCATACGAGGCGGACGCTCCACCATTTCACCACCGCTTTGGCTGCATCATCATTATCATCATCATCATCATTCACGATTAGCCAAGTCCGGGAGAACTTGCAAAGGAAAGCTCCACTTTAAATCACCTAGTGGCACAATTAAAATATTTTTCAAGCGCCAACGGGAACAACATTAGCTGTAGTTCTGCGACGACGATTACAACAGCGTCAGGGAGTGGTTCTTAGAAGGAGCCTTTTTGCCTTCCGTGTTTTAAATTTGGGTTATCGTTGCCATGATGACGCGGTGATGATAATGTTCTTACATGGCGTATGGAGCCGACAAATCCCGTAGCAGACACTGGTGTACATGCGCCGAATGCAAGTACCAGCAAACAGGCTTATACGAGTACATGTATAACCCCTATGTGCTGACGCACAAAGTAGTGCGAGTGAAACGCCACCTCAGTTCTGCGTAATAAAAATATAAATTCCTGCGTAAAACCTGGATAGATAACGTCGGCTCATGGGTATGTTAAAGCACACAGACCTCTTAATGAAATAGCGCGTACATTCATAGGGCTTGTTTATTTGTTTGATTTGCATCCTCGGCACGTTCATGCTAGACGTCCTGTAGATCAGCCATACGGTTTGTGCCGCTGTGCATCCGCCTAAGTAGGCGTTTGCAATTGGGCAAAGCTTGTAAGCGGTGAAGTGTATAAACATAAAAATTGCACGAGATTAATGCCTGTGGCCTTTGTGGTGGATAAACATAAACATTGCACGCTGCGTAGGATAAAAGTAAACACAATTTTACGCATCACTTTTAGCTATACATGATTTAATACACACCGCTTGCCTAAAGCTTCACGTCACTTGTATTGCAACGTGAACGGTGAATCCGTGTAATTTTTTTCTTATTTAGCTTACATATTGCACTTCCGGTCCTCTCGCAAAGCACAGCCAGTCTCGCAAAACAATGCCGTATTCTATATAAAGCGTACATACAATCTATAGAATCGAAATATAGTCTCTTTCTTTTTCTTTCCTTTAATGTAATAAATTGCCCACGCACGTTTGCGATACATATATTCTGCAAAACGTTTATTCGAACTCACCTTACCATTCTTTAATCAATCCACAATTTGCGTTTGGCGGAGAGCTGCCCGCGTCTACGAGATAACTGCCGGCGTTAAGCGAATCAATCAACGGCTCCGCTGTCGGTTCCTCCGCTCTTCATAGTGGTCAGTTCTTCGGTCACAGTGACATGCCTCGGAACGCACTCGGCGACAGGCAGACAAGCAGACCGCCTGATTAGCTCACACCATTGCGAAGTGGAGGCATTGGCCGCGGTGTCCACTGCCGCAGCGGTGGCCTAACCCACATTCCTGACACTCTCCCGTGGCGACAGCCGACCTGGCCTCGCGGCAGTCCGCAAACACTGGTCGGCCCCTTGCTCTATGTTTTGTCAGGCAGCCTAGCTCCGCGTGAGAGGTGTTCGCTCGAGAGCCGGACTGCGCGGGAGCACGACGTATAGGACGGGTCAGGACGCGCAAAGGACGCGTTGGCGTTCCTTTGCTTACTTACTGGAGCTGTCCCGCCATGCTGCGCTTTTGACGTGAACGTAAACGTCGGCGCGCTGAAAAAGCAAAGGGGCACGTGACCTGTTGACGTGTTAGCGTGTGTGCTGTGGCAAGAGCAAGGAATAACAACGGATGCGATTACGGTGAAAGCAAAATCACACACACGCAAAGAAAGGTTGCAGGTTTGGCCACAATGAGAAGCGGGGACGCTATAGCTCGTACATTGTTATGGGCAGTATGCCTTCGCACTTTTTTTTAACCGTATCGGTGAATCATCAACATCATCATCATCATCATCAGCCTATATTTATGTCCACCTGCAGGACGAAGGCCTCTCCCTGCGATCTCCAATTACCCCTGTCTTGCGCTAGCGTATTCCAACTTGCGCCTGCAAATTTCCTAAACAACCGCAAATGAGCGTGGGCAACCTCCTTTCTAAAATAAATCAGAGTCGTCTTGACTTGAGGAAGTGGGGATCCCGTCGTTGCTTGCGTCTTTCTCTTTTCTCTTGCGGAATAAAGTATGTTCCTCCTCCTCCTAATTACAGGCAGCACCGGAATTCGAACTCAGTACCTTCCGCATACGTAGCAGGTGCTCAAACACCGGGCCACCGCTGCGGTCCAGGGGGGAGTGTTAGTGAATATTCCCGACGGGGAGAGGCAGTCGCTGACGCTACATGCAAGCCTTCAGAATCCACAAAATATCCACAGTGGTATAGCGTGTACTACCCTGAACCAGAATAAACCTCGAGCGAAACTTCGAATCACGCGAAAGAAAAACGTTTAAATTGACGCAGCGGACATATCGTTTCGGCTGATAAAAACTCGAACGCGCATCGCACCGTTCCTCGTGAGCTTAAAACGAACGAATTGGCCGCTTATCTCAAATCAACCAAACAATATTTGACATATTTCGAGCCCCCGTGTGAATAGTCCCGCTCGCGTTTCATTCATTCCTCCGCGACCGTTGCGGACGAGGCGCACCAGGGAGCGAGCAACTGACGGCTGCAATCGAGAAATCTGTGCTCTTCTTCGATCAAAAGGGGTGTGAAGGAAAGGAAGGGGGATGGGCAAAGCGCGGCGCCCCACTAGGCACGTCCGCGGAAAAGCTAACGGCTAGTCGCAGTCTGGCCGCCAGCGTAGTAGGTTTACGTGCCTCCAGTTGAAACACGGGGGGCCCCGCTAAACACGATTATGCAGATGAGTTGCAAATTGCGCCCGTCATAACCCTCCCGCCGCCTCGTCTCTGCTTAGCTATAAAGGCGGCGAGGAAGTCATGTGGGCCGCTCGGGAGAAGGCGAGTTACGTGCGGTGAAAGCCGCCCCTTCTGCTTCTGTTTATTTTTTTTTACGTACTCGCGTCCTATTCCTTTTTTTTTTTTTGCTTTTATAGACGCTTCGGCCGCCTCATTTCAAAACCTCTGATGTTCGAGTGAATCCCACTCGGGCAATAATTTGTGCATTCCGAAGTTAGACAGCTAGATAAAAAATTTAAAAAGAACAGTGAAAGAAAGTGTGAAGCTAGGTCGGCGAGTTGGGAACGAGCATGTTCTAAGTTGTCGACGGTAGGAAGCCTCGCGATAATCCAATACCCACTTCGCAGTTGCCACTTTGGCGAAATATCTCTTCCCTGCTAGGTCTGGTTGAATTCATCGGATTCCTGAACGTGTTCTTCGTTAAGAAGTTTACTCTGGTGGTATACTAGCGTTTGCTAGTCGTTGTTAGTGAAAAGCAGCACGATGAAATACTCTCGTTGGGAATGAGTGGGAAGTGTCGATTACTAGGAGGACAAGGAGGACTGTATTAAGCCTTCCTTATAAAAAAAAAATATTTGTACGCTGCGCGTAGTTGGCGACATTATCGAAGTGGAGCTCGATTCTTTACAATCATAACGTCGTTCTCAGTGCCGGCGTCATGTGAGTACAGCTGCACCGGACATCAAAACGAGAGGACAAACAATAGACTGCGCTTTCTTTCCTATACATATCGAAATGGAAGTGGTCACAGTGAAGAAGTACAGTGCTATTTTTTTTTAACCAAGAATTCATAAGTTTCTGTATCTGGCACACGTGGCTTTGTTCATTCTATACCCCTCAACCGCTTCCATAAAACTGGCTAATGAGCCATCTTTATCTGAATAAAAATATATCCATATCCATTCTACTCGTGTGCATAATTGTAGCTGGCTCTTAAGAGAGAGAGAGAGAGAGAGAGAGGAAAGGCAGGAAGGTTAACCAGAGTTGAGTTTCTGGTTTGCTACCCTACAATGGGGTGGGGGATATAGGGGCTGGAAAGAGCTCAAAGAGAGCTGGCGATTGAAATTTCTTTATTATATACCAGCTAGAAACACCGAGAGGAGCTCTTTATTGGCCCGCAGAGATTTTTGCCGACGTGCCATTTTACATAAAAAAGGGGAGATAAAAAGATTGCAAAATGTAAAAAAAGAACATAAATATACATATGAAATGCCCGAGTGAACCTGATAATATTTACAGGTAATACGATCGCGAAAAGTTCAGGCTTTTCTATTCCATGAAGTGAAAAAGAGAGATATTAAACTCAAAATGATTGCGAATTGGGCAAGTTGGCACCGATTCATTTTTTACGGTACCACTTTTAGACACAGACAGGCGAAATAACGCAGGACATGTTCTGACTATCAACTAAATTTATTACACGTAAGCAGCAGCTTATCTACACATTTGACGAAACCTTTTGGCATCAGATATCTGATTGTTGGCTATCTGTGCGCAGCCGCGGTTTGCAATGAGTGACGTTGTGTATATAGCTACTGTTTACGTGTAATAAATTCAGTTGATAGTCATAACATGTCGTGCGTTATTTTGCCTGTCCATGTCTAAAAGTGGTGCTGTGAAAGATGGATAGATAGATAGAAACAAGCAAAGACACAGAGGTTAACCAGGCGAACGTCCAGTTCGCTACACTGCATAGGTGACCATGAAGTGAACCTTCTTTATGGCTTAATGAGACGGCCAATTTCTAATAGGTATCGGAACAATGAATACCAGACCTGCTGCTGTTTTCAAGGGCAAGGCATGTGCTCTATGGTGTCACGTAACGTTCGTGGAGTGGGACAAATCATGTTTGACTGGTGCTCAAGACAACATCTTTCCTCGTGGTCTACGAGGCATTAAAGTAATATGTGTCCCACTGTCTGTAAACTGCTGCAGTTACCACAGCAGGGATCAGTGTTGCTCCCTATGCGACAAAGTTAACTGGTTGTGGATGCTACGTTCAGTCGAAGCCAACGGTACAATTTCTCTGAGTGACGAGGAAGTAGTCGTGGAATTCTTGATTTTATACCGGGGTCGACCTAATTTACCTCGGTGATCGAAGCAGCGGCAGACTCCAGAGCCGATCTTTTTCTTCGTAGGCTTATATTTGTTTCCGTGTTCGAAGCATTGGCTTTAAAACGACAAAAAAAAAAAACATTTCTAAGCTTTCTGCACTGATGTCCATCTCGGGCAACTTCACCCGTTTCATTTTTTCCGGACTACTGGAGTGTCCAGGCATTCACCGGATATTGATACAATTCACAGAAATGTTGGATTTTCGACGAAGATAGGCAATGTCCCAGGCTGCAGGTTGAGTTTTACAATGCCTATGCCGGTTCCACATACATTGTAGGGCTGCATTCGAACCTACCAATTAACTCATTCACTGAACACATCGTATGGATCGTACAAGGTGGCGGGCTACGTTTCACTAAAGCTTTCCTGCTTGCTATGGTGCCTGGAAATCACCACGAAAAAGAAAAGAGACGAGGTGTATGGGGACGAAGGATAGGAAGCAACAGTGATAGATGAAAGCAAAGTAGAAAGATAGAAAAAAAAGAGAACATGATATGTGACCATGACCATTACAATGACAGTGCAAAATGACGCATGGGCGCTTAGGAAGTACTTGCGCCGAATATAGGCAAATCTCTTTCCGAGGCCCGTCGTCGAGTGAGACAGATGCAGTGCCAGTGGCCCGGCTGCACGACAACTCCACGTACTCCGTATCGCAGAGTCACTTAGAGCCATTTCTGTGTGCTCGAATACCTGTCAGGCGACGACAGACGGCACTAAGCCTCGTACGTGTCTACCCGCGTTTCTCCGTGCCGGCGCATTCATCGCTTCATTCGCATAGTTTGGTTCCATTCTTTTTGCTTGGAAAAGCATACATCGATCGCTCTGTTTCCATTCCAGGTAAAATTACTTTCGCTACGGCTGCTTATAATTTTGTCTGTTTAATTTTCTCCTGGTCTATGTTGTCTGCTTAGTTTTCTGCATACTTGAGCACAATGAATTTTACTTTATTGTTGTCCTGCGTGGGGCACACAGATGATAAAAAGCTGATAGAGTGAGAACGTTGACAAATAGTGCGCCTCAGCAAACACCAAAAACTAAGTGTACTAGTTTTAGCATTATAACGGTGCAGCAGGACGAGGATTAGTAGAGGCAGGAGTAGAGGCCTCTACGTCAATCCTGTCCTGTCAGGCTGCAATATAGTCATGTCAGGTAGAAACCAACGTCAAACAAGGATTGTTGTGGATTACATATATGTTACTTGCTGTTGCCCTAACAGGACAAGACGGTGAATTTCCATCAAATGCACCACTATCGAGTTGACGGCCAACAGGCGGCTTCTAGTACAAATTAAATGAATGAATGAACGAATGAATGAATAGGACGTGACGTCGACTGCTAGTGCATTTTAAGCAACAGCGAGCCAACAGTACGTTCCACGTAATGAGTAATGGTGAACAAGAACACCCAGCTGAAATCGAATGCAAGCGAGCACACAGCCCACACATGTAGCGAGAAACGCTGAAATTACACGCGCAGACTTCGCCTTGTTTCTCCAAGAAGCTGCAAATCTTTGCCTGAGCTTGCCCGTCTGCTTGCCGCGTGCTCGGCAGCGTCATTTCACTATCTGAACGATTTTCTTGTTTTCTTTTTCACTCTTGCTTCTTTTTTTTAGCGAAGCCGTGTGCTTGTACACGTGTTTATTACAGCACCAACCAGCGATTCGCTGTTGCTCATTCAAGCTCGCGGCCATTTCTAAAAGGGCCTTCGATGCGCCTCACATCGCTTCGTGTTTCCCCATTTCGTAGCGCCTCATCTTTCAAGCGTCAGGCCCCTTTGGCATCTTGTCACCACCTCATCAACAACTGTCACCCCCCCCCCCCCCCTTCCCCCTTTTCTCCAGCGGCGCAGAGTTTATATATGCCTTCCAGATCAGCACACTGTCGGTCGATATTCGTTCTACGCATCTTTTCACATACCTGTCTTCTCGTTCCACGACCGCCCGCGGAGTTAAACACATCGCGGCCTAGCTTTCCTGGAAGGAGTCTCAACGGATCGTTTCGGGTGTCATGGTAGGAGAAAGCGCACATGTGTTGTTGTTCTGAACCGATGAGACCCTTGCAGTATTCTTCTCCTTGCTTTATTTTTTTTCGGATGAAATGAGACAGGAACCAAAGAGTATAGACGTAGATTGCTATCTCTCTACACGTGCCTGACATTGGTTTCTGTAATATACACGGCGCTGTGTTGTCCTCGGCCGCGGAGGTCGTGGCGGCATTTCCTGATCATGGTGAGCCAGCATGGTAACAGCCCAGACTTTCACTGCAAGGCATACGATCCGTACCACCGCTTTGTTCCCGACTTTCATTTTATTCTTTTATCCTTCTAGTTCTTCCATCTCTGTAACCCGTTTCTTCTCCAACCCCTTGCAAAGTAGCAACTGGAAACTCTCATACGATTACTCATTTCGGATCGCAATAGCAAACAGCCCTACGTTCGATAACTGTAGCTGCGAGGAGACAATCGCTCACCTTCTTTGTGAGTGTCCCCGCTTCAGTGCGCCCAGGAAATAACTTTCAAGAGTGTTAGATGGACTTGACAAAGCCCTTTGTCGGAGGAAAGGGTCCTGGAACACTGGCCGAGACCGTCCTTAGCACAGAAGGCTTTGAAAGTGTTGTAGCGCTTCTTGCGGAGAACTGGTCTTAGAGTGCCGAGTTCCACTTTCTTTTTCTTTTTTTTTTGCGCTTCTTTCCTTTTTCTTCTTTTTTATGTAACATCTCTTTTCTGTTATCTTTTATTCCCCTTACCCCCTTTCCCCAGCACAGGGTAGCCAGCCGGTCTGAGAACTGGCTAACCTTCCTGTCTTTCCCTCTATTCCTCCTTCCTTCCTGATATGGTTAACCACCCTTCCTCTCTTTTCTCTCTCTCTCTCTCTCTCTATATATATATATATATATATATCTTCTAGAAAACGACATTTATTGGTGTACGATATGCAACATATGTCGTTGTACAAACGTTTGATTAACTCAATATTTTTTTAAGGATAAAACTTTATTTTCGTAAATGTTTGACTTAAGTGTCACAGAAGCTTAAAGCCAACAGCCATTCTAGCTTTCGCCTACGCGCTCTTTACTACTGCCCTCATCCGCCATTCGTCAGGTTACTACAGTGCTGCTAACGTTCGGCATGCGGCATCTGCACGGCTAACTACGCACCGGTGTCAGGATAAGGCTCTCGGTTCAGCATAGGCCTCGGTATAACCAGGGTCTTGGTGTAATGCCAAATAGGCATTACATTTAATCAAATACCTCTAACATTGCTTGGCACTCTCTCTTATACACGCACGCACCAATCATCAACCTACTAGAAAGTTATACGCATTCTAAAGTCAATTTCCCGCGCACACTACAGTAAAATATTGTCAATAAAGTCAACAAACCTGAGAACACGCTGATGGAAACCCCGTCTCTACAGTTCTGCGCCGTGAGCACTCTCCCTATTTTCCTTATTCTTTCTTTGAATTCCTCATACTTTTTTGTGTTTCTTGAAGGCTACTGGCCTGTGTGAACGCCTTTGACTTAGTGATGTCCACGGCGCGCATGCGCGAACTGACTACGTCTTTCCTACCTCTCTTTCATCTTTCCATTCCTCTTTCCTCAGCGTATAGTACCCAGCGTATAGTAGCCAACCAGGCGGATTCTTGATCAACATTCCTTTCTCTTTCTTTCTTCTTTCTTTCTTTCTTTCTTCCTCCTCCTCCTCCTCCTGCTCCTCCTCCTCATCTACTTTCACCCGTTTAGGGTAGCCAAACGGACATGGGTCTGGTTACCCCTCTCCCCCAATTTCCTAACTTTTCTTGTTTTCACTCAGTCTCTCTCAAGCAAAACACGCATACACACGTACAAATAGAGAAAGAGAGAGCGGGGAGAGGAAATCTACTGTAAACGTGACTGTTGACGTGTAGTCGTCGTAAGTCAGGGTCAAACTTCGCAGAATTGAGGAGACCAGACGAGGGTGGTGAATGAGGAGCGATAAGAAATTTGTATATTTACAGTGTCTGCATCGTAGCATGGAAACTCGGAGCAAGTCTCTGGCTAGACCACGGAGTAAGATAAGACAGGAGCGCCGACTCCGCCGCCGCGCAACGCATTCGCTCGGGACAAAACGTGCAACGCAAATTATACATCTCGTAGCGCCATCTGTCGAGGCGCGTGGAAAACAGTCAACAGCTTGCTTCCATGTGCGCATGCGCTGAGTGGCGGAGACCGGCGGCGACGGCGGCGACGGCGGCGCAGAACGGACAGCGCGGCACCCGCTGAGCGTGTCGTCTGCTACAAACGTGGACCGTCGGCCGTCTCAATTTGTCAGCAATCAAACACAAAAAATATATGCGCACAAATAATAAAGCGCAAGTAAACACGCGGTAGCGCTTTTATGCACGCATACGAAACATTTTTAGATGTCTTTAGAGGAAACAGACGATAAGTTATGCTGTACAAAAAGACACAACAGAAGTACTTGTTTTTCACACCTCTACGTCTGCGCGGAAGCGAAGGTGCGAAATTTTCGTGCTCCTCACTTTGTTTACCATGTCTGTAGTAAATGTATTCATGCCTGACGTTACAAGCTATCTTGTTGCTTGTGCGTGACGAGACGGGACAGCAGGACAGGAAACGATGAAGTGTTTTGTTCCCGGCTGTAAATCTGGCTACGGCAAAGGACGGGAGAAGTTCTGTCTCTTCGTGGCACCATCTGATCCGCAGCTACTGCACCAATGGCGACAAAAATTCCTGAAAGTAAGCGCCCGCTTAAAGCGAAGGACAAGATATGTGCGCGCCACTTTGAGAAGCACCTTATTTCTGATAGGTACTTCAGTGAACACCAAGGTATTGTCCTATTAGATGTAAAGAAAAAGCCTGGACTTCGAAAGGGAGCCGTTCCAACGATTTTTGAGGGGAGCCTGGCGCATGTCAATAATGCTGAATGCCAAGAGGAACCAGAAGACGCCGCTGCGGATGGACAGGAGGAAGTCAATGTGGCTACAACTACGCACAGTGTAGGCGCCTTTGATTATCCAGAGACATGCCCTGATGAAAATTCTAAGCCTTTCCTCCGAGAAGATTCCTTCAGTTGGCAGCCTGGCAAGGATCTGTTAAGCAATGACAATAGTTTGAGTGTGCTCACGCACACAATCGCTGCTGCCAGCAGCACGAGATAACAGTTAACAAAAATGCGAATGTAATATTGACGTTATTAAAGGCACAATATGTTCTCTGTTATATTTCATAGAGAGTAAATGTTAGATTTGTTCGCCTTCACCTTTCAGCCGCCGTGAAGGCTTAGCGGCTATCGTGTCGCGCTACTAAACACGAAGTCGCAGGATCAAATCCCGGCTCCGGCAGCCGCATTTCGATGGGGGCGAAACGCCCATGTCCCGTGCGTTGGGTGCACGTTAAAGAACCGCAGGTGGTCAAAATTAATACGGAGTCCCCCTCTACGGCGTGCCTCTTAATCAGATTGTGGTCGTGGGATTCAAAACACGAGGATTTCATTTTTTTTTTTCACTTTCAGCTATTGAGCTTGCAAAGCTCTTGCTGGAAGCCATCACCTTACTGGAACAGGCTGGTGCAGCAGTGGATGGCGTCGTCTGTGATGGTGCGAGCACGAATCGCTCGCTTTGGCACTACATTGGTGTCTCTGGCAAAGTGGACAACCCTCAATGCTCGTTTCAGCACCCTCTTGAAGAAGAAAGGAGGATCTTTGTCTTTTCCAATGCCCCTCATTTGCTCAAATGCATTCGCAACAGATTGGTAAAAAAGAGAGTCTTAAAAGTTGGCGGTGAGCTGATACGGTGGAATGATTACGTTGCCCTTTTTAACACCGATAACAATGGCCCAGGATTTCTGAAAATTTGCCCCAAAATCACAAGGTCACATGTAAACCCGAGTCAAACAGAAAAAATAAGGGTGAAATATGCCGCACAAGTGTTCAGAAATGCAGTTGCAGATGGCTTAAAATACTTGCAAGAGAAAGAACTGCAAGCATTTCAGCAGTGTGATGGCACCATCCATTTCACGAGGCTGATGAATGATATCTTCGATGCCTTAAACAGAAAGCTTCCGCACGAGGTTGTTCGTTTGGACGGGAAATATTTTGCTGTTTTGGAGGGAGCATTACATTTTTGGATGCATGGGAAAAAGAACTTGATGACGGGAAAATATCAAAAGATATGTTTCTCACGAAAAGCACGAGCGAGGGTCTTCGAGTAACCCTACACTCAACAATTGGTTTGTGCAGGTATTTATTGACTACATGTGGATTTTCCTATGTTTTGACAAGCAAATTCAACCAAGATCCGTTAGAGCGGTTTTTCGGAACCATTCGCCAAGCAGGTGTACAAAATGATCACCCCACGATGCCAACGTTCCTTCAGCTTTATCGCCTTCTTTCTGTACAAAAGCTGATAAAACCTCCAAAATGCGGTAACTGCGAAATCACCGAGAGCGCAGAGAAGCCTTGCTTGACTGTCGAAGACATTAAATCAATTTTCGCCTCGGATGCAATACCAGAGGGCAAGATCAGTAACCTGACCACAAAACTAGAGGGCCTAATTAAAACAGACCGATGGGAGTGGGAGGGTATTTTCCTGAAACAGAGGATGATGCCGCGATCATCGATTGCGTAATATACTTTGTTGCTGGGTTCATGGCGCGAAAATTCCGGCAAAAATCTAATTGTGTGACATGCAGGGACGCACTTGGTTCCACATTCCAAGACGTTCAAGAAAACCTTTCGAATCTCAATACCACCAAAACACGCGGCCGATTAACCCATCCAAACGTGCATCTTTATAGATTATTGCACGCGGCCGAGGACTACTTTTCTACCCATGCAAAGTCGACGCATGTCTACGAAGCAACAATTGACCATGTGCTGGAGACACATAATCTCAGCTTCCCTTGTGAAGTTCATAAACAAGAAACACTTGCAGGAATTCTGCATTATTATGTTTTAATGAGAATGCGGCAATTTTGCTCGCAAGAAAACCGGGCAACACAGAAAGCATCGCGAAAAAAAAAAAGCAAGCGAAGCATCTTTGCACTTGATGGATACTAAGATGAAAAGAGTGATGAACGTCTCTTTGTATTAAAAACTTATTTCTGCTGTTATCCGTCATTGCTTGAGACCGCACGAACGGCCGTTATATGTCCTTCCCATTTTCCTAGTTTTTCTTTCCGTCTTAGTTTCTGTCATTTGTTTATTTTCTGTTCCTGTGCCATGTGGCCCACCTGACAAATGCCCTATATTTGGCCTGTATAAAATAAATTAAATAAAATGATACATGACTTGTTTCTCCTATTAACGTCACTCCGTGAACCGCAAGAGATATGCGCGCTACAGTCTTCAGGGCGTGCGCGGAGCAGACGACAAAACGGATAGGCAAGCAGGCGCCGCGAGAGAGTCCCCGCGCCTTTGCTCCTCTCCGCTGCAGAGTTTTTCTCAAGTCGTAGCGCCGTCTGGCGAACACGCTGTGAAGCAGGAGCCGGCGTTGCAGAATGTGTCCCTTCCAGACGAGCGGAGTCGGCGCTCCTGTCTTATCTTACTCCGTGGGCTAGACTCAGAACTAAGATCACATCACTGTTACGAAGAAGCTTGAGCTCTGGGGCTCCTATCTAAATACATGGGAAAGCCGAACTCGTTTTTCTCGGCAACTACTGCGTCAAATTTGATGAACATTGTTTCATTTGAAAAAATAAAAGAAGTTACAAACTTGTGACTGTTGGTAGCGAATCCGACCGTAATTTGTGCCGCGAGCAGCAAAACCTCGCCGAGCTATGACGTAGCTGCGTTGCCTAACAACCCCATACCAGCTATGCGATAGCTTCGCAAGACTCCGCGCCTAGACACTGCGTGCAGCGCGCCTGCTCCGCTTGCCATAAACGTTCCGTGTAGCAGGTGTGAAGACGGGGTTGCTAGTGTGCGGGCAGTAGTAGCAGCCATGGGAAGACCGAGGAAGAACCACACTCCCGAGGAAGAGGCCGCTTTCCGGGAATCACGCCGCTTGGCCAAACAAGAATACAATCGCCGGCGTCGAGCTGATACTGCACAGAGAGCCGAGGAAGCCTTAGCCAAAGAGTCGAAGCTTCGCGTCACTTCTCGCTCCAGCAACGCTCCTCCGCCGCCGTGCCAGCGATGGTGTCACTGCGCGTTGCATAGCGCAGCTTGCAACACCGACACCGCGTTCCAATGCCGACACCGCGTTCCAACAAACCCGCTCCGTCAATGCGATCGCCTAGCAATCACTTACCCAGCTTCGCCCAGCCATGTCATTGCTTCGCGCCACAATTCTTGCTTTGATTAGTCATGACAACACTTTGTGAAGCTTAGCCATGACGTCACAATGATTATAAAAATCATGTCGCCACTACGGCGACTCACCCAACTCTCGTACACTTCGCACTGAGTAAATGTAGCATAGGACGGCCGAAGAAGTACAAGACTCCCGAAGAAGAAGCCGCTCGTCTGGAAGCTCGGCGTGCCGCCAGTGGAGAACGAATGTGGCGATTGCGTGCTAATCCGGAGTATCGCGCCGAAGCCGCTGCTGCTAAACACGCCAAGGCTAGTAAAACCTGGAGGAAGCTAGGTCGATCACCAGCTCCGCTGTTAACTCCAGCCTTGCACCACTAGTGCAAGCTGCCCACTTTAAAAAATTAAATTATGGGGTTTTACGTGCCAAATCCACGATCTGATTATGAGGCACGCCGTAGTGGGGGACTCCGGAAATTTGGACCACCTTGGTTTCATTAACGTGCACCTAAATCTAAGTACACGGGTGTTTTTTCATTTCGCCCCATCGAAATGCGGTACCCACTGTTTTAAATAAAGACTGTCGAAAAACGCAAATTTTCAGAAAACGTAACTATCAAGTTTACAACTCTAACTCAACAATAAAAAAACACAACAGTTCTGTAAATTGCATCTTAGTAGCACATCTAAAGTGGACAAAATTTGTGTATTATACATGGTTCTCAAATAGACCACTAATATGCGAGAAGGACTTTTGCGAAACCCTTGAAAATATGTAAAAAATTCACGTAATATATAAATTGATATATCAAGTTTGCCCGCTTTGGATGCTCTAATGGATGCAATTGAGAGAATTGCGACACCTGTTCTTGGTGCAGAGCTACTAACTTCTATTTCTTTCAACCATACCAGTTTTTGAAAATTTCTTTTAAAAAATTCAAGCCTTAAATCAAAATGCCGCTCCCAACAACCACTAGAATTTAACTTTATCTCTCAAATGCAGTAAATGTCATTGATATCTGTCAATTGGTTATCTCAGAAAAGCGTTTCTGCGTTTTGCATGTATTTGAGTAGGCGGTACCGGAGTTTGGCCGAACTAAAGCTTCCTTTTAAGAAGGGAAGTGAAGCGGGCTTCTTAACACCGTTAAATATATTGCAGAGAAGCAAGCTTTCAGTTGTAGCAAGAAACACGCTGGAGCAACTTCCGATGCGCATCGTAAGTGCCATGCGCAGACTATCGGACGTAACAGCTTATGACAGTGGTGGATGTGCGAAAGTGGTACACCGCCGCTGCTTTGAAAGTTAAGAAAATATCGTCGCGAGAACCGCAGTGACGCCATTTCTTTTCAATTAATATGGGAATGAAATTACGCGCATGCGACTAATTCGCGCGACAGTTATATCACCTACTCTTTTTCACATGTTTATGTCTTTATGAGGCTTACGTGGCTTTACCCCTATTTACAGAAAAGCTGCTTGTCTACAGCCCTACATAGCTTCCTCGTGAAGGCGTAGCGTAACTTGTTCGAGTTGAGCAATTAAACGCTATGAAAATTCCGATCAGCAAACTGTTTTAGGTTGTCACGGCCTCCGAGTACCATGTATGTATACCTCTAGCATGAGGCGAGCCACTATGAAAGCCGTTCGTTGCTGGAGGCTGCACGCGTCACGCAGCAGCGCTGCTGACGTCGGCATCTCTCCCACGTGTGCCTGCACGGCAGCCGTTGCGCTTGCAGCGGCAATTTCACCGCGCGTGGCAGTATGAGAGGGGGAGAGCTGGCTCTTTCCCTCCACAGTGTGTTCCTGCAACAGCTTGCACCCGTCGCTGGCTCGCACGATATTTATAAAGTTGCCACGCAATTCTCCTACCACAATGCTGCAGATTCGCTGTCACAGTTGGGTGCAGTGGTCACCGGATCATGGCGGATGTGTTGGGACTAGCTTGAAACGCATTACCTAAACGCCATCGCTGCATATGTTTACAAAACACAAAACAGCCACACGACAGCGCGTTCACATTCGCAAACGTCTCGTGGAACTCTAGGTGTGCTGCCTGCTGGGCTATCGAATCATCGATTGCGATCTGGACCGCTATGTACAGTACAGGACGGCTATTGCCCGAGTTTCGAGCCTGTCAAGAGTACTGTGCACAGATGGTATACAGGCCTGTTTTTCTCTGCTTGAAGAAGGTCGCTGTCAAGCATCGCTTGCGTGCTACTAAAATGGCTGCTAGGAAAAGGCAGGCGGCGCCAGCAACATCCCTACATTTCATTTCTTTTTTTTTTTTTTCTTGTTGCCATCGATAGCGAGCGTGTTGGTCGTATATTGAGATTCTCGTAAATACTCTGTTGGCATTCCTTAGGGAATTCCTGGAAGAACAAGGCCGAATGGCCTCTCTTATTTTTTTCGTGCATGTTTATCCGATGAAGAAGCCAGTGGCGCAGAACAGCGTTATTTCAATTTTATGGCTGCCGATATGGCACTTGTCTCCTTATGCAGGTGAATCATAATGCATGTAATTACCCACTTTTGAGACTGAGAATAATGCCGGAGCACGGAACAAGGCGCACCGGCCTGCGCTGCCCGTTCATTGACGTGTCCACCACGAGGGCAGCCAAGTCAGTCAATCTGGTGAAAGTTCCAAGTACGTTAATGATTGCGCGTCGTACATTTCCTACCCGATTCCAGCAAAATAGTGCGGTCTCAGAATAAGCTCGTGGTTCTTATGGGAAAAAGGAACAAAATTAAATGTCGGAATTTCTGAGCAATTCACACGAACTTAGCGGATAGACGTAATTCTGCACACAATGTGCACATTCAACAACAGTGACGACGAGTACGGTAACGTTGGAGACAATAACGCCACGAAGATCGCAACGACGAGACTATGCCGAGAGCTTTCACTTGCCGATGAATGACCAGCAGAGGAGCGCCTATAGTTAACGAGAATATGGTACGGGACTTTCGCGCGTCTCTCACGTCTGTCAGCATATCATCGCAGAGACTGATATAACTTCGCAAACCAAAGCTTTTCTACACCTCACTTGTTCTCGCCAGACACTCTAAACATCCAGCTTTGCAACCATAGCTATCATAGCTTTCAACAAGCTAGGGAAAAAAGAAAGAAAAAGAAAGAACGTGTACACAACAGGCGTCAGGGCGGAGCTACGAATGGCAGCAACAAGGCTTGATAATAGTGATGACTTCTGAAAAGTAACAATGACGAGCCTATAACACAGAAAAAAAATATCATAAAATGGTTGTCATTAGTGCTAGCCACCATGGGTGAAAGATTTAAGCTCTAATCCCGAGAACACGTGCACAATATTCGGGACAAGACCGGACCGGCCATGCACTATCATGAGGGCGGGAGGAAATCCCGGGCGACACAGTGCAAGTTGCATAGTAAAACCGCTGAAGAGAGAGAGAGAGAGACGAGGTAGGGACAGGGTTGTCTTTACCCTCTGATCCACGTTGGGGCGATGGGAGGACGAGTGCGTCGCCGTGAGAGCGGCCGCAGCCAGAAATGGCGATGCACAAAACGGTGCATTAAGCAGTGCGTATTTCTTATGCATGAGTACACGGGCGCATGTCCGGTTAATGGGCTGCGTCCCTTCCTGGGTTCATAGAGGTGCACTGGGCGAATAGGTCCAGAAATGGAGGGACTAATGCCTGGCTTCGCAGCATGCAACTTTCCGGTTCAAAGGGACCGCACGCCCTTTGCGACCCGTAATTTTGTTCGTTTCATTGGTTGGTTGGTCGTGTGCATGTGCGTGGGTGTGTGGGTGCGCGTGCGTGCGTTCGTGCGCGCGTGTTAACGCCTTCTAGTTCTGAGGACCTGCTAAACGGGCTTTTGTTGATGAGACCGTGCCATGTCTTCACAACGGCGGACAGAGGAGACGAGAAGAATGATGACACGTGGCGCCATTCGCGATGCGGAAGCGCGAGAAGAGAGAAAGAGTGCTCGCGCGCTTCAAATATTGCTTCGAGATGAGTCGTTGCGCAACTGAGTCCACTATGCAAACGCGTCTGGCGGGGACAGCGTCATCTTCGGGGCGAAGCGCGCTACGAAGCGAGATGCAAAACAATGCGCCCCCGCCTAGTCGAAAGAGGATTGACGTCAAGTAAATGCGCAGGGTCTAGCATTCGCGGGCGCCGTCCCGTATTGGTGGCCCGGGCGCAAACGGACGCTTTCGCGAGAATCACTTTTTTTTTTTCGCCCGACGATATACTATTTCCCGAGGGCGAATATTCTTTCGCGGTTTTCTTTTCGCTTGTGATGGCTGTTCCTTGTTTTGACGTCCTTGTAGAGTAAAATAAACGAAAACTGGCACGGCGAGACGGCGAGACCTTAGGGGCCAGCCGTTTCCTAGAGGCAAGTTTGAGTTTTCAGTTCAGCTGGACTGGCGCCCTCTTGGTTCGTGCACCTTGCAGTGTGCGTTTGTTTCGTATGAGTGATAAACGGATTTTGACGTGACGAAGCCACACGGGAGATTTAAGAGAGACGTTAGCAGTGCGCTCTCTATTAATTTTCATATCCTGCGGTATGTTCTTCAGCGTCCGCTGAAAGCAGGATAGAAAAACATTCTTTAAGTTCAGCCGACACCAGTATGTGGCCGCTGTGGACTGGAACCGAACTCGAGACCTCGTGCTCAGCAATATGACGCCACAAAGGCAGATCCCCTGGGGCGAGTCGGTTCTGTGATGTAAACGCCACGACAAGTTGAGGATAGTGGTCGTGTCCTTGTCTGCGGGCGTTTCGGGTTCGGGTTCGAGCCTCTTTTGCCTTAAACGTTTTTGTTCATTGCCTTTGTTATATAGACAGAAAAGGATAAATGAAACGCAGGGAGGTTAACCAGGACTGAGCCTGGTTTGCTACCCTACACTGGGGGAAGGGAAAATGGGAGGGAAAGATTAGAAGAAGATAAAGTCCACTGTAGGTATCGTTGACGTGGTAACCGTTTTCTGCTCTATATCATTCACAGTGATTCAGTCTGAATCACAGACGGTCATTCAAACCAGTAGTTTTTTAAAAATCGACGCAGTGCTTTTACGGCCCTTTGTATAGCTGCGATATGCGAGGCCATGGTCCCACAAGATCTTGTTCAAGGAGAACGGTTTTCTATCCAACTGATTTAGAGCTTTTGTTATAGCTTACAATAGCGACTTAGGGCGCAGCCATTTCGTTACAGTAAGAATAAGATGCAATAATATGCAACGCACTCAAATATATAGCTTTTTTACACGGGGTGCTCATTTTCAAGTTTCCCGTGATTTTTAAAAATCGCCTATTGCAGATAGCATAATTTTGTAGCTGAGCCGAAGAGGCGGACGTTACTAGCACTAGAAATCGAAACACATATTCAAATAAATAACATAAATGCAGTAATTAATTTCTTAATTAAGCACTTTATGGCACATATTGCAATTTACGAATTGTGTCCGGCGAGCTTGCGAGACGTATCCACTTGAAGTGAATGTCCACTTTCGAGATATAATTTCCCAAAGTGTGGGACGAAATACATGGGCGTTCCAGTTACTTGTGTGCTTCAGTGCATAAAAGAGTGTTTTGTTAAAGAAAAGTAAATGGAACAACAGCATATTTTTACGGCGAGTTTGATGGCTCATGTCTCCATACTGGTGTCATTTAGGAAATTCATGCCAAATGGATACGCCTTGCAAGCTAAGCGGCTACAATTCGTAAATTGCATGATGTGCCGTAAAGTAATTAAGAAGTTAATTACGGTATGTTCCTTAATTATTTGAACATGTATTTCGATTTCTCGTGCCATTAATGTCCACCTCTCTGAATAATCCAGCTCAAGGAGTAGAATTATGTTATCTGCAACAGGCGATGTTTAAGTGTTCTGACAAATTTATAAAATGATCACCCCGTATAGTAGCATGGTAGGTCAATTAAGTTTGGATCACACATCCTGAACAATGATCCTAAGATAGGGCCATTGTGCAAGTTGTTTGAATAGGTGTTCTGAGCAGTTAAGCATGTTATGTACATCTCAAACTCACTACAATACAGCTGCATCCTAGTGTTCTTGTTTTTAGTAGTATCATTCAAAATGCAAGCATTTGTTAGAAGTCTGTGATATCAATGAAGCAACGTAAAACAACCGTTCCGTACTGCTCTGCGTGCAAAAAAAAGAAAAGAATAGAAAATAAAAAGAACAAATGGTCGACTACTTGTGTGAAGGCTTTGGTTATCGCTGATAGCAGCACTACTATTTTTTTTTCTCCTATATTTCGCACCAAAACAAAACCGCCTTTTTTTTCTCTCCCTCTCTCTCTCTCTGAAACCACTCAGCCTTTTTGACACCGCGACTCTTGTCGTCTTGCTTGTTGTTTTTTTCTTGTTTTTTTTTTTGGGGGGGGGGGGGGGGGGGGGCTTTTTCTGCCAGAGGCGAAAATGATTTTCGTGCTTCGTGTAAAATATTACAGGAACGTAGCCCCTCGATTTCCTTTTCTGAATGTTTAGGCGAAGCGTATCCGCGCGATATAGCAAGACGTTCGCCTCCTCTCTGTCACACGCAGCAAAGAAAGGGGAGGGGGCTGCCGACTGGCAAGGACGTCGAGTCAGCAGGTGAAGCCAGCAGAGCAGACGAGAGGGCCAAGGAATGGCGCGGCTACGCGGGCCGATGAGTTGGCGGCGCTGCTGCTGCAATAACACTAATCCTCCCCGACGAGCCAAGTGGATCGCGAACCAGTGCAAGAGGGCGGCGAACACGGACGAGTCTGCGAAGGGGGGTGTAAGCGAGGGTGGGGGGCGTGAGGAGAGAGGGAGGAAGAGCGGGGAAAGGGTGTTGAAAAAGGGGCGCACGGAGGCACTCTTTCCTAATTAAGCGTCGCGTGCAGCGTGGGTGGCGTTGCCGTCGAAGCGCGTTCTAATTAGAAAGCCCGCCGGCCTCTCTACGCGAAGAGCACAGACGGCCGAATTCCTGGCACGGTTTCGTGCGCGTCTGCCGCCGCCGCCGCCGGTATGACTGGGGAGAGAAGGAAGGACCGACGGCACGCCATCGTCGTGGAGCGCCAGCGCTGCTATCTGGCTGTTCCGCCAAAGGAGATAGACCGCCAGCCCTAATTGAGTGAAAGTCGTCAAAAAAATTTGCCCCCGTCTTTTCACCCGCTTCCACGTAAACGGGCCTCGCAATATGGTTCACGCCGCGACTGTTTTTGCGCCTATTACCGAGTCCAATAACGACGGCGCGGGGCCTGTCTTCTTCATAAGTGCGCACGCCCCGGCTCCGTCGTCCCGTTCGTGCCACTGGCTCATCACGGCAACTAATCACCTTCTATGGCGTATTGGCTGCTGGGGAGAAAAAAAGCGATGTGACGCGGCTACAGGCAAGATTTTTTTTTTTTTTTTTGTATGGGGGCTTCTCATTTCGGTTGCTTTTATTCTGCTGAAATACCATTTTCTCATTATGCCAAACTTTGCGTGCAAGAAAGAAAGCCTGTGGGTATCTGGGATGCCTGGCAGGATGAAGTTACGTGCTGGTAGTAGTAACAGACCTGGCATGAAACGAGGCAGCAGACGAGTAGTGAATATTGCTTTTATTTATCCATTACTTGCGAGTTATTCGCGCGATGCCTAAAACTTTGGTGAAACGTGTATAACGCGCAACGAACTAGCGAGAACTGAACTGAACAGAGAGAAAGAGTAAACGGGGTGGGAATCTGAACTGAAGAAAGTATGCGAGTGAGTATGTGGGTGTCTGCACAATTTTACAAAATAAGCGTAACGTTGCAATGCTCCTTTAACCAGCGATCATTAATCATTGCGGTGCTTTGGAGGGTACGTTCCGAATTATATATTACTGCCCTCCATGAACTAGCCAAACACTTCCACTGTTTTCAGCTGTGATGCTCCTGGCGGCTATGTATCTGCCAGTTCAGATGTTCGGTAATGTCATGGAAATGTAATGCATTACCGGGCACGAGAAACGCGAGTATAATCGAAGAAACTGAAAGTTTTTAAAGTTTCCGCACTTAGACGTTAAGGTTCACGTCGAGGAGGCGTGTCCGAGATCGACATGCACGCAAGTAAAATTTTTTATTGAGCTTGCAAATTCTCTTCTCAATTTCTCGGCCATATAAGGCGTGAATGTTGAGAAAATGCAACGAATGCGCGCGAAGGGGGTTGGGCCGAGGCGCACTGTTCGGCGTGTCTACGGCCAAACCTCGTATAAACGTGAGTCATGCATTTCGTGCAGCAAGTAAGTGCATAGAAATGTGTTCTTTCCGTTGTCTGCGAAGACGATTCGGCCGGGTTCAACCGCTAGGGAATTCGGAAAATATTTTTCCTCAGTGGCGCTGAAGAATCGATGGATGAAAATGTTTTATTCAATACAAGCGGGTTCGAGGAGAAATGTTTATCCTTCTGCCTGCCTACTCCGTTAATACTGATTTCTTGAGAGGGGGGAACGCTTTAGCGCTGACTGCTTTAGATGGAACAAACGTTTCCAACTGGATCGGTGAGCAAGCGTGCTCACCGAAGTATACGTACATACATTGCAGCGTTCTTTGCATTCTGCATGCAGTTTTGTGGGCCCCGTACGATCTGGTGGGTCGGCATGTTTGTTTTCTTCGTGTTCTCTCATTTTTCTTCCGGGGGCGGCTCTGGCCTTGGACGTTGTATTTTGAGCGGATCTTTAGCGCATAACTCATTTTCTTGATAAAGAAAAAGGAAGATTTTGTTTGTTCTTCGCGGTTTGCTTGGCGCTCTCAATTTATGGCTGAGTTTCTAAAATTTGACTGCTACTCGAATAGATGTCTGCAGTTTTCAACGGCAGTAATTTCTACCGGATAAGTGTGTTGGGGTGCCCGTACTTATACTGAGCTGAAATGTTGGTATAGTGCCTAGACGGCGGAAAAAGTGCAAAAGTTTAGGAGAGGAACGCAAGGAGGCTAGTCCGAAAAGCACCCAGTTTCTTACCTTACAATAGAAAAAATGCAAACTCTAAAGTAAATATTAGTACATAAAGTACTCGATGAAAAAAGAAAATAAGAGCTGCAACATGCTTACGCCAACGTCAAAAACAAACTAACGGTTAGGGGTTTTGAGCTTCTGTTTAACGGTGACTTTCAAATGATAAGGAAAAAAAGTTTTGCCACCAGAAAGTACTGTTATGGAGAATCTATAGCAGTGTCATTGCCGTCGCTTCATTGTAAATAGTCCCTTGTGAACATATTTTACTATCTGGATTTCCCAGTTACTAAAAACCTAACATTAATCATTAGGCTGCCAAGTATGATGTGATGCTTTAGAGAGAAAAGAGTAGGTGGAAAGAAATGACCGTTTGTGTCAAATGAGTTAGCTAATGTGGGCGAGAAACTGCAAGGAAGCAAGTACAAACTATAAGGCTTATTTCAACAAAGAGAGAGAGAGAGAGAGAGAGAACGCCACACATCATGGTCTGTGATGTTCGCGACAGCATCTCGCGATAATCACCGGCCTTAATTAGAGGCTAAAGCGCATCGCGATTAGAGAGCAACGATTTAGTGGAATATTTGGTGGATTAGAAGGTATCAGTAACGGCTACGAACTTTTACCAGAGACTCGAATGTCGTTACCAGCAGCAGTTGCGACACCCATACAGCGACCACCTGCGACTCGAGTGGCTTGACGCAAAGGCGACGAACAAAGGAACCGGCAGAGCCTTGGAACAACGGCCGCCGCTCGTGGAGAGCTACTAAAGAAGCAAGAAAGATCCATGAAACGCGTGTGCAAAGTGTCAACACCGCGAGCGTCGCGAGGAGCCCCCACATAAATGCGATGCATACATTAAAACGCGCTTGAGAGATACCAAAGAGGCCGGCTTTATATTCAAACAAGCATGCGGCTGAGCCGAAGGAGAGGGCACACACACCGCGCCGATCATTCAGCGTTTCTCATTTATCAGCCGCGGTAGGAAACGAGGAGGTTCAAAAGAACGGCAGCGGCGGCGGCTCGCGCCGCTGAAAATGGAGATCGTTCAATAGGGGTCGGAGCAAAATCGCTGAGCATGCGTTCGCTCAATCTTGCATCAGGCATGGAACACTCCGCTTCGCACTCCCTTTAACACCCCTCTTCTGTTCATCCTCGCGTTCTGTATGTGTGTGTGTGTGTGTGTGTGTGTGTGTGTGTGTGTGTGTGTGTGTGTGTGTGTGTGTGTGTGTGTGTGTGTGTGTGTGTGTGTGTGTGTGTGTGTGTGTGTGTGTGTGTGTGTGTGTGTGTGTGTGTGTGTGTGTGTGTGTGTTTTTCCTTTCACTATCTGTTACTCGCTGACCGTGTGAGTCCATCTGCTTAGCTTGTCTTTCAATGAACGAAGCACCTCAAAGAGTTTGTGGAGTGAGTGAGTGAGTGAGTGAGTGAGTGAGTGAGTGAGTGAGTGAGTGAGTGAGTGAGTGAGTGAGTGAGTGAGTGAGTGAGTGAGTGAGTGAGTGAGTGAGTGAGTGAGTGAGTGAGTGAGTGAGTGAGTGAGTGAGTGAGTGAGTGAGTGAGTGAGTGAACGAGCGAGCGAGCGAGCGAACGAGTTAACGCGTTGTTCTGGTTGTAAAGACTGCTTCCCTGGTTACGCCTTGCAGTGAGAAAGAACAAAGACTGGTGATTAAGTTGATCAATCACAACCGCGCGCGAGCACTTTTGCAAATGTGTTACATAAAGATAAGCGTTTTGTGTTACCTTTTTTAATGAAAAGCGCTGGTTTAGTGTTGAACCTTGAACTTTTGAGAGCACTTCAATTCTTATCAGCGCCGAGCAACTTATTTTGCACGCGTCCCACCATCCCAAGGTCTTCGCGGATGAGCTGCAGTGGTTTTCCTGTGTAACCTACTGTCGTACCTGCGCCACTGATTGGGTAATATGGTGGTAGAATTAGAGCTATAGACTGATCAAAGATGCACCTCTACATGTAGCAATCGCGTCTTCACGCTTCCTCCGAGAGTCGATCTCTAAACGTACCCGCAAGTAATAATGGAAGCTCAAGGGCTGAGAGATTTCCCCTCATTCCAAGAGAGATAAGGTTCAAGCGAAACAAAAAAGGTCCTATTCTGCTGAGGTAACCACCATATAAAGCCGACAGACATGGAACCGAGGAGAAGAAAGAAGCCAAGGAAAGCAGCTGGCAAATTGACTTCTCAAAACTGAATTTAAAAAAAAAGGCACTTAATTTCCTCCGAGTTCACCTCCTCGATACCTTTCTCCTCCGCAACGGACGCTGTGAACTAAAAGCGATGAATCTAGTGGTTTAAAGTAACTGCCTAAAGAAATAAAAAGCGCAAGAACAAAACAAAAAAAGTTACAGACGTTGCAGGATAGCAGGTACTTCTGCAATTATAGATGAAAGGCTCCCTACATAAAATCATTCGTCTCTAATCCAACCTAGCGAGCAGTACACTGGAGACTACAGGTGCCCTGTCTTCCTGAAATTGTGCGGCGATGCCGAAGTTATAGCGTGCATTAGCAAATTAGAGGCTGAACTCGCCGAGCAATTCACGCATGAGAGCGCTCCGTTATTGGATGGGGACAGTGGGCTAGCCAAAGACGATAGGAAGCGATGCGATACTTTCGTCTTATGGAGGTAAATTTATACGCTTTATATGTAAAATGTTTGCACATTTTTATACTGCGCTCTGGCTATAGCCTTTTGCATTTCTTTGTTGTTGTTGTTAATACAGTGTTCACAGACATATGTATTAGAAAGACGAATATGACTGAAATACTATATGGACGAAATTATCTGTCACCATGAACCAGTGTACATGATGGCGCCAGTCAATTAGGGGTCGTTCTTAAGAGCGGGAATGTTTGAATCTTCAGTCCACGGCTATCTAACACGTCTGCAGCTTCCACGGGGATGACAGATTTTGCGTATCACATTTACTGTGCCTTACAAAAATGCCTTTAGATGCTTTATGGGTTGTCTGTAGACAACTCGCAGGGCTATTCTTCCTCCCCGTATGTTCTATTTTTTTATTTTGTCAGATCGTCATCTATTGAAGTTCTAAAGATGGTAGGGGGTTAGCAAACCTATTGTCGTTCGCCAGTGTCTACGGAAATGTCTGTCCTCAAAAAATCGCAAGAAAAGAAGAACCTCTCTTGTAAGCTATTTACAGCTACTGTTGGAGAATATGAGAGCACTTTGGTTTTTACTATGGTATTCTATTTCATTTTGCGTATACAAGATCTGCTGCCATCCTAAAAACAATTCATTTGTCTTTAGTAAGCACAATGGTCAGGCTTGTCTGCTGCGCCTCAAGATCCAAAATAATTACAACTAGCTAAAAAGAATGCCCGATTGAAATGTTAACACATTAACTCCGAGCGCTGACTTCCAACAACCTCCTGGCTAGATAGAACTTCAACGATTGTTTATAGGCTGCTCTGCCCTTTTATAGCATTTCCTTATTCTGCTTTGCATAGTCTATTGATATCGCGTAGGCTGTCTCTGACATGGACACTTTCTACTATGATGCATTGGATCAAGGGAGTTGATAGAAATTTATTACGCGCAGGCTATTGATGTTTATCGACAGATGTGTCTTGTAGGCTGCATTTAAAATGGTGAAATAATTTTTTACCTTGTTACAAGCGGAACAAGTTAAGTAAAAAGAAAAAAAAAGGAACTGCTCGTAGCTTTCTTTTTCGACTTCTCACGTGTTGCTGCACTGCAAAAATGTCACCCGGAGAGACAGACAGAAAGAAAGAAAGAAAGAAAGAAAGAAAGAAAGAAAGAAAGAAAGAAAGAAAGAAAGAAAGAAAGAAAGAATAAAAGAAAGAAATAAAAGTAAAAACGGGCTAGTGGGGGAAGACATATGAATCGCCTCCTACCGCGGTACAGCATAACATAGGCCACCATCATTCATGCAAGGCGGCCCATTTCGAGAACAAAAGGGCACCGAAAGTCACAAATCCCATCTCGCCGCCTCCGGTGAAAGTAAAGCGGCCCTGTTGCTGCGTCGCATAAATGGAGTTCCTTGGGTTTCTGCGCTCGGTGTTGCTTCGCCGAAGCTGAAACAAAATGGGGGCTGTAGCGTAGCTGACGTCTCCCCCGACCCCATCCTCCCCCACCTCCCTCCACCCCACCTCTTTTTTTTTCTCTCTCTCTCTCTCTCTTTCGTCGGAAACATTATCAGCGGTGTTTCGCGAACGGAAATTCGTGCGCCTGGTTCTTAGTAGGAGATTTGGCGTGAGAGAATTTCGAGCGACATGCGAAGCGTCGCGGGCAATGGTTCGTAAAAGCGGCAGAGAGATAGAAAACGCTCGGAACGACAGTTGTGATGAACCAAGATTTCTTGGGAGAAAGTGGGCAGGGGGGGGGGGGGGGGGAGGGCAGGACTCGGCCTCGGTGAAATTCAGCACTTCTAGCCAACGAAGTGACGCACTAGCTGTTCGTTACCAGAAATTTGTGACGTAAGAAAAGAAGAAGAACGGGGGGCAGGGGGAAGAAGGTTTCCGGAATTAAATCTTATCAGCGAGAATATTACTTGAGGAAATAGCTATTGAGTGGTTCCGAGCAACGGCTTGTTTCCGAACTGGGAAAAAAAACAGTAACCAGTAGCAAAACGGGCGTGACGAGGCATCCCGCATGCATTGAGTGCCCATGCTCCTCCTTTTCACCTCCTTTTCTGCCGCCCCTGGTGATCAAAGCGGGCAGCGCGGTACACACGTGAGAATCAAACTTAAGGATTAAGACGTTACAAGTACATTCTTCGTGGCACTGAATAAAGAAGGTAAAGACGAGAGGGCGAGATCTTTATAAAATAGAATCGGGTGTATAACTTATAAACGTGAAAATACGGCAACAAAGTGAGGCTAGGAGGCTGTTACTTCACCGTGGAAAAGAGAATGATCTCCTCGACTTTGATCGCTTTCTGGAGACAGGCCATACGAGGCCAAGAGCTGACCATCGTCTTAGCGGTGAGATCCTCGCGGTCTAAGACAGCGTGCGTTCAGCATGGGAGGCTGATCCGCTTACGCAGCGGTCTATCTCTCTTAAGCTGCACCAAACTTGCCGCCAGCACCGCCAGGCGACGGCTAGCGGAAAGCCGGTGTTACCAGCGCAGCGTGAGCATCGCTTCTCCTTTCGTCTTTGTCTTCCAGCGGCATCATTGACGAGTCCAGCCTTGGGCCATATCGGCAACCCGCCACAAACGATTGACCGCTCTTTTCATCAGCTTCTTTGGTTAGCGCTACGGTTTAAAGAGCCCCGTGAAACAATCATATCTGAGAACCATTCCTTTCTTCATTGCAGTCGCTCGCCCTCTTTCGTGGCTTTTGATGGATCATTGGATTTGCTGCGAAGCTGAAGATAAGATTCCCGCCGTTGCCAGGTTCCCCTGTACCAGGCGCGGCTCTAAAGGGGCAAGGTGGGAAGAGGAGTAGAGGGGGGCGTGTTCGATACCCCAAAATTCTCCCCTGCCCCCCTCCCCAATCGCGTTGCTTCGACTACTATAGAGTGCCAAGCGACGGAGTGCCTTCCTGGATCTCCTACGAAAACAGAGTATCATGCTTTTCTCCCCACACACCTGTCTTGCAAGAGGGAAAAGCACGTTCACGAACAAACGTTGCGTTTCGGAGCGTGGTTTGAAAGAACAGAAATATTTAGGCAAGTAGTGGGGAACGTGACGACAAACTCTCTCAATGTGGAGAAACACACATAGTGCTTCGTTTTTGATAAAGCGGGTGCAGTTTGCACCATCGCACAGTGGCGATGAAAGCGCATAGTATGAAAAAAATGGAGTGAGTAATGAAGAGATTTATTTATTTATTTATTTATTTATTTATTTATTTATTTATTTATTTATTTATTTATTTATTTATTTATTTATTTATTTATTTATTTATTTATTTATTTATTTATTTATTCGCGAAGTTTAACATCCGAAAGCAACTCTGGGTCTATGAGAGACACCGTAATGGAGAGCTCCGAATTCATTTTGACCTCCTTGAGTTTTTCTTTTTTTTTTACCGTACACCTAAACCTAAGTACACCAGCGTTCTTGAATTTCGCGCCCCCACCAATCAGAATGCAGTCTACAACGCACTCCGCACAAAACGATAAGTACTGCGCCTATATATCGCAAAGGAAGTTGCTTCTGCTGAATTGTGCGCGTGTTGCAACAAGCGCCGGTCGCCGCTTCTGGTGGACTCGGCGAGCCTGCCGGCACCGGCTGGGCCGTATAATTGAAACGTGGCGCACCCACGGCGCTTGCCGCGGTGCAATTATTCACGCCGCCTAACGGGCCACGAACGCGCGGGCGCGCGAGCGCGTCGCCCGCGCCCCCTCCAACGTGTAACCGCTTCGCCGCTGGGACGGCCCGTGCGGTAGTAATCAACTGCCGCGCAATCATTCTAGCGACCGAACAAATGCTTTGCGTCAGGCGACGGCACACTTCTTCCTGCTGGGAGAAGTTTGCGTGACAGCTCCGCAGAACGCTTCTGGCGAGGCGCGCGTCGTCAGAGTAAAACGCCTGGACACCGCGCACGGTTTCAGTAAATCGTTTGCGGGGCCACGCGAACGCCTCTTGCAGATCTGGCCGAAGCCGCAGTTGCGCTCACTGCAGTGCGTGTTCTGCAGACGAAGCAGCTTGTCTCAGCTGCGTGGTTCTGGGAATGTTTCGTAGTCGCAGCACCGTTCAGCGACGAAGACTGCCGTGATTTATGTTACGGCACGCACGAGTCAGTGTCGCTGTGTCTGCGCCAGCTTTGATCGCCTCGAACAAGTTTGCACGAGATTCACCGAAGCTGAGCGCTATCACAATTTTTTATTTTATTAATTTTATTTAGGGAATACTCCATACTCTGCAGGGTCCCGTGCAGGAGGGGGATAGGTATAGCATAAAGCAAAGAAGAAGGAATATGTTTGCAGAATATACAGAATGAGTATACAACAACAACGACAAAAATTTGGCAGGTTTTGTCTAAGGGTGTAGTTTGGACTCCTCGAGCGGTGTTTTAACTATACACGGGTTGTCAGATTTGGCTTCGTCAAGAAGCTACTTGCAGAGATTTTGTGCGTGGCGGGCACTTGTAAGTTGTGTCTCGCCCCTTGATTGCCGCACACCTTGGGAGCTGTTACAATGAAGGCTTACGTCATGTACGAAATATCGACTGATCCTGCATAGAACCACTATAACTCACCCCGTTTATTAAGTACGCGACTAACTCGCGAGATGTAATTGGCGGATTTTCCGACCAAGAAGTTCATCTCTGAGGCGATTAAGGCTATTGGTTAGTTCCCTTCTCTCTGCCATGCTCATCAGCTGTTCTCAACCTCGATCCAGTGAGAAGAGAAGCGAATGAGCCTATCAGGGACGTAATCCCCAAAAGGTTTGAAGCAAGGATGGAGGACAAGGCGACATGATTTTAATGACGTTATTCTTATGCAGTGCGTACAAATCCTTGGTGCCTAAGACGCTAAGTGGAAGAAAAAGAAAAAGAAGGCGCCCTCCTATCTTTACACTTGAGCCGCTTAGTCCTCCGCAGCATTTCTTTCTTTCTCTCTTTTTATTTATTTCCTGCCTTCCTTTTCTCCTGCCTTCCTTCTTTATTCCTCCTTTCCTCCATTTCATCTTTCCTTCCTACCTTCTTCTTTCTTACCTTCTTTCTCCTTTCTTTCCTTCATTCCTTTGTTCTTTCTTCCCTTTCCTTCATTCCTATTTTCCTTCCTTCTTTCTGTATTTTCTTCCTTCCTGCTTTCCTTCGTTTCCTTGGTTCTCTCTCCTTCTTTCTTTCCTTCTTTCCTTCCTTTCTCCTTTCATTCTTGATTTTTTCTCCCTTTTTCATTCCATCTTTCCTTACTTCCTTCTGCCTTTCTTTTTTTTTTGCCCTTTTTCTTTGTCTTTTGAGGACGCGTGCGCTTGCCAGCGCGACATAACCACCGCTGGATGCCAGGGATTACTTCTTAATTTTTGTTTTCGGGAGCAAACTTCATTTTTTTGTGTATCCACTGTCTTACAGACAAAGGATGTCGCAAGCCACACGGTAAAAGAGCGTCAAACTCGAAACAACGAGGGAGCCCAAGACTTTTTTTTTTCTTTTTCTTTTTTTTTTCTTTTACAGGAAAACTACCTGCCTCCTCGGCGTCCTTCAAAGGCATTGTAATTGCATAGCATTTGTGGGGGGCCCTCCTGGTGCTCTTACTTTTGAAAGCACTTTAGCGAGGGACACTCAAAGCTTAGGAGAGGCTCGAAATGCCTGTCGTCTGCCAATTTCCTGCACGTCCTTCGCAATCTTTCGTCACAATTCTCGGTACATCAGGATCGCGTCTGTTGCGCCGCGGAATAAAATCTGCGGCCATTGGCTGATGTCCTTGTTCGGGGAAGTATAAATCCTTCGAAGAAAGCAACGAGGTAACACTAAACGAACAAGACAAGCTATTGCCCCGTTTCTTTTCTCCGTGTTTTGTTTCCTCTCTTTGCCGCGTTATTTCTTTCTTTCTTACTTACTTTCTTTCTTTTTTCCTTTCTTTCTTCCTTTCTTTCTTTCTTTCTTTCTTTCTTTCTTTCTTTCTATCAGAGTCATGTATTAAAATAAGGGCTCACCCAAGCCTCGGCGCATCCGTTCGTCCTTTATACGCTGTCCTTCGTGTGCACAGGGGCGATTTTCGTATGAAACGTTATTATTGCCCAAAGCTGACACTATTCTTAACCAGCATATGTGATCACTTCGCAACGATTTCCTTATATTTAATGATTGCAGACAGTCGTTGCTGAAACGTGTCGTATACAGCCACGTCACTTCGCCATTGATTACTAAACACGAAACACTAACTCCGATTCTTCCAAGAACTGACGTGGAAATTAGACATTCGCTGGAATGTAGCACGAGCTAACAAACAAATAATAATGACAAAAATATAGATAACATCAGGACTCATCGGAAAGAAATCTTCTCAGTTGGAAAATGTTTCGCCTTGTTGAAATGCAGCGCGTGCAGTAGCCTTAATTTAAGCAGTTTCTGCACCAACTCCGCTGAATGGAGCAACATGCTAAAGATATCACAGGGAGGACCTCTACATAATTCATTAAATATATCCTGTCTCTCTCTGAGCTTAACCAAGAGGATAGCAGTCGGATGGTTGCAGGCAAATTAATTGACAACTCGAGACACTGGAACGCGTACTAACGAATAGAGTTTTGCGCAAACCCATGAGGCGAGGCTAGATTCATGAGATGAAATTTCAGCATCGACTCACAAGTGAGCGCCAAATTTCACTTTCACTAATCCATCTCCCCCGGGAAGATTTGCAAACCCGTTTGGTTATTCGTGCGGCCTGGCGATTCGAGTTCTATGGCCTCCGTCGCGTTTGGGTCATTAATAAAGCCTTTCAACTAGAGCTGATGGCACTGAAAATAATACTGCTATTATACCGCTGCCAACTACAAAGCTATACCACTACTGTCATGACTACAGTTGCTGATACTCGTTCTCTTGCACTGTAACTGCTGGTCTACCCTTTCCAATTACATGCATGTGCTGTCTCGTTCTCCTTAGTTAACCTTGACGCTGACATCCATAACATTCACCGTTCGGTAAATGTGTTAGTTCAAAGTATACTACTAGTAAAATAAGTTACGAAAAATAAATAATCGTAGTTTTCCGGCATACAAGGGGAAATTACTGGGCCCTCGATCTGACTCTGCGAGGCTTCTCCACAAGTCAGTAATTGCTGTTCGCCGAGACGTACGTCGTGGGCTTCTCTTACGACGTCGTGTATTGCCTGTCGCTCTTCATGTACTCTCATAAGGCTAGGCCATCCGTTGATGTCCAGATACCCTCAGCGTCGAAGCGCCCCGTGTACCTGGGGCGAAATGCCTTGACGAATACGGTTCAACTTGTCATCAAGAACATACACGGTGTAAAGGTACGTACGCTTGAAGTACGTGGCACACGAACGTTATGTTCCTGTCTTGTCTTGTGTATACTTCGTATTAGAGAACAGTTCTATCCTTACGCGTGTTTTCATTGATATTGCTATATAACGTGTTACAAATGGCGCAGAGTGGAAGAGCAATGCCGGCGATTACCTCTTGTGATTCTATCTTCAACTACAAGCTGAGCCTGCCTCAGACGCAGTTATGTTGCTGAGGTGACACCTGCTCGGTCAGATACACAGAACACAGTCGGTTATAGTGCAGTAATTACTAGTATAGTGCGCCCTTTGGATCAACAATTTGTGTTGATTTATTTATTTTAATGCGAAAGGCTTAAGTGGCTCATTACAATGGCTCACACCCAAAAAGAACGCGTCGTCCGGTCGAATGGTACAAAAACTATGGCTCATGCCCGTGTCGTCCCCTCCAATGGTACAAAAACTATCCTCCTCAGCAATGGCTTATGTCCCCTTAAGCAAGGAAAAAAATGCAAGGCTCCTCCCTCTCGTAATGATGAGGATACAAGCCCTCGGCAAAGGGAAGCATACAGTGCATACATTCATAAGAATCACACGTACAACGTTACACCTCATCATCAGGGATTGCTCATACCCCCGTAAGCAAGCAAACATGCAATGGCTGAGTATGAACGAAGAAACGAAAGAAAGAAAGAACGGAAGAAGGAACGAAAGAACGAAACAATGAAAGAAAGAACGAAAGAACATTTAGGCAGTGCATAAGTGCTCGTCGAGGAGGTCGACCTACAGCGCCATACGTTTACTTCATACTGCGTCTCGTTATGTCTTGCAAGAAGTCTGACCCCTCCGATCACTGGGACATAAATGTCCCAGTGACCAACAAAGGGTTAATGCATTACCCCATGTGCAGCAGGATTTCGCCTTCACGTGTCACAGGAGCGTAACATGCTGCCAAATTTTTATTTATTTATTTATTTATTTATTTATTTATTTATTTATTTATTTATTTATTTATTTATTTATTTATTTATTTATTTATTTATTTATTTATTATTTATTTATTTATTTATTTATTAGGTTTAACGTTCCAAGACAACACTGGGGCTGTGAGACACCGTGCGGGAAGCTTCAAATTAATGTTGACCACCTGAAGTTCTTTGACGGGCACTTAAATCTAAGTACACGAGCGTTCGCGCACTTTGACAGGGATGAAAGGGGATATACATACATACATACATACATACATACATACATACATACATACATACATACATACATACATACATACATACATACATACATACATACATACATACATACATACATACATACATACATACATACATACATAACAGTAGAAAATGCACAAGATGTCAACATCGATTTAGTGCTACACCAAAAAAGTCGCAGTTTCGCCCGAAACGCGACGCATCAATTATGATAGCAAATTAGTAGATACGGAGTAAGTATAGTAGTTTTATCGGCTGCTTAAACTAGGACGCATTCGGTTACTAACTGAATTAGCAAGCATGGTGTCAGCGCGCACAAGCAAACATGGATAGATCACACTCAATGACCGCAGACAACCACTGGCAAAACGCTTGCAAGCGCTGCAGCAGCAGCGAGTGATGGTTCGTGCGGTCTATCGTTTCAACGGAAACTGAGTGGCAAAAGCACAGCGCATACAAAGGTAAGAGCCGTGTGGAGATCGCTTTCAAGATATGGTGCGCGCAACAGCCCGCAGCCACGCAAAGTACAAGTACGCAGTTGCTGGCAGAGTAGAAGTCGCACTCCCTCCCTCCAGCGCTGCCTTCCCGCTTTCCTCCTTTCGCGTGGAAGATTGAGTCGCCAGTGTTCCTTGCGCCCGGTCGCAAGATAAGCATTTGGTGCCGCAGCTAAACGTCGCCTCCCCTCCATCCCCCCCCCCCCCCCCCCCCCACGGCCTTTCGCACGACGGAAGACGTCGCGTTTGCTCTCCGCCGTGCGCTCGCTCTCCCTGAAAGCGCGCGTCCCTCGCGCGCTTTCACTCGCACATGCAGCATACGGCGTGCGGCGAAGATTTTAACGCGATAGCGTTTAGGACCCCATGTCGCAGAAAATCTGGTGTTGGCTTCGGCGTTAAGCATCGGCGTCTGGCGGAAATAATCATGCCGAACCACATCATCCCGAACCACCCCGACCACACAGGCCCTGCGCGTGGCGTGAGGCGTTAGTGAACGAAAATTGAATTTCTCAAAGTAAAATCCGTCAGAAACATCGTACAGTACGACTTAACCACAACCTACAGGCGTGATAGTGTCGGATTGTAATTCGAATATATGAGAAAAAAGCTTGATAAGCAGCCAGGGATCTTTGAATGATATCGCGTTCCACTCTTAAAGGCGAAGCTGAAGCGTCCTATAAATCTGATGGTGTTTGGCTGTATTTTGGTTCAAGGTTACATTGAGGGGAATGTTGAAAATCGAGCCTTTCTAAATTTTGGACAGCGCGCGCCTCGGGGCAACAGCAAACAATTATCAAAATAATAAAAAAGGTTCTAGGGCCTTCACATTTTGATATCATCATCAGCCTATATTTATGTCCACTGCAGGACGAAGTCCTCTCCCTGCGATCTCCAATTACCCCTGTCTTACGCTAGCTGATTCCAACTTGCACCTGTAAATTTCCCAACTTCATCCCCTCACCTGGTTATCTGCCGTCCTCGACTGCGCTTCCCTTCTCTTGGTATCCATTCTGTAACCCTAATGGTCCACCGGTTATCCATCCTACGCATTACATGGCCTGCCCAGCTCCATTTTTTCCGCTTAATGTCAACTAGAATATTGGATATCCCGTTTGTTCTCTGATCCACACCGCTCTCTGCCTGACTCTTAATATTAACCCTAACATTTTTCGTTCCATCGCTCTTTGTACGGTCCTTAACTTGTTCTCGAGCTTCTTTGTTAACCTCCAAGTTTCTGCCCCATATGTTAGCACCGGTAGATTGCAATGATTGTACACTTTTCAACGACAGTGGTAAGCTACCGGTCAGGATTTGGCAATGCCTGCCGTATGGACTCAAACCCAATTTTATTCTTCTGTAAATTTATTTCTTATGATCAGGGTCCTCTGCGAGTAATTGACCTAGATAAACGTACTCTTTTACAGACTCTGGAGGCTGACTGGCCATCCTGAATTCTTGTTCCCTTACCAGGCTATTTAACATTATGTTTGGATTGCACAGCAACCTTGGTTCTCTACAAGAAAAGTAGAAAGCTACCTGTCAAGACAGGAGTCAGGCAAGGAGGCAGAATCTCTCCAATGCTATTCACTGCATGCTTAGAAGTATTCAAGCTCTTAGACTGGGAAGGCTTAGGAGTGAGGATCAACGGCCAATATCTCAGCAACCTTCGGTTTGCAGGCGACATTGTCCTATTCAGCAACAATGGGGACGAATTACAGCGAATGATCGAGGACCTTAACCGAGAAAGCGTAAGAGCGGGGTTGAAGATTAATATGCATTTAATATAAGACGGCTTAAATGGCTCCTGTAAAAATTTCTTTCCAGCAATGCACTTGTGCTTAAAGTGGAGCCGACTTTAAGAATATCAGTGTAAGCTTGTTCTTCGTAAGCTGGCTCTCCCACGTTGTGTGTTGCAGTGAAGCCTACTCGTAAAGAAAAATGTGATGCGAGCGGAGCCTGATAACGCTATCGCGTTTCACTCTTGAAGGCGAAGCTTAAGCGTCCTCCAATTTTTATGGCCTTTAGACTTTATACGGAACCTCACGGCGATGGCGAATTGGAGTGTCCGCTTGGAGTGTCCATATAACTGCTATTCCAATAAAAAACAACGTCCTAGTGCAAAAAGATAGCCAGGGCACACACTTTTTCCCGGTGTTCAGCTTGCCCAACTATATAAATACCTCAACTCATTGTCTAGCTTATTAAACGACGGGCGCTTGACTATTTGAATGCCTGACTATTTGAAACTATTTCTGACTGACCTTTCCACAAACAATGGCTTATATATGCCTACATGTTTCTCGATAGCTTTCAAGCCAAAACTCGCACTGGATGGTATACCGAGGAGGGTCCCAAGCATGCTTGATATGTTAAAGATAAATACAACTCAATAGGTGTGCCCATTATTTTACAGTGATCGAGTGCAGTGGCTCCAGCGAGGCAACCTTACGCTAGCGGCACGGCTGCAACGGTTATTAAATTACTGCGTTGCACACCGTCTTTTTCATAGCGCACTAAACGTCTCCCCTGATAACACATCGAAGAATCCGCGGTGGACTGCGCCGCAAAAGGCAGCCAGCTCTGTGCAGAGCAAATTAGTCTCGGGGGAGAGCTCTTGTTATCCTCCCCGTGCGCGTGCATCTTTAATCGCCAATGCTTGGTACGCCGGGTAGCTCTATATATACAGCTGTTTAGCCTTCCGATGCGATGTTCGCGGCTGTTGTATTTCTGCATTATTTATAGGGACCATTTTTCCGTCGTTTATGCTGATTGGAAATTTTATACCCACATAACTAATGCGGGTCGCATAATGGTCGAAGAAGACAACATCGCTCATTTTTTTTTCTTTTCTTTTTTTTTTTTTGCATTGTCGGCGAGTCTACTCCTCTTATTCGTCTGCTTCTTCTGTTCACAGGAATAGATGTTATCGCCCGGCAAGCATAAAAATGCACGGGTGGGACTTCTTTTCGACATGAACACCTTATTAGTTTGATCACTAAAGCTTTGTTCTTAATGGTGCCGACCATATACATGGCTATATATTTTCTCCTGCGCACTTCCCCACCCGCTTCGCCTTTCTCGCGCTGAACAATAGGCGTCTCCAGCAATCTACCGCTTCAGTGCAAAGAAACAAGGAGCGAAGACATTACTAATAGCCGATATAAATCAAAAGTCGACCCATTTAAATTCATAGGTATCGTAGGTATCCCAGTGTGCGTGCGCGCATTGGGATAGCTACGTACTGACAGCAGCACGACAATGGCGGCGGAGGCTCGAATGCACCTCGTTGGTTCCTATATTGCTATTGCCATAAAAAGTGCAGAAGAAGCGCCCAAATGCATTCGCGTCAGTAACAGAAGTTTACGAACAGTGGAAAAAGGTTAAGCAAGGAAAGGCAGGGAGGTTAACCGGACGCACGATTGGTTTGCTACCCGGCACAGAAAGAAGAGTGAAGGCATAAAAGAGAGAGAAGGTACGAGGGCGAGAGAAAGTACCAGTGTTGTGCACACACGAAGGTGCGTACCATGCCTATAAGCGGTGACGGAGACCTGTCGAATGGAGGTACTGTAGCAACGCCCTGGTTGCTTTCATAAACAGAGAAAGAACGCATAATTTAAGTTAGCCACACGGTCCGCATATTTTCAGGAAGCGGTGCCATGCGTTTCATGGCATCCACGCTGCCATCTTGTCCAAACATTCTCTTATAAGGTCTATGTGGCTTGCCGAAGTGTGCCAGCCCACAGAGCTTAACCTCTCAATTTTACTATAGAGGCGGCAATCTGGCGCTACAGTTTATGGGAGATACAAGTATACGGTGGTTCAGCCACCGTGGGATAATGACGGCTAGCGCATGGATTTGCCTAAGCTTCGTCCTTCTGGCTTCAAACGACTTTGCGATTTGATGAATCGATGATTATTAACAAAATCCTGCGGTATAAATACACGCAGTTGTAATACACTTGCGAGTGAGTGAGTGAGTGAGTGAGTGAGTGAGCGAGTGAGTGAGTGAGTGAGTGAGTGAGTGAGTGAGTGAGTGAGTGAGTGAGTGAGTGAGTGAGTGAGTGAGTGAGTGAGTGAGTGAGTGAGTGAGTGAGTGAGTGAGTGAGTGAGTGAGTGAGTGAGTGAGTGAGTGAGTGAGTGAGTGAGTGCGAACTTTATTGAGGTCCTGAGGAGAAAGAATTAAAGCGGGGCCGGAGAAACCTGTCCCTTTCACGCGTCTAGAAAAAAAACATATTGCGTTGAAATTTGGAAAAATAACAGGTCATAAGTAAAGCCACAAGGACATCTGAAGCCACACGTGTAAAGGTTAGATTAGACAAATCCATGCAGTATACACCATTCCCATCCTAGCTGAACAATCGTAGCACCACATTTCCCGGTAGTAATTTTAGTAGGAAAGTTCTTTAACCTACACTCGCGATAGCGCCTTAGTCGAGCCGTGGGCCACTGCGATAAATAAGCATTTCAGTGACAACCGCCTGTATAGAGTGTCACAAATGCGTCGCACACAAATGTCTCGTCGCCAAATGGAAGGCATTTACCGTGCGAGAAGTCGATGCCGGACACCTGAAAGCCAGGGAGAGAGGCTTTGAGACCAGCGCCGGTCGGGCCTCTCGACCGCGGTGCTTTCGGCCGGACCTATATAGGCGCGCTAACGAACACGCCGACGCGTAAAAGCCGTTCCTGGTTCTTAGGAATTAATCCCTGCGGAGACCTCCATGCCGGAATCGTAGCCCTCTTGCGAGCGCCCTGGAGACAAACAAACCGGCGCAGCGCGCAGGTCATGTTAGAGACAGCCATGTCCGTTGCACGGCGCACTCGGTCACTCGCGGGGCGTATGCTACAAGATTAGCCCCCGGCGGGCTTTACTGTTCTCGAATGACTAAGACGAAAGGGTCCCCTCGTATCACGCCCTGTCTGTCACTTTTCCTTTTTTTTTTCATCACCATTTAATTATGCATGCGAGCGTGCGCCGTCTGGTGTGCTGACGAGAAGACCTGGCATGTAGCTGCTTGAGCCGACATAGGCCACGGGGGAAAAAAAAGAAAGAAAGAAAACGTAGGCGTACCCTAGGGGGCACATACTCGCCCGATGCTTAGGTCCTCAACAAGCGCTTTTATGACAAAATAATCGCCGTAATTATACGCCACGTCGCAGAAAGGGAAAAGAAAATAAAGATATATCGTGAACCGCTAAGCGAAGTAAGAATATGTTCAAGTCGATGAACTTTGCTCGTCGCGAATGTCTTTCATTTTCCTTTCTCTTTTTTTTTATTCTTTTCAGTTTTTAATGAAGGTACTACCGGGCATATTAGGCATAGGCACCCGGCGTTCGGCTAAGCACGTCATAATAGAAGCGACATCGACTAAAATTAAGGCAGCCCTCAAAGAAAGTTGAGAGGTGCACGGTCTATATAGGTGGATGAAAAAAAAAAAAAAGGGGGGGGGGAGAGAGAGAGAGATGGATCGTGGGTGAGAAGTTGGGGTGGTTCACGACTGCCACGTGCTGTACCTTATATTGATCGATAGCTGTCGATGGAAAGAGCGAAGCGCACCGTAGGGGAGGTGTGCTCGAAGAAGCACAGCAGGAAACTACAGAGAGATGAGGAAAGTGGGGAAGGAAAGGTCTTCGCCGCTGCCGGCCGGTTTCATTTTCCGAGGCCGCGTGGATTTCTCGGCGTGGCACTGGAGCAGCGAGCCCGAACTCGCAAGCTCAAAGACAGCACCGCGGTCCCGCGCGGAATAACGCAACAGCGCAGCACTGCGAGCGAGTCGCCTGAGCCTCTTGGAGCAGCGCTCGCGCGAAGGAATGGGGGGGAAAAAAGAAATAAAGAGGTGAGGCGAGAGAGGGTGTGATTCGAACCTAGCAGTCCCGTTTACTCCCTTTCTCCTCTTTCCTTTCTTCCCCCCTCCTTTCTCCTCCTCCCCCCCCCCCCCCCCTTTTTTTACCCCCAAGTGGAATGTTACCGAGCTCGGCCACTCTTTCTGTGGGACCGCCCTCGCAGTCGAGACAATTTTCCGAGCGCGCGCGTTCGGGAAACTCGGCCCCTTGCTGTAGCGCCAGAAATGAAATTCACTGTGCCGGGTTTGTTTCTGTCGCCGCGTAATACGAACTGCGGCCTTTCTCCCTCATGGCTCCTTTCTAAAGGCTCGCATATGCCTTTCTTTATTTTTATATTTTACTGTTGTTTCTTGTTTCTTGTCGTCACTATTGCTGGTGTCCTTCCGAGGCTAAGCTATATTTGCTGTTTTTTTTTTTTAACTGCTTGTTCTCTTCCTTCTTTCATTTGCCGGGGACAGTCGTCGCGTGCGGAAACTATACGTGGGAGAAAACGCAACGAGCCGAAAGGCGCCACCACTACTCAAGTGTATTTCTCTCTCTCTCACTCGGTATGTTTGCGTCTCGAAGCGCTAGCTGAAAAAGAAAGAAAAGAAAAGATCTTTGCTGGCCGAACGTTTCACTTTCGCTAATACTGTACAGCCTGTCGAAAACGACTGCACCGTTGCCAGGCTAGTGAGGGAACTGGATACGCGAACCCGTTTGCACGTAGCAACGACTTGTGATCAACCGGGGCCCGCTCGTTGGCTATAGTCACGATAGTCAAACACACAATTAAGGAATTGGCCCATTTTTCAGATGAGTGTACAGGAGACATTCGCAACTTGATGTGTGCGAGCAATATTTATTTACTTCTTTCTTGGGAGTCACAAGTGCGGCAATCAGTTATGTCATGCTGAGCGCGCCGGTTCGTCTCTTGAGATCAGCGAAACAATGTTGTGCAGTCGAAGTCAAAAGGTTGCGGACTGTGGAATCTTAGAAGAAGCTGAATATTTCCGCAGCCTCGTATTCGCCGCAGCCTGTACTGGTGTGTGTAAACAGCGTAGCGTTGTTCGATTTTAATGGCTCCAATCACAAATTGCTTGACTGATGAACGTTTTCTGAGATGCCAAGGTCCATAAATTTCTGTACCGGCCTCGAAGAACTCTCATCCGCCTCAGTGACGCATTGTTCTGGTGAAGACCACGAGGTCGCGGGCTTGATTTGTGGCCACGGCGGCGGCGGCGGCGTCCCGAATGGGGTATATAGCGCAAACATGCTCGTCCACCATTCACTGGGCGCGCGTTAAATAACGTACCTTGCTTTGCAAAATGACTCTTCATCCCGGCGCTGCCAACGTGGATGTCCAGCGAAGCTGTGGAAAACCGCCACTACAACTGCTGAGGGGGTATTCTTCATAAATACAAAATCATTATATGGGCCATGAAGCGAGAAATGCGGTGTTAACATCCGATGGTACCAAAACCCGTGTGACCAAGTCACGTTTGACGTGATGACGAAGCATGATTACGGCATCACCACAAACGTGGCGTGATGACGTCATCGCACCAAAGGTCACGTGATGACATCGTCGCGCCAAACGTTACGTTACGGGGTAACGACATCGTCACGTGACTATATCTCCTGATGACATCTTGCGATGACGCCATCCCTTCAAACGAGATTTCACGCGATGACGTCATCGTCAAGTGGCGATGTCACATGATGACATCATGTGATGCGTCTTGGAGAAGTAGCGCACTGTGTGCTCACCGCTTCTTTGCACTGTCTCCGGGATTGGCCCACATTTTTGGGTGAGCAAAAGTCCGCGCACGGGGGCACAAAAATCCTCCCGACCAACTAGAGGCTAACAGCCTGGCTGTAAAATTTCAGGGAGTCAGAATTAATTGAGAGAACTCCACTACGGCGTTGTTTATAGCCGTCTTTAGACGTTAAACACCATCAATTAATGAGTCATGATCAAGAGCACTACGCACTGGCAATATGCTTGAGGAAACTAGCCAGCACATCTCTATCTCCGTGTGCATGTGTTCAGCGACGCCAGCCACTACAAATCCCGTCTACACTGCACGCATTTAGGCAGACGCAGCATGCGAGGAAGGGGAGTGCGAGCGCCCGCAGAGGAGAAAAAAGGGTCCGGAATGAGAAGGGCGGCAACTGTCCCCGACGGACATTCAACAGGGCGGAGAGATGTGACAGGCAACGCCGTCCGTGGTGGCGGGGATGGGGCTACGCACGCTGTGACTGCGTCCTTCGCGCCTCTCTGGATTTGTTGGAAGGCTTTAAGATGCCGTTTTGCAGAGAGAGAGAGAGAAAAAAGATACGAGCTAAGCATCCTCTTTGGCGCTGCAGCGTGGCTGACAGAGATTATATGCAAATGCTGACGCCCCCCCCCCCCCCCCCCCTCCTAACAACCCCTCCTTCTAGAAGCACTCTTTGCTTGGTGTGAAGCCCGAGTGAACGGCCCCGCGCGTGATGCTTGTCGTTCTGCAGAAGTGGGTGGAAAAGATGTCGCTGCGTATGTCGCGAGACCTTCGTTGTATGCGTTGGTTATGGCTTATATTTCGATTAAAGAAAAAAAAAAAGACACACACGCACATACACATATACAACAACGGAATGTAAGGAGCCTCTTTGCGTTTTCACTATGGGGCGGCTACTCTTATAACGAATTTTTACCTTGGACGGGCGCGCGTGTGTGTGACAGTTGCAATGAATTTTTTTGTGTGCTATATCGCGCCCACGCTTTCATCAGAGTGATCCCAGGTAAACAAACACCAGAATTGCATGCCAGAAATGCATGCTGCAGTTACTATGTCCTTTGAACTATTTACTTTTTCAAGCGGTGGAATAAAGTTTGTCTCGACAGGCATTTCCCGACAAATAAGGGAAATGGAACGACAGGTTGCACTGTTCGTTATACTCAGTACGTTCTTTCTTCTTCTATACTGCTTTAACCCCTTGATAAATGACAAACGACGCCCTCGATTTTCCCCTTCAGCCAAGTAGCAGTTTGCTTACAAATCCGAGAACACCTAAGCACGTCTTATAAGTTGTGAATGCGAAAGGCATTAATGTCCAGTTGAACGCAGTTGTGCGCTCCTTCAGGTTTTGCGCTGCGAGTAATGTACCATAGCAGTACGTGCTGCCCGAGCCCGCAAGCAGAAGCTGCTTGCGGTGTCACCGACACCGCAGGCAGCTTCTGCGCGACGAGAGACGGAGGAAGCAGCAGCGGCCACGGCAGGCGTGTGCAGTGGCTAAGCCCAGTGGGGGTGAGAGAGAGAGAGAGAGATACGGACCGCACGCCGGCTTTCGAGAGAGATAGTGACGTGGCGTCGCAGGGATACCCTCTCCCCTCACGCAACACCTCGCGCGCTATCGTTGCAGCAGGTGTTCTCTTTCGCCCGCTATACTCCATCGAGCCGCACTCGTGACGTGGCGTCGCAGCCAATAGGAAGTTAGGGGCCGTTTCGGTGCTTCAGATGACAGACGCCGGCTTTTTCGCTGAATGGGCCATTTGAAGGTTTCGCACCAAAAAAAAAAAAAATGGGCTGACGCGACCGACCGCCGTTGTTACATGTTAGTTTTTGATTGTTTGAAGTTAAGCTCAAATTTAGGCACGTTATTCAAACAAGATCTTCTTAGAAGATTGAAAAGAAGAAGAAAAGTTTATTCAGCTACTATACTATGTTATTTACTTTGCTTCGATCTACAAAATTATACTTGCCTGATTATCTTTCTAAACCCATGCTTTTATGGTCAATTGCTCATAACAGGTATAATAACCCCCACAGTAGGCATGAGCCATATATGGAAACAAAGCAATCAACCAACCGACTCAGTCTGATTCGTCCTTTTTTGTCGAAGCGCCGCTCACCGGCACTGAAGATCGGATCAACTGTATCATTCCTTGTCGCTCTGCAAATTCACCTCGGCGTACTCATTTTAGCATTGGTTCATACATAGTGAAGGTCTTGGATATGGCAAGGCTAAAGGCAGAATTTTGGCCGCTTGCGTCTTTTGAATGCTTGGCCTCTCCTTCGGTGCAATCATGGTGCAGTACGGGCTTGCTTGTCGTGCCACGCCTCTTATTTATAGCTTTTCGTGGCATTTACTCGTATTGACAGAAAATCGCCAATACATGAGTCATTCTGACGCACCCGTTTTATTTACACTTAAATTAAACGTTACTCGCAAGTACGCCTTTGATTTAGCTGGCGTTACTGGACCTAAATTATTTGCAATTATGTGCCATAAGCGCACGTATACGATCCATTCCTAATAGAAGATTACTCGGCTACATTGAAAACTGAAATCTTTCTGCACTAGGTGAATAATCAGCACGGAAACAGTTTACTGATTCATTTTACTGATATACCTCAGTGTCTACGTAGTCAATGAAGTAGTCTTCGCATACTCACTTGCACAATCACACTCACTCACTCACTCACTCACTCACTCACTCACTCACTCACTCACTCACTCACTCACTCACTCACTCACTCACTCACTCACTCACTCACTCACTCACTCACTCACTCACTCACTCACTCACTCACTCACTCACTCACTCACTCACTCACTCACTCACTCACTCACTCACTCACTCACTCACTCACTCACTCACTCCACTCAAAGCTATGCTCCTGATTTTATGTAACACACCCGGGACCCTCGGGTAAGCGGCGCTTTTCTCGTCGTCTGTTTCTCTCCCTTCCTCGCTCCCAGACACACACACGGACCGAAGCGGGCACTGCTCTATCGGCGGCCATGAATCGTGATTTTCTGCTCGCACTCGGGAGAAACGACCCGCTCGTCGACTATGCTCCCTCGTGGCCGGCTGGCCAGCCTACTGTTCCGAATGCAATGCTCTCAGCGGCGGCAGTTCTGAGCAGCCAGCTGCCGCGCATCGGACGCCGGTCGGGGGGCAAGCATCGCAACCGTACCATCGCTCTCGGGCGCCACGTGCCCCTGCTTCGGAACGAATGTGGATGCGGGAGCCGGAGAGCGAGGGAGATATAGAGGCACACCGCTGATCAATAATGGACAAGTGTGCCGCATGCCTCGAAGGCGCGCGCCGGTCCGGCGACTCGCCGCTGCGTGGTCTGGGGAACCAGCCGTTCACGCAACCACGCCGGCCACTGCCGACTGACAAAGCAAACAAGTTGCGATCGGCAGAGCTGAACCCTCCTTAGAGTAGGGGTCTGAGACTCGCTTCAGACAGTGAGGCCTGTACATTGTACACAGTTCACCGTGGACCGCGTCGTGACATACCCGGTGCTACAGGGTTCAGAGGACTGGGGCTTTAGCAACATTGGGAAAAGGGGCTTTAAAGCTGGGGAAGGGCCACGGGAGCGTTGTACTGTATACGGTTTCGTGGGCCCTCACGGGTCCGTCGAAAAGCGTGTTTGAGAAAAGTGAGTGCGTAAAATGTCTATACCCAGTTTATGGACTTCAGGCATTAAAGCGGCCCTGCAGCATGTTTCATCGAAGTTGTACAAAGCATTTCACATGAAATGACACAATATTAGAAATATTTTACAGCAAAAAATTGCCCGCCAATCCACCCTGTGAAGGTGGTTGGAAAGCGAAGCTTTTTACGCCACCCTCACGGTGACTGCGGCGCACTTGATATTTCACACACTACAACGTAATTTTAACCACGGCCTTTATTATTATTTACTTCACAACAATGTTCACTACTGCTTTATGATCGGTGTGATATACACTACTAGACTACCCCATAGTGGGGTAGTGTAGAAAATAAACCGAAACAGTTACTAGGCTGGAAGGGTTTCGAATGACGTCAACCCTCTTTCAAGCAGCTGCATAAGCTTTGCAACAGCTGCAATCTAATCTTACGGACCGCGCCGAGCCTGTTTCCGTTGTTTGCCCGCAGCCCTTATCATCCATCATGTTGGCTCATAACTTTGAAGCTTGTTTTTGTGGTTTTTCTTGCGAAAACGAGTGCTTAGTTGTACGCTGAATGCCTGAATTCAAGTAAGCTATACTGCTATACCTGCAATTGTTAGCGGTTCGTCGGGATCGTTTTTTGCTTACAACGACGGACACGACAGAACCCTTGGCTGGTAGAGGTACAAAGCTTCGCTTTAAAAAGTATTTCAAGGCGTTCAGTACAAGCGGAGTTGGCGGCATTCAAAGGTCGTCCTTCGTTACCCCCGCTGTCCTCCCGCTCCTTCTCCAACTGCTTGCTCTGCGCAGGCTCCGGCGTAGGAGGCCGGTGCTCACTGAACGCCATCTTGGCACACCGTTTAAATTTGATTCTAGATGTTCACCTAGACACCTTCCGGTTTTGGCGCTGACGACACGCTAAACTGAACTGAGAGGCTGCCACCTAACAAGGCTTGCCTAAGCTGTTCGTCTTGGAGTAACTGGAGCAGCGCATTTTTACCACTCTCGCCGCCATTGCAGCGAACTTCACACTGGCGTCGCGGTTTCGCGTTCATTTTCAGCGATACGCTAGTCAAGTGCGTCTCCCGCAAATTCCACAGCTGCGAAGATGTCCCACGCCAGGTTCGCGCTGAGCATCTACTTGCGTTCAAGTTAGTCTGTGTGCGCACAATTTTTACACACTATGTGAAAGACACCCTGGAACGTGCAGGCGCGCAATGTGATAGCGGTCAGCGAAATTTCAGCGAGGCCGCCATATTAAGCTGCGGAGGAGCTGGCACAGCTCGAGCAGACAACACTCTAGGCTTCAGACAAGACAGTTAATGAAGTAACGCAAACACTAAATATAACTTGCTATCGCAAGCAATAATGACAGTAAATAGTAGGCAAGAAGAGAGTTGAGCGGCGCACAACAAATTAGGGCAAAGTGTACAAGTCTGCACAAAACAACGGGAACAAGCTTGTCGAGACTGAATCAGTGTTGTGGCACTGTGCTGACGTACGCACCGTTTCGCAGCTGGCGACCACTACAAACCTTAACATATTCCCTAAGAAAAGAAAAGAGGAACACTGAGTTAAAGAAAATTCACCTCATCTTGGAATCCAACGGTTAGGGCGACGGGTTGTGAAAATCGATTTCGTGAGCTCAATTAGGTACCTGCTTTAGTGGGGATGATTTTCGAAGCAGGCAAAATTTGCGTATCCGGCCGGGTGTCGGCTCGCTAAATCAAGCGCAATGTGCGAATGTGATGAGCATAGGCCCGGCGACAGTGGCCGTTCTCCTGCCATAGCGAATGCAGGAGGAATTACGCAGTCGGGAGAACCAAATCGCCTAAACACTCACTCAAAGGAACGCATACCGCTTTCGTGCTGAGCTGGTTTTCGTTACTGGAATAAGTTAGGGCTGGGTTTAGTACGTCTCCACCGGCTCTCACGGCAACAAGTGACAGCTGTAAGCATTCTCGGGATTTTTGTGCCATTGAAGTGTAGCGACGCGCGCGCCGTCCGCATCTCGGTGTTGTACTTTATGGTATACATGTGCCATTACGTGATGTACTTATGCAACTGTACTTTATCACACGACGGGATGGGTGAACAGCGTGAAGAACGGGACACAGCAAGAGCGACAGGACAACTATCTTGTAGTGCACCGTGTTTGCGCTGTTCGGCTACAGAGAGAGATCTAGAGAGATAGAACAAATCTGAAAGGTTGGCATGAATCAAAATTCTAACCTGCTACTGAGCGTTGGGGAAGGAAAATGGGAATAAAAATAGAAAGACGTTGATCATCAGAACGAAAATGGTGGTGAAGGAACACGAACCGCAAGGACTTTCCAGAGTCTCAAATCCAGACAACTATCTTGCAAGAATTTGACGACAGCCTTTTGAACACCATGCCGAAGACAAAGGTCCGACCAGGCTCACAACAGAACCTTTTCAGATAAAGGTTGATTGACGAACTTCGACAAAAGTTCTGCCAGTAATTGTCCTTGCTCAACATAGCGCGGTCAGGAGTCGTGTTATCTATTCTCGGGTATATCGTACGCTTCGCAGTCCGGACTGTCTCCACGGCCGATGAAGTGTAGGCAGCTCTGAGTGAACGCCGCACTCATAACCTGTGCAGCGACCTTGCGTTGCTTCTTTTGATGGTGGCCGGTAATTTCGCTTGTGTGTCTGGCTCGCGTCCGTGAAGACGACGATGAAGGTGACTCGGCTAGGCTCAATGTGTGCTATAATATTTTCGTGCAATAACGTATACACTAAAGCAAGTTCATATTATCCTTATACTTTATATGCCTATATTTCAACTGTATTGAGACCTCCCAGGCAACATTACGAGCCTCTTATTACGATAAAAGAACAGTGTCGAGTTCTCTGCTCGGATCGGTCTGAACAAAAGCAGAAAACAAGAACAAATGAAACGAAAGCCATTCAGCGAACAGGCACGAAGGAAACCTCTTCAGACAGCGACATCGACGGCATTTTAGCAGTTGGCATTTTAGGCTTTATTACCGAGGATGCTTAAAGTTGGTCGTCGAACCGGAAGCCAGCGCTGCGAGACAACCGAAGTTGAAGTACACCGAACTCTCCACGACTATACGCAGGCATATAATTGAAATTTTGCTGCTGAAGATGACGATAACGTCGATAAATACAGAACAGAATTTACGCTGCCGACTACATCAGATAACGCGCGCGCAGTAAGAAGTGCGGTCTGCAGTCCTCAACCATCGAGCCGCCTCAGCCGCTTAAATACACTATAAACCACGGCGAGACAGCGCCGTCTGCGCCAGCGTATAGCGCAACAATGAAGTTCTCCAGGCGTGCGGAAGGTTGGCGCTTTAGAGGTTCTCCTGGTCTTACGCTATAAGCCGTCCCGCGGCACCCCGTCGCACATACAAGCGAGGCTCGAAGCGGGGCCAATAGCGTTGCCCCGGCGGCATTGATTATGCCAGCCGAAGTGGCGTTTGATAAATGGCGCGCCAGGCCGAGTGGAAACAATATAAAGTTGGAAGGACGCGTTTTTCTGTCTTTTTATAAATCTCCTCCACCCCTGCCGCCCTTTTGATTCTAGTGTTCGTAATCCTACGCTGAGGGTAAAAGAAAAAAAAAAAACGCAATAGACGAAGAAAAGAGAGAGAGAGAGAATGACAGGGAGGTTGTGCAGCGTAGGGGAACGAGACAATCAAATAATAAAGTGGCTGGATCAACTCGGCAATTTTGTTCAAGATTGGCCCCCTTCTGCTTCTTTAAAAGACTCGCGCCACGAACTTCTTGCGAGAGCGCGGAATTTCTTCTACGACGCTGCACTCCTCGTTTCGTTGTGGGCGCAGAAGGAGGCTAAAGGAGAAATATGACGTGCGCGCGCAAGGCGCACGGGCTCGGAACAGCGCTCGCGGCACGAGAGAAAAATGAGGTGCGGCTCGTTGCTGGAGTCCGCTGGCCGCGAGCCTCCATCGACGGAAGGAGTTCGCGGGAGGAGGCGGTCGCCGCACGAGGATGCGTGAGGCCGCGGCGGCGCTGGCGCTCGTCTCGTCACCGGTCCGGCGCGCGCGATTTCTTTCAAAAGCATCGCGAGTTGTGTGTGCAGAGAGAAAGAGGGGGGGGGGGGGGGGGGTAATCTTTTATTGCTTGCTTTCTCACGCGCAGACCATAATAGAGAGCGCTCAGCGCTCGTTGAAGCGCGAGGTGGTGCGTGGCGGCGGCGATGTACAGAGGAGCTCCATAATAGTCACGCCGCTTGCGAAACTCCGCGTTGGAACTCCTCGCATTTTTCGAATAGGGGCGCACACTGAAAGGACCCGTAATCCCGCGGGGCTTACGAATCGTTTCGGCCCCTATAAGCGCGTCGGCGACTGGAACTAACGGCTACCCGTCATTCATTCACTCATTCGTTCGTTTATACATTCATTCGTCTATTCATTTCTTCGTGTGCTTTTTTTTTCTCCTGTCTTTCCTTCCTTCATTTCCCAATTCAGTTCATTTATTCATTCGTTCACTCATTCATTCACTTTCTGCGAGCCCCGCAGGGGAATATTTTTTTTTTCTGCCGGTGCTGCACTGTATTTCGTAGCTATATATGCAGCAAGCAAAATTTTCACCGTAACTTGCCAAGGTTCTAAGTTAATGGAAGTAGATAAATACGTTTAGTGAGTCTTCATTAAGCACCGGTTAGATATGATGCTCGTGCGATAGTAGAAATACCAGAAATACCCGTAAACAATAACTAAAATGCGGTACAATCACGGAAGTTACGCGCGGAAAGCAATCATATGGCGTCAATTAGATGGCAATTATAACAGGTAGCTATACTCGATCATAACGGACAATCTCTATAATTACAACTTTCATATAGTCAAATTAATGTGTATACAATATTATGGCGAGTGTAACAGGTGCAAGAAAGGCCTCTTTAAGAGAGGCTTGCTTCTTGAAATTGACATGTACTATTATGATGATGATGATGATGATGATGATGATGATGATGATCGATAGCAGAATCGCCCACATACAAAGTGTCATTTAGAGCACACGTCTCGCCCATGCCAGACGCTTCCCCAACCTTGAGCGTGTTTCACCCAAAGTAGTCAGGTTCATTTGTCTATGACTTGCTGCTTTAAATATTGACACGCAAAGAGAGCCACCCGCCGTGGTTGCTGAGTGGCTGTGGTGTTGGGCTGCTAAGCACGTGGTCGCGGGATCAAATCGCGGCCACGGCGGCCGCATTTCGATGGGGGCGAAATTCGAAAACACATGAGTACTTATATTTAGGTGCTCGTTAAAGAATCCCAGGTAGCCTAAATTATTCCAGAGTGCCCCAATACGGCGTGCCCCATAATCAGACCGGAGTTATGGTACATAAAACCTCATAATTTAATTTAAAGGGAGCCATTTTACTCTGAATAAAGGGACAGGTCACGCTCAGTCGTGCAATGCAATAGTCGTTGTGATACGTACCTGTATTATTATTATTTTTTGTCCTTATGGTATGCAGCTCAGATTCTACGGTGGTTTAATTTTGTTCAAACAAACAGGTTATTATCCTCGTCTCAGGGAAAAGACTATCTTGGTGTCGTCATAGCGCGATAGTCACGCCCGGACATTTTGTTCACAATCGTGATAGAGAAACGTCGGCGTCTACACGAGTCTATACGGTACTTGATAAGCGCTGAGTATCATGTAGGGACAAGCGTTCGATGCAAGTCATCGCAAATCGGGCAATTTCGCTGTCGACGATGGTCCGAAAAAAAAAAAAACACGTTTTGCTGCAAGGCGGGCGTTACTGCAGAGCGAGAGCCTCGGCGCAGCACGCAAAGGGGCCACAGATCACCATTACGAACACATTGGCGAAGTGCGATGCAGCAGCTGCTCCATTACGAGTGCCCTTCGCCTCGCCGGCCTTGCGTAACACTGCCAAGGAGTTTCAGTACTCAGTTTGTGTGCTCCCTGTAGGATTGCGTCAATCTTTGTTCAAGAAAGGCTCACGTCCGAGATCCCACAATTTACGCGAGCGCCATCGTACAGTTGATTTCGTTATGATATACTTGATCGAGTGTTGGACGGACGGACGGACGGAGTACGGAGTGGCAGCCAGGCAGGCAGGCAGACATGCAGACATGTGGACGGACGAGCGGAACTGAACGGAACGGGACGGACGGAACGGACCGGAACAGAACGAAACGCGGAACGGAACGGAACGGAATGGACGGATGGACGGACAGACGGACGGGCGGACGAGAAAAACCTTCAGAGGCGAACTAATAAGAGAGACCGCTTGGTTACGCTGCACTAGGGAACATAGCCAATGGGGCAAAGAAAATTAAGAATGATAAGTAATGAAGAAAGCGTGACGCAGGAACACACGCACACGCTCCTATAGCGTTCGTAGTTCCACCGTATAGACGGTCAGAAAGGCCAGTGGCCAGTGTTCTTTTTTGAAATATCGGAGCAACGCTTTTTTCTTTTCTTTTCGTTTTTTCATTGCATGGGCAAGAAGCCACGAGCCCAGTATCTTTTCCTTCGCGAAAGGCGCGTCCTCTGATTGGCTCAATGTTGCGCGAAGAGCAAGCATTTGATTGCCCAAAGGCATTCACGGACACGTGCTTCAATTTCAGGGTTTATTCGGGACTACATTAATCACCATTAGCGCTGTCCGCTATTCCAATTAGGAACGAATAAGCGTTTGTGAAGAAACGACGCCTACTCGCAAGCCCGGTCTGGATTCGCCTTCTTTATTGTTATTTCTCAAGCTCACTTGTGAAAGAAGAAAACGGTCAAAACGCACCGTTATTCTTGCAACATATCAGTATTGCCATATTTTCGCTGAAAGATTAAGCATGGTCTAATCTTTGCTCCGAGTTCCTTTATGGAAACGGCCATAGTTTAAACGTGTTGTTTGGTGGTTTATTAACTGAGCACAGACGGGAAGGAAGGCTCTATTGTGGCCGTATTATAAACCGGCTGTAATGGCTCCAGCATATCGGTTTCTCATTTCGTTCCCACAATCCGCCTAAAGTTTATTACTCTCGCTTAACTCTCAATCATCGTCTCTACTGCTTCATTCACTCATGCTTTAATTATCTTTCTGTCATAGTTTTTGAATGAACAAATGGTACAGGCTGTTAAATAGGATTAGCGAAGCGGGTGCATTCCTTTCTTTTTATTTTACTCCTATGATTCAATCTGTGTTCTTTTTGTGTTTTTTTCTTTCTTTTTTTTTTGGAGGAGGAGCACTTTAAAACTGATCAAGGAAGCCAGGCAAAGTGCTTTTTAATTGACGATGCACAGGCTTCCGTCGGCGTGATGAAATGCAGGCGCGGGATGAAAAATCCACGGTTATTCGAGTTTGCTACTCGGGAATTTTCATCTCATATGTCTCGAATGACTTGATTAAGAGACTCGCTGTCACTAATGACGCATCGAGAAAGAAAGGAATCAAACGAGGTCCATTAAGTCGATAGCGCTGGCGTCGGCATATTGACTGAAATGTAAAATGTCCCCCATTTATGCATACTCTATAAAGCGTGGGTCTTTACGGGCGTGTACGTCTAGTAATTTAGGTAGAGCCATAATTTATGCCAAAGAACGAGACTTGACAACTGACTAATCAATGTTTCCAGCCATAATGCATGTCCATTGATTGCGTCCGAAGCGCTTTTGAATTTAACCTCTATAAGAATCGAGCGAAATGAGGGGCTCATTAACGCAATCAGCGAAAGAAAATCCAATGTCCAATCAGGCAAGCAAAAGCACGCGATTATAAAGTTTAATAAATGAGGCGTAAAATTAACACCCAGGAGAGTTGACAAACTTGAATAAGAGAGAGACAAAATGGCAGTCCTATTTTACTTGAAATCCGACTGCGCGGAAACTTCATCTATAGGTTATTCACGGCGTTTTAATCTATATACCTGCCTGAATAAAAAGAAATAGTGAGCTTCAATTCGTACTGGGCGACGGTATGATAAAAGACCAAGCGTTGTCAAAAGAGGCCTTTTTTTCACGCTGAGTGAACGTTCCTTCCAGAAAAAGCGCAATGCGCCAGTGGCCATTCTTGTTTCAGCAGTATACTTTTGAAGATAAGCTGCCGCGGCAAAATATGCAGCCCCCAGACACGCCTATGCAATTAACGTATCGGCCAAACGCACCCCAGTCAACAAGCAGCGCACCACGATATGTGCCGGCTCCATGCGCACACAAGACCCAACCGAGGCCGAAGTCGCCATCGCAGTTGCTGCAATGGCCGGATTCGAAACTGTCATCAGTGACTCTAAAACGGCCATCATCCGATTTGCCCCTTCACGGCCTCCCCCACCACGGCACGCATCTTCCGACAACTTCCCCGAGTGGCACGCGACGCCTCAGGCATTATCACCATCAGCAGCGATGATGGAAAAGATCCCACACTATCATCCGACTCGTCTGGGTCCCAGCTCACGCAGGAAGCCGAGGTAAAGAAGCCACCCACCAACAAGCTCGAGGACTCGTACGCCGAGCGGTGGGCCACAGCCCGGACCACGTCGGAAATACAGACGAACCACTCCTCACATTTCACATCATGCAGCACTACAAACTAACAAGGCCAACCAAACCACCCCTTCACCCGAAACTAAACAAAGCACAACAAATCACCTGGCGACGACTTCAAACTCACTCATTCCCTACCCCGTACATCTACGGACACATCTACCCAGCCCTCTTTACATCAACGTGTACCATCTGCAAAGACACAGACCGCCACGCTGGACCACATCATCTGGGGATGCAGCAAGGGCCCTCCCCCGCCACACCTCCCAGGACAGTCACCATCGAGTAAAGCCTGGGACAGAGCCCTATAACGACTACAATCCTGGACGCCCAGCTCCTGGCCGTTAAACGCGCTGAGGAGGTGGTGACCTGGCACTGCCTGACAGCCATCTACTCATAGGAAGCCGACAGCTTTCCGCAATAAAGATGTTTACTATACTACTACTGCCGCGACTATATCGCCGACATCACGTGACGACGCTGCACTAACCAATGAAAGCTAATACTCTAATGATGACAAGGCCGTTTTATATTATTTTTTTGTTTTATAATAGACATCTAGAACCATATGAACATATCAACTGCGCGAAGCCGGGTTGTGTACTCTATGCTAATTGTCTGCGCATTGCGCGTGTTTTTAACTTTTTATTATTATTCCGTTCATATTTATCCCTCCAATAATGTTTGGCTTTTACTATGCATATTTGCCACCAAAATGCCACGGGGCAGAAATAGCCAAGCGAAGGTGTATTTTCAGGTATTTACAAATTGCAGCAACGCTGGATACACAAGATGGCTGCCCGAACCACCCACGCGCTCTCCTTTGTCAAATCGTCGTCTTTGTTCGTGGACGCACCATGCCCCACTGCTCCGCAACAATATGCTTCATTAAGTGAAAAGGAGCAGACGTTATTATTATACGATGATTAAATCCATATATATTACTTTAGCTTTATTTCGGCAAAGTAATATAATCACGAATATAATCATGTCTACGTCTCGTCTACCATCTTTTCTTACGCACTTTAACCTGCCTGCGTAAGCTGTTTCTGTTCAATCGTTCTTTTAAAGCGAATCTTTGTATGTCTAGGCGAAATCGTATATGGCTAGGCGAAATCGGCTGTGCACAGAAAACGATCATCATCAGCATTGGCTCGAGCGTCGTCATCGTCTTCCGCAGCTGGCTCGTTGGCGCACCTCGGGTTGAGCTCGTGCTCGGCACGCGCTCGTGCCACTGCCCCCATGTTCGTTGGTCGTCCTCTTCTGCCACAGCTGGCGCCGTTGCCGCTCATCATGCCAGCACAGAATTTCACTTCTCTTCTGTCATCGTAATGAGGAGGCCACGTTTACGGGGGTATGAGCCATTCATTGTCTTACGTGACGGGCAGATTTAATTTTGAAGGATTTTAATTTGGAAGAATCGCAAGCGGCAAAGGCTGAAGAAGTAGCGGTCAAACTAGGGCGCGCGCGATGAATTTACCGAGCCGCTTGCCAGGCGAGCACCGGCGTATTTTAGGGTCGCCACGCGGAAACTCGGGGATGTGGTTGCGACACCGCCGCACCGACGAGGACCTCAAAGGAGCGAGAGACGCGAGCGGGGGCGACGCAACCGACGACTGCGCGCTGTGCACCGAACGACTGGAGGGGGGAGGTGGTGGGGGGGCCTCTCAAGCAGTCGAAAAATTCACGTGCGGCGTATGAATGCGCGCGTTTCTGCGAAAGATCGAATGTATGGGCGTGCGTCGGACGGGACCGCGCCAAAGCGTAGATCGCGCTTCGTCGGGCGCGTCAGTCGCAGAGCGCGGGCGATGGATGGATTGCGGCAGCGCGAGTCGCGGTCGAGGTGACTGTCGTGCTTTTCGCGGACGCGAGAGAACACTTCTTTTTTTTTCGCTGCGTTCCAATGTTCGCCGTAGACGGCTAAATGAACAATCAGGCGGACAGCGCGCCCATCTTAAGCCTCGTTCCAATTGTGACCGATCCGTCAAAAAAAAAAAAAAAAAAAGTCAGCTTCGCGAAGAGAGCGTCAAAGTCATAAACGATGCAGGCTAATTTGCTGTCCAATCAAAATGGCGGCTGAGCAGAATGTTTGGAAACTCGACGGGAAGGTCGGAAACGCACAAGACGATGTAGTCACACCTTCTTATGTGTTTATTTTAAGCTATAGATATATACGTTGTGTTTTTCACTGGTTCGCGCACGAAAATAGTTAAATGCGGTAATATGTGTTTTCCTGAGCTTTCTTTCTTCTCAACGTGAGGTGGCATCAAGCAGCAGCTCTAATGTGTTACAGATGTGCTCCATTTACTTGGGTTTGAATCCGTCTTCTCCGCTGTCGATGTAGACGGTCTCCAAGGCTGGCCAAGATTGGAGCGCACCATTTATAATAATACATTTCGGCGTACACAGCTAGAGGGAGACACAAGGTGGGGAAGCAGGTCTGTGGGGGCGAGGAAAGGTCCTACAGACCCAGGGCAACCTATGCAGTCCAACAAGTGTCATTTTTCATCCACACGAAAATTAGTGTAGTCGGCTGAAAGTATACAGCGCATGCCATATGTGCACGAAGTGACGAAGTGAAAGAAACACTTCGGTGGCGAGTGACAGCGAATACCTTTTTCAGGCTGCATCGCGCAGGCGTAATTGACAACGCGACACGCTAAGCCCGGAGCTGTCGCCGAAACGTATACACGTTGCGACACTTTGTGTGGGGAGTGAGTGCGCTCGGTGCAGCCTTGGGAGAAGCGATGCTGAGTACGCTCGCGTCCCGGAGGCAACGGCAAATGACGAGATTTCGGAGAAGCGTGTGGCGGTGGCTGTATTTGGCGCTTCGTGGCGAATGGCGAGAAACATTTACAAGAAAGAGGGTACCAAGAATCGCCCACGTCGCTGCTCCAACGACGAATCAAAAGACGACGGCGCGAAAATAATTATTTCGGGTCTTATTTTTCTGGGAACAAGGAGAGCAACAAAAATATGTCAACAATGATCGCTATGCGATTGTCATTAGCAACGTGTTTCACGTCTCTGCAGCGTCATATAATGACGTAAGTTTAGACGAACCGCCGAGATCGAGTACGTCGGTAAACCGCGCGATGTTTATGAACGAGGGTAGCAAACCTGAATTTTATCTTCCCGCTAACCTCCCCGCCTTTCGCATTTCGTTTATCTCTCTACCCCACTGCGGCATTTACATATGTAGCTGCTTTTCTTTTTGTAAGAAATGTTACCATAAATGCGCGCGTTTATAGGCCAGACCAAACGATATAGTTTGCTCAACACTGCGCTCAAGTTATAGCTCTCTTGATTCGCCCTTTTCCACGAGCAGCGTCAGTATACCGGGTGTTTCAGTGAACACATTCAAAAAAATTTTAACGGTTGCCTGTGGCAGATAGCACAAATTTATTTATGAGCTGGTCTACTCGAAGATGCGGACATTACTTGCACACAAAAATTGAAATGCATAATCGACAAATTAACAAAAAATCACTAATTTAGTTTATAACTAAAAACCGTATGCCCATATTGCAATTTACAAATTCTAGCCGTGCAGTTCGCAAGACGATCCGGATCCACTTGAAACGAATTCCCAGGGTGTCAGCAGTTTCGAGATATTATTTTCCGAACTTTGCGGAGAAATGCATTGGCGTTCCAGTTAGTTTTGTGCTTCAATGCATAAAACGACGTTTTCTCTTTCTCTTTCCTCCTCCTCCTCCCCTTCAATAGACTGACTATACAGAATGTTTTTATAAATTTCCTATAGCTGAGTTCGCAGTGCTAATCATTGAACTGCGCGAAGAGGCGGTCATTGTTTGAAAATAAATTCCAAATACCTATTTGACTAAATAACACAATTTCGCAAATTAATGTTTTTACTAATATTTATGGCACATGTTGCAACTAACAAATTGTAGGCGGTCAGTTCTCAAGCATGGCAATAGTTACGAGATATATATGCGCCGGCGTACTCGCCGGCAAACATCGCAAGCATGCGCTGTTTTTGTTCCACATTACGCGTATTTTCTAAGAAAACGCTGTTTTATACATTAAAGCACAAAATTAAGTGGAACGCCAATGAATTTTGTCGCAGACTTTGGCAATGAGTATCTCGAACTTGCGAACTCACAAGCTGCAATTTGTGAATTGCACTATGTGCCGCAAGGCAATTAGTTATATCTAAATTAGTGAAAGCCTGGTAATGAGTACAACATGCATTTCGATTACTCGTGCAAGCAATGTGCGCCTCTTCGAGTAATCCAGCTCCAGGACTATCGAATTGAGTTCTCTGCCGCAGGCGATATTTGAGAAACGCCGTCCAGCCACACACACAAAACTGCATATATCGACCGCCATTAGAGCCAAAACTCGTCCTTCGCGAGCTCGCAATTTAATTTAAGCAGCGCTGTACACGCCGAGACCCGCTTCGATAATGAGACAAAGCTGAATGTCGCCCCTCTCCGATATTCAGCATGCTCTCCAGATGGTGTGTAACGCTTAATTCGGCTCTCACACGCTTGTGACTTCGGCGCAAGACCCGCGCACCGAGAGCGCGCGCACGCACACACACACACACAAGGGCACAGTGTGCGCAGCAACTGCGTGTACTATCTGCAAGCTCAAAGAAAGCGGCGATGCGAGTTCATTTTCGACGGAAAGGAGCACAGCGGTAAGGAGGAAGGCCCCGATTCTCCCGGTGGCGCATCGAGTGTTTGTACGTACACCCGCTTCGAGAAAGAAATGGACGCCCGGGCACCGCTCTACGGAGCATTACGACTCGGCAAGGTGCTTCGAAAGCGGGCTAGGATTGCGCGGGAGTAAACGGAGGACGAAAGGGTGGAGGGGGGATGTTCTGATCTCGATGGCGGAGATGCGAATGGGAGTGCCGACTCTTGTTGCGAGGGCACGTTCCTCTCGAAGCGGGATTGCCGGGATGGCGCGCGGCAGTCGATGCCGACGCACACACGCTGAAGGGATAGCTGTGTATGGGGCGGCATTATGATATCCCATCACCGAATGGCAACCCTCGATTTCGGCGTATACACCTCGTTCCCGTGCAGATGGCTTATTCCTTCGGCCGGTGGGGGTGGGCCTTTAACGCATTCTCGTTCGCAGTAGTATTATAGCGTCCCGCTCCGGCGTTGCACAACACGCAGCCCTGCGATGGCTTCTCACTGCTCGCCGTTTCCTCCCCATTTCGGCCTCGTTTCTCGGGGCTCTGCGCTCGCCTTGTGTGCGCGTGCATGCTGGAGCACTGCAGGCTTTGCGAGGCTTATACGGCCCTGTGTATTATAGTGCTCTTAGGCCTCTTCGTTTGTGAAGAGATGAGGTCGTATATAGGCTATTCGTTGTAATTGTACTCATCAACTGCATGTACACACATCACCGTATCGAGAACACCAAAATATATTTTATGGATGCCCAGCGGCGGTTCTTTTCCATTTCAGAATCTAGAGGTGACTTTCTTTTTTCGTTTTCTTAGATATCGGTGGTAAATAAATGGGCGTCAGTTAATCCTTTTCTTAATAAGCAGCGGCTTGACTATTACACTTCACGAGTAGATTGCCTCTTCATTGTCGGTCGCTTCCGCAACGGTATATCATCGCCAGCTAATGGTGTGCGCCCCTTCGGCCTCACGTGAAGGGATCGACGTGTCGGGGCTAGCTGTTCGTTCCTTGAACTTACTGTGTGGACAATATCGAATTCCCTTTGGGTTTTGGACTCAGGTTTGAAACTCCGGGCCGAGTTGGATTTCTTATCTTTTCCACGTGCGCTTGATATCTATTTCCTTCATAACGTTAAGCCACGGAGCTGGCCCATACACATTGAGCGCTTTATAACGCCCTTACGGCTGCATAAAGGGTGCCTGATTTGCCCCATGGTTAACTCCCTCTCATTTAAGGGGTAAGATCGAATCATTGTATTCAACTCTATGCTCTTTTTTTCTGCAACTTTTTGTAGCAAGTTAACATGACGATAGCTGGATCAGATGACACCAAAACTGCATGAAATAAACTTTATTAACTACCTCTGTCTTGTCAAATTCTGGTGTCAGATATTTCAATGCGCACCAGGTGGCCAGAATTTATAAAGAGCTTTCAAATGCGGCTTCTCTCATCACAGGTGTGATTCGAGCTCACTTTCTTGTACAATAAATACTTTTCATATCCTTAATTAACGAGAAGCGTCATTAATGGGTTAACATGAAACGGTGAACGGCCATTGGACAAACCAGCGCCCTTAAGGATGTAAAAAAATTTACTGTGCTTAACAGTTATCGCAGTAATGGCATCAAAGCGTGCTGCTCTTCCAATGCCAATTATGCGTAAAACCCATTTATTTTCCTTATTTCTGCACGACGAGAACTGAAACGCTCTCACGTGTATCCGCTGATTCGCGTACGTAATTAAGGGGGCGCGTATATTTCGTCGCAATATACATTAAAAGTTAATTTGCTTCGTTCCGCCGTCGTATCCCGCATCCCGGTCCCTTTGTGCTCAAATTGGCTTCAAATTTCAACGAAACGGGAACGGCACGAAGCCTCTTCGGTGCAACTCATCATGCCCTTCTTTCTGGTTTTTTTTTTTCCCCGTGCAGTCCACATTCCTAAACTTCATTCTTTTTAATAAAGCTACCACTGCGCGCAAGCGCGCAAAAATCCTGTCGCCGCGCTGCTTTACATTTTTATCACTTATCGTGTCCTCTTCATCTGAGCGGAGCACAAAACGCAGGGGGGAGCATACAGAAATTTAGAAGAAGAAAAATGAAACGAGGTGCAAGAAGAGGAAATGCAGTAACAACGGGAGAAGCGAGCGGTTGCTCCACGCGTGTGTGTTTGCCTGAGCGTATGCTAAACATGCGGAGAGAGAGAGCGGCGGTTTAATTTTGCCCGCTTGATAAAAAAATAAAAAATTCTCGCGTAACAAGCGCGTAGAGTGGAGCGAAGCGGCCGAATGGCGAGAGACGGCGAGAGACCGGCGCTCGCGCGGAGCTTCCCGTCGTACGTACATACGTATATACACCACTGATGCCATCCCTTTGTGAACGAGCAAGCTGCATACGCAGCGCACCCGCAGGCAACTCGCCGGTTTCCCGGACACGGCCACCGCGTGTGCCGCCGGGCCCGGGGCCTCAGACCCAGAACAGGAGCTCTCGCTCGGGCTCACCCGCGTATTCGTCGTCGGCCGCCGCTGCACACTGGGCCTCCATGCGCGAGGGAGACTCATTTCCGGCTGCGTCTTGTTAGTCGAAGAGCCCGGCAGATTGGGAAGCTGCGGGCTATCTCTCTCTCCCTCTCTGCCTTGCGAGGAGCGCGCGAGATAGGGCCAGCTATAGTACGCGCACCTCGCTCACGCTATGCTTATAGTACGGTACAGAGGAGCTTTGCGACCGCTTCAAGTGTTCGTCGGCCCCGCGCGGCGAAATTAACAACCGCACGAAGCCAACGAGGAAACGAAGCCAAGAAAAACCGCAAGGGCAATCGAACGGGTGTTTCGCTTTGATAATTAATTAGAGATTTAGGTTCCAGCAAGAAAATTTTCGCGGGAGAGTTCCACCGGTAGTGTTTCTACATCTTCCTTATTTGTTTTACTTAATTATTAAGTAATGGAAGATCTTAATTTTTATTTATTCTTTAGTCCTACATAAATATTCAATAGCCAAATAAGAAGCACCAGTCGTCGCCAGCTAACGGCGAGAACAACTCATATATTTACTTTCATCTCAATAGAACAACTTAAGCGCTATATTTATGGTAAGCCTGATACTGTATAATACAGCATAATATAAACGAAAGTGAATAGAAAATGTAAGCTTTTTTCCACAGTTTCTTTAAACACCCATTTTTTAATAATCATCAAGGAAAAAAAATAAACATGCGCACGGCTAACTTTTTTCACGCTTTCCTTGGTTTGGTTGTTTGCTGTCTCGATAGCATGCATCACTAAAAATTGAGGCTCTCGGTTTAGCTCACTCGTTTCGCTGAAGGCTAAAACTAAGGCACTTTTATGCTTTATGAGAACGACGATACAAAAGTGTGTTGAACACCCCAAGCTTCGTATACGCCTTCAACGTTAGCTGCGACCTACCGCGCTGGCTTAGTGACCAAAAAGAAACAGAGAGAAAAAGCCAAGGAAATACAGGGAGATTAACCAGAGGACTCCTCCCGTTGGCTACCCTGTACCGGGGAAGGGAAAAATGGGTGCGAAAGATGAGAGAAAAGAAAAGGTAAAAATTGGGCTTGTGTTCTAGCTTGTGAAATGATTTGTGAACTCGTGTCTTATATATCACTACTTGTTAACTACTCGGGGAAAGTTGTTCTTGGGTGCTTTTTGCATCGCTATCGCTTAGTTCTTCTTAGGATGTCCTCTACGTATTGCACGTTGGAGCAAATGAATACATACATACAATTTGTCGCATTTTCTCATTGTCCCTTCAGAGATGACACCCAAGGGTAGCCGTTAATTCCTGCTAATAAAACAAACTAGAAAGGCTAATTACGTTTATAAATGGAATAAAAGCTTCTCCCTCAAATTTTTTCGTGGGCGTTTTCTTGACCGCACAAGGGTGCCAAAATAAATAAAAAAAATACCCTAAGAACGTGACGTCACACTGCCTTGGTTCTCGAGTCAATTCTAGACATCAAATTAAAGAGACAGAGATGGATAAAAAAAAAAAGGCATCTTTTTTTATTCAGTCAGGGTGACATCTTGCGGCCTATCAAAGTCCAGGAAGAGACCCGAAAGAGCAATGCACGCTTCTATAGCCCACTTTAGTGTTTGATCTTTCGTAGGGCTTTATTTACCAAATCTTTTTAAAGCACGTGCAATGTTTATCGGTTCAGCCATTCCTATTCGATCGTGTAGCTGGCGAAGCTGTTCGTTCGAGCTGCAATCCGTACTGCACAGATTTAGTGAGCCGCTGTGTAGACCTTCTGCAGCCTACAAAGAAAGAAAAAAAGTAAGCACGGAGGTAGAAAGCACATATCGCGGCAGTATGCGACCAATTTGCCTTACAGGAATGCAGGTTCAATGGAAAAGGAAGCGCGCCTTGCGGGGTGAGTAGCGCGGGGTATGCATATATACGACTGCGGTTCTTCTTCGTCGACGCTAGGAGCAAAAGACGGACTGCGCGCTGCTATTCACTTCCTGGAAGCGCGCGTGCACAAACGGTTATTTCCTGAACGTCGCAAAAGCGAGAATGGTACCTTGTATTACGGGGCCTCGGGAGATAGGGGAATGAATTAAAGAACGAATTCTTTGAAAAAAAAAAAAAAAAAAAAAACGTTGCCACCAGCTCGGCGTAAGTGAAGAAGTTACTTGGATGAAAGGGGTCGGAGGAGGAGGAGGTGGGGGAGGGGGGGGGGAAACTGAAGGGAGATAAGCGAGGGAAAATTAGAACTGGCACTAAATGGTAAAATGTTATCGCCTTGGGCTAGTTTGTGTAGCGTTGCACAAAACACTGGCGGTAGTGCAAGCTGGCATTGCATTTTCCCCCGTTTTTATGTTTTAATAAGAAAACCATGCCATTTGTTTCTTCTATATTTCCCTGGAAGCTTCACGTAGGCCGTTTACTGTGCCACTTTTGTCCAACACCACAACTTTCTAGGCGTAGAGACGTGGTATGTGATAAGGAGCAGCGTAAGGAACGACTCGTGGGATCCGAGGGGTTGCCAGATATCACGCTCGCGTCCGGTTGCCCAGAACATATTTTACTCGCCCTATTCTGGCAGCAGCGCTGGCAAGAAGCTACTTTTTCGCGAAGCCGACGGCTGTGTCGCTTGTATTCCTGGCATCATTGTGGCTGCTGTTTCTGCACTTTGCAAAGAGCAAGAAGAGACTGGCGTGCGTGCACAAACTTAGAGCTTTATTTTCCTTATGCGCCCCTTTTCTATGTAATATCGTTACTTTGCGTTGTAAGAACTTACCTTTGTGTTTACGTAGAGCCAAATGCGTACTGCGAAAACCCACAAGCTGGATCGAGTTAGATTCGTGATGTATTCATACGGCTTTCTCAGACAGCTAAGTTAACAGTTACCGAAAATTAGCAATAAATGTTTTACAATGAAAACGGGCACATTTCTACATTATTCGGCTGACTTGAAAGCTACCAGTTTCCGATGTCAAAGACGCATTAATTGCAGTGGTGGTGGCAGGAGCAGTGGTTACCGAAATGAGTTTCACACGAATCTCTCAGGTCGTGCTGGGTTCAATAAAAGAGGAGTTGCAATTGACCTGGCCCCACCTGGTTATGGTAGAAGGCAATTGTACTTTTTAACGTAACCTCAACCGGTTACGGTTTGTTTAAATCAAATCTTGCCTTACTGCTATACTCCAGCCGGCCAATGCGGCGGATTTACTGCAGCACCTAAAACTTGATATATATTGAATGGAGCATTTGTAATGTGATTCATTTAGCTTGGCCTGGCGGCTGCTGTTTCCGTGTTTAGTGTGGCCTAGCTGTGTATACTCTTCCACGAGGGCTCTATGCTCAAGAAATAGAATAGGGCCAAAATTAAATTACAATTATTACTGCTTCCATTAATCGCATTCTCTGCCTGGTCTCTCTCGTCCGTCAGCAGAGCTGACTGCATGGGTGTTACATTCGGCTGCAAACAGCTACAGAAAATGACCACAGTTTATGTGCTGACTATCTCTAACAGAGCCACGTATTGACATGTTGAGAGTAGAGCTTCGGCATTGCTCGCAATACATATCCGTACGCTTATACAGCGCATCACCACAGATGAGGAATGTCGTCCTCGGTAGCGCGTTCCTTTTCTCCATCATTTTTTTTTCTTTTCCTTTTTTTTTGTTATAGAAACGTATATTACATTAATGACGTGTATTGTGCAAGTTAGACAACAAACCGAAATGTTTGCTCGAAACTTCTGGCCGACCTCATGGTGCCTGTCACTTCAGCCAGCGCTACAACCAGCGCGTGACCGAGAGGCCACCGCGTAGCGACGGCTTTTATTCATTCGCACGGGGGACAAGTGTCGAGTCGCGCCACTGAAGTGCGCGTGTAACGCACTTTAGGCAGTGTGTTGCCGACCACTCTAAAGCGAAAGGAGAGCTGAAACATGGTGGTGTTCGTTGAGAGAGAGAGAGAGAGAGAGAGAGAAAAGACAGACGCGAAGAGGCGTGAAATAACCTCAGAAAACGGTGCGCGCCGTATCCTCTAGGAAACGCGCGCAATGCCAGTCAGCAAAAGCGCGCTCCACGCCCCGCGCACCCCGAGTGCTGCTGCGCTGCCATTAAAAATGCACGCCGCGGCCTCGTTAACAGCGGAAGGAGGCCGCTGCTGCTGCACCATCCCGTTTGCCGGTGTACCCTGGAGCGATGTTTCGCCTCGACACGCGCAAGCCGTGCGGCGAAGAGGACGCATCCCCTGCCCCTTCTCTGGCTCTACATCCTCCCTCCCCGGCACGCCGCCGGAAACCTGCTGCGCCGGCGCGCGTTATTTAAATTAGGTCTCGCGAATGGGTTCAGCTTGTTTGGCCGAGGGCGCCCTCTGAGTTCAAAGAACATCTGACGCGGTTCCTTGAGGTGGCCCTGGAAGAGGGTCGTTGCGTAAACCATGAGGGGCAGAAAATACAATTTTCATAATCCGCCCTCGTTTTCTGCCTGCCCACTTCCTCTCTCTTTCCAGACGTGTGCCTGTTCTCATTTCTGCCGCTTCTCGCTCAGACTAATAACAAAGTCTTGCAGAACGCAAACGAGTCGTAAGAGATACGCGCGCGTGGAGATTATGCAAAAGTCAACGGTGCTAACGCAACGTAGAGCGTTAGAGGTACAAGGTTGAATCAGGAGGCTCTTCCGAAACGTTGCAAGTATGTTTTCAGACAGGTAATGCTAGTAGCAGCGATCCCAAGGAAAGGCGCGCGAAGTGGCTACTTCGGCGCGAGAAGAAATCCTTCGTTTATCCTTCCCACTCTCTCTACTCATCTTTATTCTTTACTAGAAAACTTTGAGTGATTTGGGTTAATGCTGCGCGGGGTAACTTGGCGTCCTATTTTATGGCCCTCGCGCGTAATGAGAACCCCCCCCCCCCTTTTTTTTTTTTTTCTTTTATCTCTTAACAGCGGAGCTGTTTAAGCCGGCCGTTATTCCGTTAGTCGTCCACAAAAAATATGGGCCGATCCTGGCGGTAGTGCAGAAAGGGTTCAAGCGCAATGGCACATATCCCTGTGAACTAGCGAAGCTGAGCGTCGTTAGGTCTTGCTAAGCATGGTTGGGATACTTAAGCTTAGTCAGTCATCGATAGCCAATCGATAGCCAATCAATAGCTAGTCAATAATCGATCAATAATTAATAAATTCCGGGAAATGCTGGGGATGACTTGGTAGTGCTTAGCCTAGTCCAAATACGTATCCAATACATTGCGATAGCCAATCAATAGCTAATCGATAATCGGTCGATAATCAATAAATTCCAGAAAATGCTGGGGATGACTTGGTAGTCCTTAGCCTAGGCCAAATACGTAGCCAATACCTTGCGATAGCCAATCGATAGCCAATCAATAGCTAATCGATAATTGATCAATAATCAATAAATTCCGGTAAATGCTGGGGATGACTTGGTAATGCTTAGCCTAGCCCAAAGCCAGGACTTGCTAGGTGCCCATCAGCTCCACTGTCTCTTTAGCATTGCGCCTCCAGTGCAAGCTACGCTAGTTTTTCTTTTTTTTTTTTTTCACCGGATTCTTTCACGCATAAATGAACTGGACAGCTCCTTTTATATTTAACTACATGTGCCAGCTTAATAAATTCATGGCATGTTACTGAATATGCGGATCTTTCTGTGGTCCGAGTACCGTGGTGGACACAATTCCCATATCGCGGAGACAAAACACTCAATGGGATATTGCGCCGCAGGTGTTTGGCTTTTATTAAAGTCAATGCAGTGATTTCACCTTTTCCTCCGCTTTTACCGTGTCCGTGTCACATTCCAAGGGTTTCTGTTAGTTGGTTTCCGATAGCAATTGGACGTGTTTCGGCCCCTCTTATACTGCAGTGAGTCAGGTAGCGTCAATACACCATTTATCTATGCACCCTCGCAGGACACATAAAAAAGCACACGCACACACACATGCAGCTAACAACCTCCATGGGACAATCACAATGTACAAAAAGCAGCTCACTGGCATTAGCTCGCTTTGCGCCTTGTCCGCAGCACAATGCCCCAAGGTTCGAAAAATCGAGCAGCATTTTCTTTTTTTCTTTTACATTTAAATGTAACGGTAGACCGATGTGAAGGCGGGCCCACAGTTTTGAAAGCTATTTTCTATTTTCACTATAGGGCAGGGCCGTCCATTTCCATTCCTCCCATTGTAAGGTACGACCTCGTTCCAGGGCGGTCTGGCAGCAAGAAAAGGTTCCATAGGTGGCGCTCAGCAGGGTCGAGTGAACATTCCAAAAGCTCGCCGACTCGACACGGCAACACTGGAGTCGTGATGCCGACGGAACCAACGATTTCCGATCTGCCGCACTGGGGAAGTTGCCGATGATCTGTTTTCGATAAATCCGACTAATCTTCCACCTACCGTTTTCATAACAGTTTTGAACTCGTTCTTCCCCCACCGGAAACCGTATCGGCGTGCACGTTGAATTCGGCAAGGAGAGAAACAGAATTACGAAAAGAAGTACAAACGAGAGAAAACGACGCACATTCGACCCGTCGAAGCAACGGTTGAACCGCGCGACTGCATGCTGCCCACGCTCGAGCACACAAAGTAACTATATAGGTGGGCTTCGCAGACTCATCGATTCTTGTGATTTTCCGGGCCCTCAGCAAATTTTTACTCCCAAAGGTTACAAGGTAAAGTTGATCAAATGAGTTAGGGGGGAGGTGCTCCGTGCTTGGAAAAAACAGTTTTGACATTTCCTGTGGCAGATGGCTTTGAAGTTGCGTGTTTTCGTCTTGGTTAGCAGGTGCGCGTCCGTATTTCAGCGCGTGTGTAGTGGATGATGTTGGTGTGCGAACAGAGGCGGCATTGAGACCAACAATTTAAATGGGACAGAAAGCTGCGTGAGTTGGTAAGGATTCGTCACTTGAAAAGGATGTCGTAGAAAATATGGACACAGGAGGAACGTTCCTTTTTTTTTTCGTGCTCATTTCGTGCTGTCGTTTTCTATAAGCCTACCTTCTTAAACCATCAGTAAAGAAGAGCTGGTATCGGATAGTTAGTTAGTTCTTCTCAGTGTGGTAAGGACTGACAGCTGTTTCTTAGGTTGTGGTGTGCCCAAAGTGAAGTTAGCCCTAACTAGACGGCTGAAGTTTTCTGTACCATGGCTCCGAAATATGGCTTATAAAGGGCTACGAATCGTGTACCTAACACGTATGATTCTTCGTTGCTTTTTTGCCAGGTGAAGAGCAAATTTTAGTTCCTGCAATGTGGAACGACACTGTAACTGCAAAACGCAGGGCATGTACGACAAAGGAAAAAATGAAAAGAAAGAACGATATAGTGGCGCAAATATGTGAATATAATGCAGCACCCTTTTGGAGTAAAAAAAATTTTTTGATTATTTAATTGCTGTAGTTCGCTGCAGCGTATTTCCTCTGGTTATAACATATCGTGTGTATTATCGGTATGACGTACTTGCAGGCAGGAGTTCTGGCAAGAGGTCAGAGTGGTGACAGAAAAGTATGCACGTTTCCGTCCTCCCTACGGAAAAAAAAAAAAAGTTTCGACGTCACTTCGGTGGCCACTATGTCGCTGTTCGTACCTTATGCCGCGCCAGGAATTGCGAATTCCGAGTGGAGCGCCGGGTGGGTGGCGTTGCTCCTCCTCGAAGAAGGGCTCGTTCCGTGCCTGTGCACGCTGTTTGCTCTCTCCTTCACGGATCGGTCGCAGTCGCGCTGTTTATTCGTTCGAAGAGAGCACTCGGACGCTTGCGGGCAAACAGCGCCGCTAGACACTGCTGTCCTCGGCGGCATTCGTGATCCCGTCAGCTCAAGGGCCTACGGACAGCAGCTCCCATGGCGGTCAGCCTGTTTTGTATATTTATAGCGTTGGCACATTTCGTGGATGTGGGTGCGCAGGAGAGCAAGGCGTCCGCTTACGCCTTTACTATACTAGATGGCGCCATGCCAGTCTCTGATCCTCGGCTTTTCGCAGTACCAGCGAAATCGCTTTTGTGTAGATCGAAGACCTGCGCGCGCGCGCGCGCGCGTGTGTGTGTGTGTGTGTGTGTGTGTGTGTGTGTGTGTGTGTGTGTGTGTGTGTGTGTGTGTGTGTGTGTGTGTGTGTGTGTGTGTGTGTGTGTGTGTGTGTGTGTGTGTGTGTGTGTGTGTGTGTGCGCTTGCGTGCATGCGTGCGTATAGGTGCGTGTATGTGTGTATTTGTATTCGTGTGTGGTGGTGGTAATGGTACAGATGGATGTAGCCTTTCTTTGGATTTTTGTTTTTTACATCTATGTGCATCAAACTTTTGGTCGCTGTGCTGGTGTCATGGCAGATTCCACGTCATTACCCAAAAATTAAACGTACCGATCCCACAGACTGTGGGCATTGATGTTACGCGAAGCATTCTGCAGCTACCTGGCTATCTTGCATTATTTGGGGTACCGCAAAGCGATAGCAAGTGGACCAACGCGTTTCTGTCAATTGAATGTGTAGGTCGTGAACGCACGGTGCCTGTTACTAAAGCAGCACGACAACGACCACGTTGAAAGCGATCGTATGGCGGCAATCGCATGATTTCTACGCCAGCCATTCGACGCGAGCGTGCAACATGGCGATTTTTTGGGTTCTACATAAATAGTGTGACAAGCGTAAACGAGAGAAACACAGATTGTGACGTCATCAGTGACCACGTGTTATGCAATCATACGTATCTATGGCGACGTCTTGCGGTGTATGTAAAACGACGATGACATATGTGTACTTCATCAATTAAATGTTAAAGCCTGATTAACTTGGATGATCATGAAATCAGTGCGAGGTGTGTTCAAAAAGAAACCGAACTTTTGAAATAGCGCGCCAACTGGCAGAGGGAGCATGCTGCTGCTACTGAGCGCACGCAGCTGCATGTTTAGAAAACAAACTGCCATTTGCCACGTTTCGCTCTGACCGTTCGCTGGTGAGCTACAGCCGCTGAAGTTAACACGTGCACAAGCTGCATTCGTCGAATTAGTGCCAAAGTCTCAATGAAAGAGCTTGAAGAACCACGTGTGTGTGTGTGTGTGTGTGTGTGTGAAATTTTGTCACTAACTTGACAAAACATTCACTGGAACATTTCAATTGCTTAGCCAATATACGGGGAGAACTGTACGAGTTTCACGCAGCGCTATGAGTGGTTTAAGCGGTTTTAACACGGCAGAATGTCGGCCGGTGACGATCCCAAGCCTTGACGACCGTCTACATCAACAAATGATGACCATGTCGAGAGAGTAATCTACCTACCTACCCACCTAGCCCAAAGCGCCAAGAATGCGGCTAAGAATGCTTCGCATTAAGATCACTTGTGCAGGCCAGTCTTGAATACAGCAGTCGCGTGCACACTTGTCATGCTCGTGGTCACGGCAGTGACCAGAACCTAATCCTTTGAGTTCCTCCAAGGAACTATATATATATATATATATATATATATATATATATATATATATATATATATATAGTGTGTGTGTGAACGAGAAGAAAGGGAACCGAGGAGCCCGATTTTTATAAACCATATCATAATGAGCCAACAAACCATAACACCAAGGACAACATAGGGAAAATTACTTGTACTTAATAATTGAATTAAAGAAAATGATAAATTAATTAAAATGAAAATGGATGAAAAAACAACTCTCCGCAGGTGGGGACCCACGTCTTCGTGAACCCACGGTGAACCCACGTCTTCGCATTACGCGTGCGATGCTCTCACCATAATATATATATATATATATATATATATATATATATATATATCACACCGTGGGATCGGCCCATATTTGCCGTGAGACGGATACCTACAAAGTGGATGAGGTCCGCCATGGCCTCGGAGATCGCACCGGCGCACCTTGCGCCGTTGTGATCTCGAAGGTCACGGGTCTGCCTATAATGCTATTGCATTAGCAAATTTCCTCGCTACCGCCCCGCAACATCTAATTCACGCCCCTGCAGCATTGTGCAGTTTGGAGCCGTACGCGCAGATCATTCAGCTATCGCGCAACATTTTTTTTTATATCATACGTCATATTTATTACCGCCAATGTGTCATCGTACGTAAGCAAGGCGAAAGGCGATGCAGGTTATTTCAACGGTTTTAAAAAGACTTGAAAAGGCCAACGTGATTCTGAGAGTGGCGGCGTTTGTATATGTCGTGTTTCGGTGGCCACAGTAGGCAATTCAGTACCGGATGAAGACGACGATTAGCGCACCGCAAAGTGGGAGTTATTGAGAAAATGAAAAAAAAAAAAGGTTATCACCTTTGTGAGGGCGTGCTGCTGTCTGAGTAAATATCAGATCAAAGTTAGAGAAATTGCTAAAGCCTGCTGATCTCTCTTTTTCGCTGTTTCGCTGTCCCATTTTTCTCTCGTATATATGTGCCGCATCGGCATTTCCTGGCTGTTCTTTGTCTCATAGAGAAATCGAAAAGCAGTTGCCTGTCGTCGCTCAGTTTTTCCAAGTTTCGACGGCCTCTCGCTCGACGTACAGGCACGTTGGCACATTGGCCCCGAATTCTTGTTTTGGCCTGAGCTTTCGTTCACCAGGAAAAAAAAAAAAAACGTAAACGCCGTACGACGGAAAGGAGAAGGGGATAGGCATGCGACGACAAACAGGGACGTGGCCAGTTATCGTCTTTTCGACGTGCGTTTGTCAGAAGACTTGCTATAAAAAATAATAAAAAGCAGCTTTAAGAATTTAACAATGAAGCCCACACTACTCAGCTCCAACCCAGATGAGCAGGTCTGGGTCACGGGGCGGGCAAAGGCCGCCGCTAGAGAGCAAGGGCTCCAGGTCGACTAACCGCCGTCGCCTCCTGCATCTGAAGAAACCAATGGTTTTAAATAAATATTTTCTCCTCCTTCTCCTCAATGAGCGGATGACTCCTTTTGTTCCTCGTATTTTAACGTGATCTAGAATTGGCCTGCTGCCGCTATGCTGCCTCGGCACGATGGTGCGTTGCACGCCTCGAGGATCAGGAGGCTGGTTTACGATGCATTGTCATGCCTGTTCTGAGCCAAAATTACTCCCATAATACCGTGCAGCACTCTGGTAGTTAGATCAGGAGATGGATCAGGAGAATGACGGCGTCGGCCAATCACAAGCGGATCCGGATAGGTTGCGCGCTATCAATGCACGTTTCATACCGCTGCGTGGTTTTTCTCCAGAAAGAGCAAGGCAGCGCTATCGCATGCTCAGCCCAATTGTAGGAGCGCGTTGGCTCGTGGTGGGAGAAAAAGGGTTGCGCGTCGGTTATGTGCGTGTGTGCCTAGCGTGTGTGCCTAGCGTGTGTGCAATCTCTATATGTCGTTGCCTGGAAGAGAAAGATAGCGAGAGAGAGAACGTTTTTTTTTTTCTGACTCTGCTACTATCTCGCGATTCGTTGGGTGCACTGAGGGACAGGTGATGCGATGTGGGGGAACGGATAAAAAATAATAAGACGAATGAAAAGAAACGAGAACGAGAAGAGCGTTCGCGATCAAAACCCGCGTTTTATGTTCCGTCCCTAAATGTGGAGCCAGTCTTATAGGACATTGCGCTCGACGGAGTCCTCATAGAGTCGACCCGTTTTTATGTCGGCACCGAACGATAAAATCGGAGCTTTACACTTGACATCTCTTTTCGCGGCGCGAAGAGAAATGACTAATAAAAAAGGGCACGACCACTGAGAATAAAGAAAGTTCAAAAATCAGGCTGTGTTAGAATAAAACGAAAATCTATATATATATATAAATTTGGACCGCAAAAGGGGAGGGCGGGAACGGGCGAGGGGGGGGGGGGGGGGGGTTGGCACGTTGTGGTTCTCTGCCATTGTTACACAATGTGCGTCGTGGGTTCCTGAGCAGAACACAGTTGACAAGTTCTTGTCGACGTCACGTGAAACTTGAGATCACTGCCCTCAACTGTGCCCTAGCGTCTGCTGAACAACCCGACAACACTCTGCCCACCACGTTTTTCTTTTCGGCAGAGAAATAAAATCAGTAAATAAGAAAAATCTGCAAACCGGTCGACGGCATGTCAACGACGGCTCGTTAACAATTACTAAGTCACAATGACGACACTTCGTTGGGCAGCATGTGAGTGCACACAAAAAAAAACATAATAAAAATAATAAAAAAGAGAGATAGTGTGCACGTAATCGAAAAAGAGATACTATGTGTAGAGACGTGCCTTTGATGAATGAGAGCGTGCTGCGCACGGGGTCAAGGGTACGACTCTTGTCCCCAGTAATGTCCCTAGATATTAAGAGAGCAGAAAATCAAGGTACTTTAGTCCCCAGTAGCCACATTGCAGACAGTGCGAAAAGACGGGAGGACGCTTAAGCTTCGCCTTTAAGAGCGGAATGCGATAGCGTTATCAGACTCCGTTAGTATCGCATTTTTCTTTATAAGTAGGTTTCACTGCAAAAACAACGTGGAAAAGCCAGCTTACAAAGACCACGCTTACACTGATCTCCTTAAAGTCGGGTTCACTTTTAAACACAAATTCATTGCTGGGAAGGCATTTTTACAAGAGCAACTTAAGACGTCTTATATCAAAATGTGAACGCTCTAAGACCTTTTTTACTATTTTAATAATTGTTTGGCTGTTGCCTCGAGGCGCGCGCGTCCCCAAAATTTAGAAGGGCTCGGTTTTCAACATTCCCTTCAATGTTGCCTAGAACCAAAGTACACCCAAACACCATCAGAATTGGAGGACGCTTAAGCTTCTCCTTTAAGAGTGGAACACGATAGCATTCAAAGATCTCTGGCTGCTTATGAGGCTTTTTTGTCGTATATTCAAATTACAATTCGAAGCTATCACGCCTGTAGGTTGTGGTTAAGTCGTACTTTATGATTTTTCTGACGGATTTTACTTTGAGAAATTCAATTTTTGTTCACTAACGCCTTGCGCCACGCGGAGGGCCTATGTGGTCGGGGTAGTTCGGGATGATGTGGTTTGGCATGATTATTTCCGCCAGACGCCGATGCTTAACGCCGACGCCGACGACGGATTTTCTGCGACATGGGGCCCTTAACGCTGTCGCGTTAATACAAGAACGCTGGCGTACAGCGCTTTGGCGGCACGTTAACACTGTAATGCCCAAACAAATTTACACTTTAAGGAAAATCAGAACAGCTTCTTTGCCTTTCTTTCTGGCCACGGAAAGTGCAATTGTACAAAAAAAATGTGGTTGATCCCTCTTATATAGGAATCGGTATAGAACACGAAAGTGAAACGTGTCTTCAATGACATGCGGAGGCACCACATGCTACTTGCTCGAAAGCTACAACGCGCCGCAACCGACTGCGCTTACGAACGCGCATCCAAAGTGCATCCGAAGCGCAAGCGACGCGCGATGCGCCGCTCGGTTAGCACGGTCCCAAACAGTGTCGCCGTCTGGTGGCCTCCGGCGGAAGGCATCACCGGCGGTGCCAGCGTCCTCCCATTAGAAACGCCCGGCGGTCGGCACACTAGTAAGTATATTCTAGGCACTATAGTCGCACTGCTGAGACCACCGAAGCGTTCACTGTCGGTGCGCGTTAGTGTCATAATGCAGTACTTCTCTTTTCTGCTCGTAGGCGGCGGCACCGCCCCGAGCAAGAGCGCGGGTACACGGAGGAGTGTTAGATATATAAGGCGCGTCTGTGTAGCTCTCTGCAATTGCGTTTGTGGCGCAATGGGTTAAACGCTCGGCGATCTATCGTCGCGGACCGAGAGGTCGTGGGTTCGATTTCCAAATTTTGCATGTTTGTGGAACTTTTTCTTCTGGTTTCTTTCTTTGTATTATGTTCGTGTACATTGTAAGCTGACGTATTTCCGTGACGGAAATACGTCACTGAAGTCTTGGTGGACCCCGGAATAAAACACTTTCGTGTTAAAAAATCTATAGATTGTTACATGAGTCATAGCTTAATTCGCATAGTATATAATTAATTAGTAATTGCGTGGTTTGTTTGAGTATTTGCAACTGAAAACTTGCTCCAGCGCTTCAATAGCTTGGAGGGCACTTAAGCTTTGCCTTTAAGCGCGATAGTATTCAAAGATCCATGACTGCTTCTCACGCTTCCCGGCAACTGCAGCTTATGTAACCGTAATGTTTACCGAGAAACGCTGGCGGCGAAAGCTATGCACAAAGGCGAGCTTTCTGGTAGAAACGCGGCCTCTTGCGTGGGCCGATCCCGGAAGTATACAGCACACAGCCGCGCCAAAACAATTACATCCTTTTCAGCTTTCTGTTGTTATTTCGATCTTTTAATATTTCACTCTGCCAAGATTTAGCATGAAAGGAATGCACTGTCGGTGTTTTGTATCATGACATTTGTTTGTGGGCTGTCATCCTCAAAATGCCGAGGAATACCTTTGTAAAGAATATAAGACAACGTATGAGGAAATTTAGTGATAGAATGGTGTGGCAGTATAACCCGCACATAACCGCATGTCATATAGCAAGGCCTGGCATATACATATACCTAAATATACATATAGCTTTGTGGTATCAAACTCAGCGTATAGCATAATGTTAAGGGTTACAGAATCTTAGGTGGTCAAACTTTACGTGGAACGCTCCAGGATGCCGTCCCTCAAAGCCATAGCGTTTCTCCGGAAAGTTAAATCCCATCAACAAATGCCATTCGTTATCTTACATGGGAAAGCAGGCAACCAAACGGTCATCTGTGTCATGCGAGGCTGCTTAAAATTTAAAGTCTTAAACTTTGAAGCTACCACGATCGCTCTCTGGAGCACTCGACGCTCGCGATCAGTCAGGCGTCGTCTGTCCAGTGTGTCATAGGCATATGCATTATGTTTGAATGAGCCCGAAACAACTAATGCTTATGGCGCCTTTTTCTTTGTAATTTTTCTATAGCTACCGAGTGGCTTATGAGTATAGCGGCGGTGAAAATGCGCTAGAGTGGCGCATCAATGAAGAATAAGTTTGTACTCAATGGAACGTTCTCGCGAACCCTTGCACTATGAGAGCATAGGGCGATCGGGAACGCTCCTTCCAAAGCGATGAATGTTTTATGTTCAGGAAGGAAACTAAGGCGGTAAGAAACGACGTGGCTTTAACGCGTCGCTGGTGCATATTTCCCCGCGAAAAGCGCCCCACTCGATCAAGGGCAGCGCGATGCGCTTTCTCGTAAGACCCTGTTTATCTGGATCAATAATGAACGACGGTGGGCCTCGCTGGAGCCTTTAATTATTCTCGTACACAAATCCGTATTATACGATCTGACCCGAATTACGATCAGGCGCCGCGGCAGCCAGCTACGTATATGCGCTGCAGCTAGAGGCAGCGTTACGGGATACATTCGTATACGTACCGTTAAGAAGCTCAGACTAACTTCTTTCTTTCTTTCTTTTATCGTTAGGCCTCGTGGGCCTTTATTGCAGGAGGAAGAACAACTTTTTCCTATGCTATTATTTTTTTTTTCAGCTGCATGGTCCTTGGTGGCGGTTTGAGCTCATTTGGTTTCGAAAAACATATATATCGGAGCGTTGTTTGGCTCACAGTCGAAGGGTGGCAAGAGGGAACCAAGGTTGGCAGCAGGCGTGAAACAGCAAAACGCGGGAGCGCCCCCACCTCCTTCCCCCCTGATCAATCCTTTACTCCCGACATGATCTGTTCGCCATGGCATCTCGCGTCGTAAGAGGGAAATAAGCCGAGTGGCGCTTTCTTTCTTTCTTTCTTTCTTTCTTTCTTTCTTTCTTTCTTTCTTTCTTTCTTTCTTTTCTTTCTTTCTTTCTTTCTTCCTTTCTTTCTTTCTTTCTTTCTTTTTTTTTTTGCTCGTTGCGAGCTTACGCTGTGAAGGAAATAAACTTTAACGAAGGCAAAAAAATAAAGCGACGCCTTTTTTCTCCAAATAAAAGAACGTCCACGGTAGGAAAGAAAGAAATAAGGAAGGAAAGGAAGAAGCGAATGCAAGAGAAGACAGAAATCATAAAAGGGAAGGAAGTATAAAAAGAAAGAATGAACGAACAATGAAAAGGAAAATCATACGGCGATGGATATGAACAGGTCAGAGGGAGATGGCGAAGAAGCGCGCTCACACGATAGTGCGCGCACGTACCACACAGTCTCGCGAACGGCGCGAGACCACCGCACGCTCCCATTGCCTCGGGCCAGGCGGCCGAGATCTCCATTTCCTGCGACAAGGCACAATAGAAAGAAATGAGAGATGGTCCCTTTCAGCGAGGCGCCCCTTTGCCAACCGTGCTTTTTTCTCTCTCTTTCTTTTTTTTTTTTTGTCCCAGTGTATGTGAGGCGACCGCCAATGTACCCGCGGTCGCCGAATGAACGGACGCGTCGTCTCTATGTTCCTCGCTGTCAATGGGAGGGGGTTCTGTGCACCCCAGGTACGCCCTGCACTCCCGAGTGTAGCACCAGGATGCCTCCCGACTGCGCCGCCTGACACTCGCGCGTTCTATCGCATTAGAGCGGGACAGCGTTGTGGATGCTTCTAGAGCTGGCCTTGGCTCGTGATAAGGGACCGCGCTCACAAAGCTTTTGGGTTCGTAAGAGCTGTTTCTGATATTATTTAACCTTCATTGTAATACAGGAGCCATTTGATTCAGTCGGCGCTGACGTTCAACAAGTACTGCTGAACGTCGTCAATCGCTTGATGCGGTATAAGTATGCTCACAGTGATCACGGCGTGAACAGGGCGAGGAGTAGAATTCTAACTGTGCTGCTCTAATCGCCTTTGTTTGTATTTGTAGCCTCGGTGCTCTACGTTTCCGTCGCCAGTACGGTGACGGAGCCCCGCCACAACAAAATGGACCAATGATAAGTTAAGAAGCCGTCGCTAAATACAGTCATCTAACAAAGATGAAGCTGGCAAGAGCAGCGGCTAGCAGCCAGTCGTTTACAGTGATACCGATATTGTTTTGGTAATGTACTATTAAAGAATTTATTCTTAGTTTATGCAAACATTACACCAATATAAAATAATTTAACGAAGTCAGTGCATAACGTAGATTATATTTCTCTAGGTTTAGGCAAACATGGGGCCGGTCAGTCAACAGTGTACAAAACCGTGCGGCTGTTGACGCCGCCACCGCCTATTCGTAAATTGCTCCGTCACGCATGCTGTACATTTTTTTGACGCGATGGTGACGCGACGGAACGTTTGACGGTGGTGTGAATGAGGCTAACTCGACTAAGCAAACTGTCACTGCCACGTGAATGCCTTCCGCAGACGAAATTGCAATTTTGATGCACCAATTTCGATTGCGCGTACAAACTCGATTTCTTCCTTTCAATTCCGACGTTTTCTTTTTTCTTTCTTCTTCGTTTTCTTTTTTTTAGCGTTCCTCTATCTGTGCTTGAACGAGAAATGATTGCGACATCCTAATTTATGAGCATGCATACGCTTTTGCCGTCTAGCGTCGTCACCTCTGGCATGTTTATCGACCTCGAAGCCTGTGTTTGCACGAGCTGTTTCTGTAGTTCTCTTTGACACCTCCTTCGGGCAAACTTTGTTAACCGGAAGCTCCCGCAATCTTAGCGCTCGCGCACGATGCATATTTAATAAACTCTTCTCGCCACGATCGGGGACAAACCGTTATCTTCGCAAAATACACAGAAAAAGGAAGAAAAGAAATGCGGATAAAATAAGTTGAATAGATTGGATCAAGGGGACGCTCGTATTTTACACTTCTGCATCGCGCTCCGGCGTTATTGCTTGTGTTTGTGCTCTTTCAAACATCCGGCTACGTGTGCCGTGAGCTCGTTCGATGTGCCTCTGGTATAGGCTTCGCGAGAGCCCCTCTTTTTCCTGGCATCAACTCGCGTCGGTTCGAAGCAAAGCCAATATTGCGATGCTCCTACTCCTATATGACTGGAGGCGCTCCTTCCAGACCCACGCGCACTGCCCAATGTACTCTGGCCTTTTTTTTATTTTTATAGCGAAGCTGTATATACGGCTACGGTTCCATGTATTTGTCGTGTTTGTGCGTCAACGTTAAAAATACACAGAGGTGAGCGTGGCCCCATTCCGGAGAAAGTGCAATACCGGGCCGACCCGCAGTGGAGGTGAAGCAGGCTTCGAGCACTCCGCCTCTAATATTAATGATAACAAATAATAATAAATGAAATCACGATGCATTGTTTCAAGTCGATTGGTATACGGGAATCGTTTCTTAACAGCACATGGACTCTCGAGCAGGAGTCGTTGCCGTATACGCAAAGGCCAAGGAGGAGGAGGAGGAGGAAAACATGAGGTGAAAGGCAGAGAGGTGAACCAGATTAAGTGTCCGGTTGGCTACAAAATGTATGTATAACTATACACCCTCGACTCGCAAGAGGATAATCCCACCGACTGTGGGAATGTCTGTGCCGTACAAACGAAAGACGGAAGTGCGATATCCACTGTGTGATATGGATAAGTTGATAAGTGTGATAGCGAGAAGTTCATGACCATGCAGTTTGCATGGGTTAGCCGTGATGACACCACCCTTGTGATCATCGCTGGAGATTTTAATGTGGACATTTCAAAAACAGACAAAAAATGGTTCGCTCAGTTTGTGCTAGAAGAGTTTGGTTTGAAGTGCCGAAACAATCCAAGTTACTCAACTGCTCAACAATGGTCGTGTAGAGATTTAACGCTGGTCAGGAATCTGTCTAAGGTTGTAACCGAACCAATAAATATACGACAGTAATCTCAAAGCTATCGTCACTCCCATGACCAAATGATGAAAATAAATACATGTGCCCTTGTCTAACCCTGTGTGATGTGCTACAGCTTCGCTGGTCATCCACCTTAACAGAGTGGCATGGCTTTCACTCTAAAACTTCATCTAAAAGCAGATACAAATCAATCATACTCTATGGTATCTTAGCGCGAAGGGTAGGACAGACAAGGTCTTCCTTGTCTGTCTAATTTTTTGTTCGTGCCTGCCCACCACTTTGTGCTAAGCTACCATAAGAATTCAAGACCAACTAACGCAACCGTCAGTCCTTCTGAAACAAATCACAATGCCGGCCAGTGGCAAACACCACTTACGAACGAATAGCTTTGTGAATTCGGTCTCTGCTTGGGGTGTTGCTTTGTACAATTCGTATAAATATCGAATCTGTTTGCATACGCGTTGCACGGTAGGTTAGAGCGGAACAGGAAAAGGGGTAGAGAAAACAAAACAAGCAGTTTACTAAAGATTCCTTTACAGGCATCAATCTGAAGCCAGCCGCTACCGGATATTAATAGTAAACCTGGAATACTACGGTGTGTGATCTTGTATGCAGTCCCTTCCTCATTTCCTTTTTTTTCGTGCAAAAACCTTCACACCTCTAGTTACCATAATAATAAGAGAACTGCTGCATATCGCAGTAGGAGAACACTGTCAGCGTCTCAAAAAAATTAAAATAAATTATATTACAAAGAAAAACGCTGTTTCTATACAAAAGGACTGTACGAGAAAGGCTATACGGTGAAGGGTAAGCCGTAATATAAGTTGCTCGGTGCTGAGAGTAAATGTAAATTGCTTCATTTCGGCTCTGCGGAGAAAGCTCGCGCCCTCCATCGGAATTGTTTCTTCCTTCCTCTTCTTCTCAACTTGTCCTCCTCCTATTTCTTCCTTTACTGCATCTCGAGGCGCGTTCATGAATATCTTCTCGTCAGGATGAAGGCGGAGAGAAGGGCGGTGTGCGCTTAACAACTGCATAGGCGAGGAGCCTCGAGGAGCGTTCCGCCTCGACGGCTGCTCGCTGCAGTGTTGATGGAGCGCTCGACTCGCTTGCTCGACGACCACGGGGCCCTGTCCGAGCGAAGCCGGGCTGCTTAGCGAGTAATTTTCCGCTCGGGCGGCTGCAATTTGGAACCTTCCGCCGCCGCCGCCGCCGCCTCGGAAGCGCGCATTTGTCTCCGATCGCTCGCTCGGTTGCTCGCTCAGCTCTCTGTCGGGACCCGTCGGGCTCGCGCTCACCGGTTCCTGCGCGAAGTCGGGCAGACAACGTCCGCGGCTGCACCCGAAACTTTTAGGAGTTGTTTTCACCATTACGGATCGCAATGAGAGCTGGGCGTTTTTGACATGGGACGTTCGTTTTCTTCTTTTCTGTTTTTCAAACGTTACTTTACTTTAAAGCTAAGCTTTATATGGCTGGGCGAAACCAAAAAGCGTCTGTCCGTCGCCTTTCCACATTAACTATCATCATTACCAAGCGTCGTCGCCTTCTTCCACAGCTGGCTCGTTGGCACCCCTCGGGTTGCGCTCGTGCTCGGCACGCACTCGAGCCACCCCAGAAAGAAGAAGAAGAATCGTCGTCGTCTGCTTCCACAGCTGGCTGCGTTGCCGCTAATCATTCCAGCGTAGAATTCTCTTCTGTCGTCGTAATGGGGAGGCCGCGTTTACGGGGTCTGAGCCATTCATTGTCTTACGTAACGGACAGATTTAATTTTTAAGCAATTTAATTTCGAATAATCGCCAGCGGCAATGTCAGGCGAATGCTGCTAACCACGCCGCCGAGCAAACTCGAGACATCGAACGCAAGCGACAATGGCGGACTGCGTTTCAGTTTCGCTGGTTATAACCATCTGTACAGAGTGCATGGGCGGTGATTTTTTCTTTCAATTATTTTATTTTTATTGCCACCGTTACGTCACTCCTGTTGCCGCTGAACTGGATTATGTCTCGGGAAACCCAACATCAATGACCGTTTGTAGCTGTTGAGGGAACAATGTCTGGGGTGGAGTAGTTTATTCAGCGCCAGCACGTACAGTCAACTGCAAAATAATAGGGACCATGAAATCAGAGAAAAAAAATCGGGGTAGCTTTCACTAGTGGCGCAAGGCTGAAGACACAGCTGAGCTGATCGGTTCCTAGCTGGTGCTGGCTATACGAAGTAATGCTAAATTATACGAAGTAATGCCAAGTGATGCTAAGTTATACGAAGTGTGTAAGCATTTCCTCGGGGTCCGTGGCATCGGGGAACGCCTCGCGAAGCACTTGCAGTCCGAGCACACGTAGGGGAAGTGGTGTGAAATCTATGCACAGTGTACGGGCGGCGCGCAGCAGACGACACGCCGGGATGATGTCACGGCGCATGCGCAGTATCGCGCAGCTGGTGGGAGCTCGGCCAAGCCGCTGCCAGAGGCGCCTGCCGCAGCCACGGGCACCACGAGCGTTCGGCGCTCATGCGGAGAAACGGAGAAGCGCGGATGGCATCGGCAGCACCTCTGCACGTTGCCTCGTTGGTGCTGCTACAATTTTTTTCTCTCCGTCTCTCTCTCGCTCTCATTTTCTCTTTCTCTCTCTCTAGACCATAGGGCGCGACGCGCGCACTCTCTCTCTATCTCATTTCCTCTTTCTCTCTCCCGAGCATAGCACGCGACGCTCCGCGAGGTGGTTGCTAGGCAACGCAGTGGCAGGCGGCATACATTACGGCCCGCTTAAACAGCTCCGCTGTTAAAAGCTGAATAGCTCCACTGCCTCACAATGCGGCCTGGTATTTGCATTTCCGGCCTCCACTAGAATATGCTAACAGCATCGTCCTATTCAGTTTTACTGGCTACTTCTACAGGGTTCTCGAGAATTGAACGTTTTCCGAGATCCTGTGGTCCGTAAACGTTTGTGGTTGACTGTACTTCGATGGCTATGTTGTTCTCTTACCAATTACACAATCTCATTCTTTCTCAAAATGGCTCGGCATCTCCGTGCCAAGCTCATGGTGTTGTAGTGTTATGTATTTCTCTCTCTTACTTGGTTTATTCATGTGATCTTCATATAAGCTAAAGAGTAGAGAAAGAGGAGAGAGAGAGAGCGAGACGTTTTTAATAAAAGACTTTTAAAAATGAAGTTAAGCAGCAAATTGGAGCGTCAGATATGGTGGGTTGTAAAAGTGTTTTCCTTTTCTCCCGTGCGACCGTTTCCGCGAACAGGTGAAATCTACATCCCCGCTTTGTTTTTTCTTCTATCTATTGCTAACATTGCGTGCGGGCGTCACAGGCACGGGGTATAGGAAGTCAGTGAAAGAGCTTCGTGGTCGTCGACGCTCATGTTCTCAATCTCGTAGAAAACATAACTACGAAAGCATAAATGCACAAAGAAAGAGTCTAACGTTTATGACATATTTCAACTTGAACAATGACGAAGAAATTATATAACCAGAGTGCGGAATGAACCATTATTTCGCTGCCTATTTTTTCAAC